>NC_065445.1:46629099-46971694 GCF_917563875.1 Diabrotica virgifera virgifera | reverse complement strand
ACTTAATCATTCTTTCGAATGTTTTTAGTACGCATGACTCTAAGAATTTACCCTGGTATGATTCTGGTTTCGAAGGATCTTTGGACGGTTTTAAAATAATTCGAACTAAATATATTCTTACCAACCATCTGGAAACTTGAGGTGTGTGTCGATATAATTCTTTATTTGCACTAACGCCATTACTACAATCGGAAATTTTCTTAATCATTCTATAATGAATATTGTCTGTTCCAGGTACAGTATTTTGATTGCATTTTAAACAGGTTTCTAATTCATTTATGGAAAAATTCATCAAACCAAAAGAAAGTAAGCATTTAGAACAATTAAAACTACTGATATAACATAAACAAAATCACTAAAAAATATCAAAGATACAGATATCAGAATCAGATTAGAACTTTCATATTATGATACATTTGTCTATGGAAGAAAATAATACGGTATGTACAAGATACAAAATTCAAGTATTGGAAAAGCCATACAAGAGGCGCACCAAATTCAAAAATCTTGACTATTTAGTCTAAACATGAATTAAAATTTCTAGTTCTATCTTCTATCTTCTAGCTTCTCATCCAGCTTGAAATAGGATATTAGTATTCATATTTATTATTTCAAAAATTTTAAGATATCGTGTCTTTTGCTGTAGGTATACTGTCACATTTTCAATACATATTACCCAATTTTTAATTACCCATCATCGAGTTAATTTATAAATGCAATAAGTAACTCCTTAAGATATGCTTTCAAAAAACGCTACCAACCAATCTCCTTCATATTGGCTAGTTTCAAATGTATTTCTAAAATTACACCATTATTTGCCGAAATATTTATGCAGTGTTGACAACGTCTAAAAAACTGTGCATAATTTGGTACATAAATATCAAAAATTCAAAAATGATGATCAAAATTGCTTTTATTGGATGATTATTAGCTCTCTTTATCCAGCTAAAATAAATAAAGAACTTATATCGTCATATCCATATCCTGTTTTGAAAACCAAGGACTTGGAAGCTCCAATACGTTTAAGTCATAACTCAAAGTTTGAAATAGTAAATAGTGTATCAGTGAATGTTTATGCTTTGGAATTAAATCAAGTGGAAAAATAATTTTACGAATTAGTGCCTGCTTGCCTAAACAAAACAAACTTGATAGACATGTAAATTTGAATCTTATTCAGGATAAATATTTTCTAAAGTTAAATGATTACCTACGACTCTCATCGTAGTGACAATGGAAATATTGAAATAAAATATCATTACTGCTGGAAAAAAAGATGTCTAGGTTGTTACACTATATAGCCAAAAAAAAAAACTAATTCACCCAGATTTATTGGAAAAATTTACTGTTTCACCGTATCATTAAAATCTTACAAAAAAAGAAATATCGAATTAAATAAACAATACATAATAGAACTAAGAGGTAAATTACGAATATCAGAGTGCATGAGATACGAAATAAACATCTTACAAGCAAAACTATCGATACAACAAATACATAGGTATTATATAAAGAATTCACCAAAATAACAAAAAGCAAATATATCAGAATCGTATTAAAACTTCTGACATGATACATTTGTGCATGGAAGAAAAGATACAAGATATAAAATTAAAGTGAATTTTGTTTAAAAATGATATAAAAATGTGTAACTAATACAATTTTACTTATAAAACTCTCAAATTTGCACAGCTTACCTCTCAATCACCTTACTAAACGATGTTTCATTCAAAAAAAATCTCAAGAATTTAATTCAAATAATACGATGTCTCAAAAAATGTAATTTTTGAAAACTTCATAGTTTTATAGAATTCCCACCATTTTAAGACGGTATTACTCAAGTTTGAATAAATCTAATACAATTTTTTGAAATTGTTTTAAAGCTTAGGATGTAATCTTTAAAAACATTGAATTATTTTAGTTTAAAAATAAAATAAACAATTTCTTTTTGAGAAAACTAAGAAAGATAACAAAAATGTAATACAAAAACCGAAAATTACCAGCTGAAAAATGTATATACAGAGTGATCAAAACTTTTTTCTGCAAAACTTACCTAAAATACATTTAATAATAAGCATCAACAGTAATAAATGTTCAACAACAAAATTTTTTTTTTAGTTTTTATACAATATGTCTGCGTAACTTGGAACCTATTGATAACTTTTTTAATATCAGTTTTACGAAAAAAGTTATTCTTTATAAAATACTCTGCATCGTATATAACATAAGATGCAACCATCAAATATCAAATTTTGTTAATTTTGTACGAGGTATGTCAAAAATATATGAATTTCACTCAAGAGTAAAGTACTTATATATTTCACAATATCGAAAATTTTTATAAAGAAAAGTTGTTTGTAATTAAAAACTATGGTCCAATATGTAATTATATTCTTCTAATCGAAAATTTGTTTTTTTAAATATTGTTTCAAATTAATTATACCCAACATCATTAAATTTTCACTTATTATTTATGATAACTGTTTTATTATTAATTTTATGAAGAAAGTTATTCGTCATAAATAGTTGTGCATGGTCTAACACTTAATATGCAAATATAAAATATTATATTTTATCAATATTATACGAGGTATGTAAAACAATTATATTTCGCATAAATATGGACTTTTATAGTTCACAATATTTCGATTAGAAGAGTGTAATTGCATATTGACACATCGTTTTTAATTCTGAACAACTTTCGATAATAACAATTTCCAGTATTATGAAAAATATAGGTATTTTACTCCTAACTGAAATTTTTATTTATTGACATATCTTGTACAAAATTGATATTTTATGATTGCATTTAAAGTTTTAGAATATGCAGAGCTTTTTACTAAGAATAACTTTTTTATTTATGATCCCATTGCAACAATTTTTGAAAAGGTAGAAGCACAATTTTCACATCATTACGAGTAAGGCCGAATTTAATTAAGAGCGAACCAAACGATTCATATTAAGAGCAAAAAATACATATTTTGTTCATCAATAGAAAAAATATTAAGATAATAATTTGTTAACGTTTTAAAGCGGTCCTTTTTGAATATATATATAAATAGGTTTATCAAAGCTCTCAAAAACAAATATATGTAGAAATAAATACATTTTGTAAAGAAATTATGATTTTACAACTATTTTTTAAGTTATCCACCATTTTGGATCTGTCATTTTATAATTTAAATTCTTAAAATTTGATTCAGGTTCCGTAACCTCTCAAAAATATCCCACATATATTTAAACAAACACGTTTTATAAAAAAATTCGGATTTTACAACTACTTTTTAAGGATTTTAGGAAAAAATCCGCCATTTTGAATCCGCCCTTTTTTAATTTGCAAATTGTAATGTCAGATTCGGGTTCAGCATAATCAAAACTAAAATAAAAACATTTTTATCAAAATAAAATGTTGAATTCACCCATATTCTTAACACTATTTATACAAAACAATTGTTATTGTCTAAACAATTAATAAACAATTAGCGGCGAAATTTGTGAGTAGAACTTTTTACCTTAGTGTAAATTGGTCTTCTAATACTAAAATATTATAAAAGATAATAGAGTAAAGAGTAAAGCAATACAGGAGACTTAAAAAAGTGTTAAAATCTCATGATACAAAAAAGAATATGTCTCGAGTGTGAATGTAAATATGGAGTTACTACAAAAAAGAAGATGGTACATACCTTTGAATATTAAAAAATATTTGAAAAATTTTAATTTTTTTTTAGATTGTGTAGTTAATACTAAAAATTAGTAAGGAAATAAAAATGATTATAAATTAAAAAAAAATCTTCGACGTTTGTTCTTAGAGCATGTGAAACATTAATAATTACCAAAAAATTACGGTACCTTGAAATATTAAAAGTATTTGAAAATTTTTAATTTTTTGTAGATTGTTTAGTTAATACTAAAAAATTAGTATGGAAATAAAAATAAATATCAATTGAAAAATCTTCAGCGTTTGTTCTTAGGGCGTAGTTCGAGTATGCCCGAACTTTCCCGATTCCCAATATTAGCTGTAGTTTTGGTATAGGACACCCATATAAAAAGCATGTAAAACGGAAAGTTTACCTTGGAGAAGTGACATTTCTTTTTGAGAAAACTAAGAAAGATAACAAAAATGTAATACAAAAACCGAAAATTACCAGCTGAAAAATGTATATACAGAGTGATCAAAACTTTTTTCGTAAAACTGATATTAAAAAAGTTATCAATAGGTTTCAAGTTACGCAGACATACTGTATAAAAATAAAAAAAAAAATTTTGTTGAACATTTATTACTGTTGATGCTTATTATTAGCTGGTAATTTTCGGTTTTTGTATTACATTTTTGTTATCTTTCTTAGTTTTCTCAAAAAGAAATGTCACTTCTCCAAGGTAAACTTTCCGTTTTACATGCTTTTTATATGGGTGTCCTATACCAAAACTACAGCTAATATTGGGAATCGGGAAAGTTCGGGCATACTCGAACTACGCCCTAAGAACAAACGCTGAAGATTTTTCAATTGATATTTATTTTTATTTCCATACTAATTTTTTAGTATTAACTAAACAATCTACAAAAAATTAAAAATTTTCAAATACTTTTAATATTTCAAGGTACCGTAATTTTTTGGTAATTATTAATGTTTCACATGCTCTAAGAACAAACGTCGAAGATTTTTTTTTAATTTATAATCATTTTTATTTCCTTACTAATTTTTAGTATTAACTACACAATCTAAAAAAAAATTAAAATTTTTCAAATATTTTTTAATATTCAAAGGTATGTACCATCTTCTTTTTTGTAGTAACTCCATATTTACATTCACACTCGAGACATATTCTTTTTTGTATCATGAGATTTTAACACTTTTTTAAGTCTCCTGTATTGCTTTACTCTTTACTCTATTATCTTTTATAATATTTTAGTATTAGAAGACCAATTTACACTAAGGTAAAAAGTTCTACTCACAAATTTCGCCGCTAATTGTTTATTAATTGTTTAGACAATAACAATTGTTTTGTATAAATAGTGTTAAGAATATGGGTGAATTCAACATTTTATTTTGATAAAAATGTTTTTATTTTAGTTTTGATTATGCTGAACCCGAATCTGACATTACAATTTGCAAATTAAAAAAGGGCGGATTCAAAATGGCGGATTTTTTCCTAAAATCCTTAAAAAGTAGTTGTAAAATCCGAATTTTTTTATAAAACGTGTTTGTTTAAATATATGTGGGATATTTTTGAGAGGTTACGGAACCTGAATCAAATTTTAAGAATTTAAATTATAAAATGACAGATCCAAAATGGTGGATAACTTAAAAAATAGTTGTAAAATCATAATTTCTTTACAAAATGTATTTATTTCTACATATATTTGTTTTTGAGAGCTTTGATAAACCTATGTATATATATATTCAAAAAGGACCGCTTTAAAACGTTAACAAATTATTATCTTAATATTTTTTCTATTGATGAACAAAATATGTATTTTTTGCTCTTAATATGAATCGTTTGGTTCGCTCTTAATTAAATTCGGCCTTACTCGTAATGATGTGAAAATTGTGCTTCTACCTTTTCAAAAATTGTTGCAATGGGATCATAAATAAAAAAGTTATTCTTAGTAAAAAGCTCTGCATATTCTAAAACTTTAAATGCAATCATAAAATATCAATTTTGTACAAGATATGTCAATAAATAAAAATTTCAGTTAGGAGTAAAATACCTATATTTTTCATAATACTGGAAATTGTTATTATCGAAAGTTGTTCAGAATTAAAAACGATGTGTCAATATGCAATTACACTCTTCTAATCGAAATATTGTGAACTATAAAAGTCCATATTTATGCGAAATATAATTGTTTTACATACCTCGTATAATATTGATAAAATATAATATTTTATATTTGCATATTAAGTGTTAGACCATGCACAACTATTTATGACGAATAACTTTCTTCATAAAATTAATAATAAAACAGTTATCATAAATAATAAGTGAAAATTTAATGATGTTGGGTATAATTAATTTGAAACAATATTTAAAAAAACAAATTTTCGATTAGAAGAATATAATTACATATTGGACCATAGTTTTTAATTACAAACAACTTTTCTTTATAAAAATTTTCGATATTGTGAAATATATAAGTACTTTACTCTTGAGTGAAATTCATATATTTTTGACATACCTCGTACAAAATTAACAAAATTTGATATTTGATGGTTGCATCTTATGTTATATACGATGCAGAGTATTTTATAAAGAATAACTTTTTTCGTAAAACTGATATTAAAAAAGTTATCAATAGGTTCCAAGTTACGCAGACATATTGTATAAAAACTAAAAAAAAAATTTTGTTGTTGAACATTTATTACTGTTGATGCTTATTATTAAATGTATTTTAGGTAAGTTTTGCAGAAAAAAGTTTTGATCACTCTGTATATACATTTTTCAGCTGGTAATTTTCGGTTTTTGTATTACATTTTTGTTATCTTTCTTAGTTTTCTCAAAAAGAAATTGTTTATTTTATTTTTAAACTAAAATAATTCAATGTTTTTAAAGATTACATCCTAAGCTTTAAAACAATTTCAAAAAATTGTATTAGATTTATTCAAACTTGAGTAATACCGTCTTAAAATGGTGGGAATTCTATAAAACTATGAAGTTTTCAAAAATTACATTTTTTGAGACATCGTATTATTTGAATTAAATTCTTGAGATTTTTTTTGAATGAAACATCGTTTAGTAAGGTGATTGAGAGGTAAGCTGTGCAAATTTGAGAGTTTTATAAGTAAAATTGTATTAGTTACACATTTTTATATCATTTTTAAACAAAATTCACTTTAATTTTATATCTTGTATCTTTTCTTCCATGCACAAATGTATCATGTCAGAAGTTTTAATACGATTCTGATATATTTGCTTTTTGTTATTTTGGTGAATTCTTTATATAATACCTATGTATTTGTTGTATCGATAGTTTTGCTTGTAAGATGTTTATTTCGTATCTCATGCACTCTGATATTCGTAATTTACCTCTTAGTTCTATTATGTATTGTTTATTTAATTCGATATTTCTTTTTTTGTAAGATTTTAATGATACGGTGAAACAGTAAATTTTTCCAATAAATCTGGGTGAATTAGTTTTTTTTTTGGCTATATAGTGTAACAACCTAGACATCTTTTTTTCCAGCAGTAATGATATTTTATTTCAATATTTCCATTGTCACTACGATGAGAGTCGTAGGTAATCATTTAACTTTAGAAAATATTTATCCTGAATAAGATTCAAATTTACATGTCTATCAAGTTTGTTTTGTTTAGGCAAGCAGGCACTAATTCGTAAAATTATTTTTCCACTTGATTTAATTCCAAAGCATAAACATTCACTGATACACTATTTACTATTTCAAACTTTGAGTTATGACTTAAACGTATTGGAGCTTCCAAGTCCTTGGTTTTCAAAACAGGATATGGATATGACGATATAAGTTCTTTATTTATTTTAGCTGGATAAAGAGAGCTAATAATCATCCAATAAAAGCAATTTTGATCATCATTTTTGAATTTTTGATATTTATGTACCAAATTATGCACAGTTTTTTAGACGTTGTCAACACTGCATAAATATTTCGGCAAATAATGGTGTAATTTTAGAAATACATTTGAAACTAGCCAATATGAAGGAGATTGGTTGGTAGCGTTTTTTGAAAGCATATCTTAAGGAGTTACTTATTGCATTTATAAATTAACTCGATGATGGGTAATTAAAAATTGGGTAATATGTATTGAAAATGTGACAGTATACCTACAGCAAAAGACACGATATCTTAAAATTTTTGAAATAATAAATATGAATACTAATATCCTATTTCAAGCTGGATGAGAAGCTAGAAGATAGAAGATAGAACTAGAAATTTTAATTCATGTTTAGACTAAATAGTCAAGATTTTTGAATTTGGTGCGCCTCTTGTATGGCTTTTCCAATACTTGAATTTTGTATCTTGTACATACCGTATTATTTTCTTCCATAGACAAATGTATCATAATATGAAAGTTCTAATCTGATTCTGATATCTGTATCTTTGATATTTTTTAGTGATTTTGTTTATGTTATATCAGTAGTTTTAATTGTTCTAAATGCTTACTTTCTTTTGGTTTGATGAATTTTTCCATAAATGAATTAGAAACCTGTTTAAAATGCAATCAAAATACTGTACCTGGAACAGACAATATTCATTATAGAATGATTAAGAAAATTTCCGATTGTAGTAATGGCGTTAGTGCAAATAAAGAATTATATCGACACACACCTCAAGTTTCCAGATGGTTGGTAAGAATATATTTAGTTCGAATTATTTTAAAACCGTCCAAAGATCCTTCGAAACCAGAATCATACCAGGGTAAATTCTTAGAGTCATGCGTACTAAAAACATTCGAAAGAATGATTAAGTCATAATTAAGAATGTCATTATTTTCTACCTACGTATCGTGTATTTTTCGTGTTTTTTTTTGTATCTTTCGTAAAACAATAAGGAGCACAAGAAGACGAAAATAGTTAAGGAGCAAGATACATTCACCGTGTTAAATCTGTATATATTTAAAACTATATTAGTTTACGAAGCAGAATCCTTATGCAATTTATTATTTTTATTGTGAATAAGCCACAATTTTACTTTAAAATGAGTTTATTTTGACCTATCGATTTCCCTTTCGGAGATCATTCTCATAATACAAATGTATTTGATTTTTTTGATTGGATCAATAGAAGTTCGATTTTTGCTTATTATTAACTTGTGTATACCCATAATAAGTAATTTCCTCAATCAGATTACTCTAATTATACTAAAAGACTTTTGCTTTGAACATTTGCGACCTATTTCTATTAGATACCTTTCTTCTAGATATATTTTTTGTCTTTGTCATTTATATTGCACTCAGTCGAAGTTCTTTTTCATATCGATGAATTAAATTTGTTTTATGTATGGGCTTTTATTTGACATCACATTTAGAACTTACTTTATAACAAAAATATGTATTCTCCAACTGACTAGAACTCTAAATCTGGTTTGAAAATAATATGAGAAATATTGGTGGTTTGGACTTAGCGAAAGAATTTATCTGATATGTATTGTAGGTATTAGCGATATAATGATAGATTTAGCAATTTGTGGTTTGCATATATTTCTGCTCCATTTTGATACACATTTTGCACCTAGGGAGAGATAATGTAAATATTAAGAGTTGCATGTTAAAAATAAGAGGTTTACTAGTATGGACATAATGACAGAACGCCTGTGTATAATAGTATACAAAAGAGTTAAATGTTTCTCTGTAGAAACGAAAATACTAAAGCCCTTTTGACATGCTGATGTATTTGATTTTTATGTCATTGTATTTTATTGGTTAAATTGGATTTGATACTCTGACATTTTGGATCTAGGGAGAGATAATGTAAATATTGAGAGTTGCATGTTAAAAATAAGAGGTTTACTAGTTTAAACATAATGAAAGAACGCCTGTGTATAATAGTATACGAAAGAGTTGGATGTTTCTCTGTAGAAACGAAAATACTAAAGCCCTTTTAACATGCTGATGTATTTGATTTTTATGTCATTGTATTTTATTGGTTAAATTTGATTTGAGACACTGACATTTTGGATCTAGGGAGAGATAATGTAAATATTGAGAGTTGCATGTTAAAAATAAGAGGTTTACTAGTTTGGACATAATGAAAGAACGCCTGTGTATAATAATATACGAAAGATTTGGGTGTTTCTCAGTAGAGACGAAAATGTATTTGATTTTCATGTCGTATTTTATTCGTTGGACGTCACGATTGGGCTAATAAGACCGAAAATATAACTAATATCCTTTTGGCTGTATTGTGAAAATACGTAGCTAAAGCCTTTTTGACATACTGATGTATTTGATTTTTATGCCACTGTATTCTATTGGTTGAGGCACTGTAAGTTATGATTGGATCGAAAATACGTATCTAAGGATCTTTTGACATGATGTATTTTATTTTTCTGTCACTGTACTCTATTGGTTAAATCATTTGAGAATTCGTATGTCACTATTGGACCAATAGGACCGAAGATACGTAACTAAGGTCCTTTTAACATGATGCTGTATTTGATTTTTCTGGATTGGACCAATAGGATCGAAGATACAGAACTAAGACATTTTTAACATTCTGTTGTATTTGATTTTTCTGTGTCTGTTGGTAAAATCATTTGTATCTAATGCCTTTATGGCATGATGTTATGTTTAATTTTTCTATATTATTCAATTTGTTAAATCACATGATACCTCGCATATCTCTCAGAGAGGGATGGATTGGACATATCAAAAGAATGCTTCTATTATATATTATACGTTATGAGAGGCTTTAGTTACGTATTTTCAGAATACAGCCAAAAGGACATTAGTTATATCTTCGGTTTTATTGGTCCAATCGTGACGTAAAAGTGGGGCCTCCACCACAAAACGAGACAAAAATGAGCAGAATGGACCTTAATTTTTTTTTAAATTTCCCCAGCATCTGGGGAAAAATTGATTTTCTATCTAACTCTAATACACAGGCTCTTATGGGAGGCGCTGTTGCCAGATGTTGCGAAATGCCCAGTTTGTCAGTACATCTACGGAATTTTTTTTGTGCGTCCATACTGGTGGACACTACATACCTACAACTTTTATTGTCTATGTCTCTCTACGTTAAGCCATTTAGGCATACCTACAACCTTTATTGTCCATGTCTCTCCTTACGTCTATGCCTCTCTACGTTAAGCCGTTTAGTCACTGTAATGCTACCACCACTTAAACATGCTACAATATGTTACGGTCGTAGATAAAATATAGTATGCAACTCGTAAAGCTTAGATTTCTGTACGTGACTGGTGTAAATAACATATTATGTTATGGTCGTACATAAAATATAGTATGCAGATCGTAACGGTTAGTTTATGGATTAAATAACATATTCGATACTCCCCACACCTTTAACGTACCACAATATTTAATCAGACCAATGCTAACGAGATGTATAGCGCCAACTATCGGATAATAGCTGAATTATGGTAGATTTCTTCGACGTAATATCTGTGTCAAGGCAAATTGGATAAAAAATGTCGAATTTGATTAAAAATGGACTAAAAATGGCGAATTGGAATAAAAATAACGATTTGGTCGCGCCAACTAGAGGATAATAGCTGAACTATGGTAGATTTCTTCGATGTAATGTCAAGGCAAATTGGATTAAAAATGGTGAATTTGAATAAAAATGGCGAATTGGAATAAAAATGCCGAATATGTTGCGGTCGTATATAAAATATAGTATGCAACTCGTAAAGCTTAGATTTCTGCACGTGACGGGTTTAAATAACATATTATGTTATGGTCGTAGATAAAGTATAGTATGCAGCTCATAATGATTAGTTTATGGTTTTAATAACATATTCGATGCTCCCCATACCTTTAACGTATCACAATTTCCAATCAGATCAATGCTAACGGGATGTTACCATCGCTTAAACATAAATTATGTTACGGTCGTAGATAAAATATAGTATGCAACACGTAGAGCTTAGATTTCTGCACGTGACTGGCTTAAATAACATATTATGTAAAAGAAGAAGAATAGACAGTTGACAAAAAGAAGAAGAGTGTTCCGTGGCGACTAGCACAGAACGGAAAATTGTTTTATTTTTAATTTATTTACTATTTTAATTTAAAAATAGCGTCATCTAGCAGCTAATAGCTAAACTATGGTAGATTTCTTTGACGTAATGTCAAGGAAAATTGGATCAAAAATGGCGAATTTAAATAAAAATACTGAAATGGAATATAAATGGCGAATTGGAATAAAATAACGAAGTGGTGGCGCCATCTAGCGGATAATAGCTAAACTATGCTAGATTTCTTTGACGTAATGTCAAGGAAAATTGGATCAAAAATGGCGAATTTAAATAAAAATACTGAAATGGAAAAATACTGAAATGGAATAAAAATGGCGGATTGGTGGCGCCATCTAGTGGAAAATAACTATGGTAGATTCCATTATGGAAGATTCCTTGTGACGTCAGCATCTATCTCACTCTTACTCATTGGGAAGGTACTTCTCTCTCTAACACATTGATTTCCCTATCTCTGTAGTCGTAAAAAACTCGTAAAGCTTAGATTTATGCACGTGATTGTTTTAAATAACATATTGTGTTATGGTCGTAGATAAAATATAGTATATGTAACATGCCGCGTTCCAACGATCCCTTGGTACGTCACGATCCAACGCACCTCTTTCCAATACCTCACACGTCGGACCAATAACAACGGAGATATGCTTTAGTGCCATTTTGGCTATGCTGCATCTTTGTTTTTTTTGTGTTAACGTATTCGTTACCTCCTCCCCTTTCCTATGATACCTCACATGTCACGATCGGACCAATAACAACGGAGATATGCTTTAGTGCCGTTTTGGCTATGCCGCCATCTAAAAATACTGAAATGGAATAAAAATGGCGGATTGGTGTCATCTAGCGGAAAATAACTATGGTAGATTCCATTATGGAAGATTCCTTGTGACGTCAGCATCTATCTCACTCTTACTCATTGGAAAGGTACTTCTCTCTCTAACACATTGATTTCCCTATCTCTGTAGTCGTAGTAACTTTGGTTATCTACTTACTGTTTCTCCATGCGTCTGGTATCTTGCAGTGTAATATTCGTTTTCGTATAAGATTCTCCTCTCTTTGGCATACACGTAGCTAACATGTCAAACAAAACAAGTGATATTGTGCCGATGTGTGCTTTTACCCTGGGGGTGAGTTTCACCCCTTTTCGGGGGTAAAAAAGAAACCTTTAAAATAAGTCCGGAAGTAGATAAACTGATTAATTTTAGGCAACATTTTGTTCTATACAGTTTTTTCACTAAATCAATATATTTCGAGTTATTTGCGAGTGAATATGTTTATTTTTCAACAAAAAAACCACATTTTTGATATGCGGCATGACTCATTAGGGATACAGTTCGATGGTCTTCACATTTCCTTGCTTTTTGTTTTTTAGGAAGAGCTACATATATGTGGATGTTAGCCAGTAATGTGGTAGAGTGCCATGTACATATATAATGTTAAAGAGGTAGGTTAATTTACTGACAGCATTATCACTTAGGTGTTTAAAATGTTCGGCTGTTGTTAGATCTTCGCCGGGTGCCTTGTCGTTCTTTGCATCTTTTATCGCCCGCATAACTTCTTCGGTTAGAATATTTAGTTTTCCATCTGTATCTATTTGTGGGGGCTCTTCTGTTCTATGATCACCAAACAAATCTTTAAGATATTGTTCCCATATTTCTTTCTGTTATTTTACAATAGATAAATGTTTGGGTTTCCATATTCCAGGAACTTCTTTAACCTTTTTGTGTAGTTATCTATTTTTATGTTTCCTTTGTAGATCTTCCACCTTTTTAAATTTTTCTTTCATCCACTCTTCCTTAGCTACATTTATCTTTTTCTCAATTTCGCTGTTGAGTTCTTTGTATCTTATTAGGTTTTTGTTTTTTACCATTTATATCCCTCCAACTTCATGAAAATATTAAATTTTGAAGGACTGATACATTACTTTTTCATCCATATTTTCATTCCAAAGTTGATCGGTCATAAATACGTGAATTTATATTTTCTACTTTTAGTCCTGTCGCCAGGGGGGGTACAACGGCCTCCTTCATTCAGATGGACTTACCCAAGTTTATTTTATATATTTTGACCCGTAGAATACGAATTTTTTGGGTAACAGTTGATCCGGATGTCGATAAGATTGTTATAGAAAAAGAACTTGAGGAATTACATAACAGGGATTTCTCGCAAAACAAAACATCTTTTTGTATTTTTTGGGTCATTTTAAGCAAAAAATATTCCTACAAGTTTTTTTGTAGACTGCATAGTTTTTGAGATAACCGCGGTTGAACTTCAAAAAATCGAAAAAGTGCAATTTTTGAACCCGAATAACTTTTGATTAAAAAATAAAGTAGCAATTCTGCTTACCGCATTTGAAAGTTTAAGTCAAATTATATCGGTTTTGATTATCTGCATTGCTAAAAATTAATTTTTTTATTGTTAAACAAAGCTATAAACACATACGTGTTTCCCGTGACTAATACATGCGTTTTAACGCATGCTACGTAGAAATTGCCTCGCTTGCACTTGTAGCTACTCTACGTACTCGTTCGATTTTAAATGAGAAATCATTGAAGACATCATTCACGCACTAGGTGTTTATAGCTTTGTTTAACAATAAAATAATAAATTTTTAGCAATGCAAATAATCAATACCGATATAATTTGACTTAAACTTTCAAATGCGGTAAGCAGAATTGCTACTTTATTTTTTAATCAAAAGTTATTGGGGTTCAAAAATTGCAATTTTTCGATTTTTTGAAAGTTCAACCGCGGTTATCTCGAAAACTATGCATCCTACGAAAAAACTTGTTAGAGCATTTTTTGCCTAGAATGATCCAAAAAATACAAAAAGATGTTTTGTTTTGCGAGAAATCACTGTTATGTAATTCCTCAAGTTCTTTGTCTATAACAATCTTATCGACATCCGGATCAAATGTTACCCAAAAAATTCGCATTCTGCGGGTTAAAATATATAAAAAAACTTGGGTAGGTCCATCTGAATTAAAGAGGCCGCTGTACCCCCCCTGGCGACAGGACTATTTCTTTTGTTGTAAAACTAACCAATTTTGAGAAAATCGGTTTAAAAATGAATTTAAATAAATAGGGGATTGCATATAGATTTTCACTTCGGAAAAAATCAAACAAGATAGAACTTTTTGTAATTTCACTAAGAAATGTTTAATAAACAACATATCAAAAAGTTCTACTCGAGAAGTTGGTGCTTCATTTTTTATTAAACAAATGAACTACGAAGTTTGATGTTTTTTAAATAACTCCGAAAATATAAATTTTAGAACAAAACTGACTTGACCATTGAAAAATTCAGAAAATTTTCCAAAAAAAGCTTTTATAAAGAATTTTCTAAAATTAAATCTGTATCTTCTATAATTTTTTATTTATAACGCTAAAGTCACCCTTCTCACAAACATTGGCGCACTGTAAACTAGCGTACGGCGAAGTGCACGGTTCAGTTATTTTAATGTAATTCTTTAACTAATGGATCAAATGAAATTTTACAAATTGAACCTAAAACAAGAATAATTAAGCTATCTTATGGTTATAATAAAAAAAATGTATGGGTATAAGTATGGTGGGGGCGGAAAATAAGCCTTACATGAATTTTGTTTAAAAATGATTTAAAAATGTGTAACTAATACAATTTTTCTTATAAAACCCTCAATTTTGCACAACTTACTTTTTAAGCATCGTACTAAATGATGTTTCATTAAAAAAAATCTCAAAAATTGAATTGAATATGACGTCTTAAATAATGTAATTTTTAAAATCTTGGTAGTTTTATAGAATTACCACCACTTTAAGACGGTATTACTCAAGTTTGAATAGATCTATTACAGTTTTATAAGGTGTTTTTAAAGCTTAGGATGTAATCTTTACAATTCCCTAAATTATTTTACTTTAGAAATGAAATAGACTATTTATTTTTGAGAAAATTTAGAAAGATAACAAAAGTGTAATACAAAAACCGAAAATTACCAGCTAAAAAATAATGTTTATATAAAGTGATCAAAACTTTTTTCTGTAAAACTTACCTAAAATACATTTAATAATAAACTTCAACAATAATAAATGTTCAGCAAAAAATTTTTTTTTAGCTCATACAGTATGTCTGCCTAACTTAGAACCTATTGATAACTTTTTTATTACCAGTTTTACGAAAAAAAGTTATTCTTTATAAAATACTCTGCATCGTATATAATCTAAGATACAATCATCAAATATTAATTTTAATGAATTTTATACGAGGTATGTCAAAAAATATGAATTTCACTCAAGAGTAAAATATCGTTAAATTTCACAATATCGAAAATTGTTATTAAGAAAAATTGTTTGAAATAAAAAAAAATGTTTTAGTGTTCAATTACATCCTTCTAATTAAAATATTGTGAATAATAAAAAATAAAAAAACTCTTAAGAAAAATTAATATTTTTTACATACCTCGTATAAAATTAAAAAAGTTTAATATCTGATGGTTGTTTCTTAGATTTTAGACCAGAGAGAGCATTTTATGAAGAATAACTTTTTTTCGTAAAGATGATAATAAAATAGTTATCATAATTGTAATAAAATGATGATGAGTATCCGTAATTTGAGAAAAAATTTAAAAAAAAATTTTGATTAGAATAATATAATTGTATATTTAAACATAGTTTTTAATTTCAAACAATTTTTCATAATAGCATTTTTTGATATTCTGAAATATAATATTATTTTACTCTGTAACGAAATTCATATTTTTGACATAACTCGTATAAAATTGATAAAATTTGATATCTGATGGTTGAGTTTTAGATTTTTGACTATCCAGAGCATTTTATGAAGAATAACTTTTTTTCGTAAAATTGATAATAAAATAATTTTCCATGTGGTTCCTGGCTACGCAGACATACTGTATAAGAGCTTCTGTATAAAAATTTTAAAATTGCAATGCCATATTCGGATTCAGTATAATCAAAAACAAAATAGAAACATATTTGATCAAAGTAACATGATGAATTTAACGATATTTTTAAAATTATTAATACAAAACAATTGTTATTTTTTAAACAATTAATAAACAATTAGCGGCCAAATCCGCGAGTAGAACTTTTTACTTTAACATGTATATAAACTATCAAAAAAAGTTTTAGGAAAATATAAGCTTGTTTGAAATTTTCCGAAACAATGCATATTTTCGTTCTAATTGCACTCTCCTAAAACCAAAAGTGATGACAAATCACAATATCACAATCGACTTAGATGGAAGTGAAATCGAAAGTGTCGAAGATAAATACCATCTTCTTCTTCAGGTGCCATCTCCGCTACGGAGGTTGGCAATCATCATAGCTATTTTAATTTTTGAGGCAGTAGCTCTAAATAGTTGTTTTGAGCTGCATCCAAACCACTCCCTCAGGTTCCTCAACCATGAAATTCGTCTTCTTCCGATGCTTCTTCTGCCATCTATCTTTCCCTGCATTATGAGTCGTAGGATGCCATACTTCTCGCCCCGCATCACATGTCCGAGATACTGTAGCTTCATTTCTTTAATTGTAAGTTCAACTTCCTTTTCTTTACCTATTCTTCTCAGTACTTCATTGTTTGTAACTCTATCTACCCAGGAAACCTTCATAATTTTTCTATAGGTCCACATTTCAAAGGCGTTAAGTCGTTTCATTGTCTCTACATTTAACGTCCATGATTCCACTCCATAGTATAGAACACTGTAGACGTAACATTTTGTTAGGCGTACTTTAAGAGCTAATGTTAAATCTTTGCTACATAGGACCTTTTTCATTTTTATAAAATTAGAACGTGCTTTTTCGATTCTGACTTTTATTTCTGCAGTGTAGTCATTATTTTATGTTATAAGTGTTTCTAGGTAAGTGTACTTTTTTACTCTTTCGATCTGCTGGCCCTCTACTATCAATATTTCGTTAGTATTATGGTTGTTTTTACTAATTTTCATAAACTTCGTCTTTTTGATATTGAGAGAGAGTCCGTACTCCCTACTACACCTTACTATTTTACTCATGAGTCTTTGCAGGTCTTGTAAACTATCGGCTATTATTACTGTATCATCTGCATATCTGATGTTGTTAACTAAGACTCCATTTACTCTTATGCCGACTGTTTCATCTTTCAGAGTTTCTCGCATTACCTCTTCAGAATAAGCGTTAAATAATAGAGGTGATAGTATGCAGCCTTGCCTGACCCCTCTCTTTATTTCCATTTCTTCAGATGTTTCTTTTTCAATTCTTACTATTGCTCGCTGATTGTAATAGAGGTGTGTTATTAGTCTTAAATCTCTTTCATCTAGGTTTTTATTTTTTAGGATTTCCATGAGTCGATCATTTTTTACTTTATCAAACGCCTTATTGTAGTCTATAAAAAAGACGTAAAGAAAATGGTTAACATCCAAACATCTCTGTGTCAGCACGTTGAAGGAGAATAATGCCTCTCTGGCACCCATACCATTGCGGAACCCATATTGAGTGTCACTAATATCCAGCTCCAGTTTAGAGTGTATTCTGGCGTGGATAATTTTCAATAGAATTTTCAAGGTATGTGACATTAAGCTTACGATTCGGTAGTCACTGCATTCTTTTGCATTCACCTTCTTTGGCAATACCATAAATACCATAAATATCAATAAATATCAAACTAGGCAAACAGAGTCAAACGGCAGATATAACTATGTAGAAGAATCCGAAGGACTTGGGCAGCAGTAGGAAGACTCAGTGATGTGTTAAAAAACAAAAAGATACCAATAAATCTAAAGAAAAGGGTATTTAACAGTTGTATTCTACCAGTTTTGACTTATGGAATGGAAACCGTGACACCTACAGAGTTGTCAGCCAATAGATTAAAAGAACACAGAGGCCAATCGAACGAGCTATGCTGGGAGTATCTCTGAGAGAACATATACGAAACGAGGACGTGCGAAGCAGGACGAAGGTGGAAGGTGTAATTGGAAGAATTGCGCAAATGAAATGGATCTGGGTAGGACACGTGGCACGGCAATACATAAGTACAGTGGCGTAACAAACTCCGTCGGGGCCCTCCCGCAGAATTGGAAATGGGGCCCCCTTTAAAAAATTACTAAATGCGACATGTGTAACAAATACCTATAATTATGTGTTACAGACCAGTAAATCAACGTAAAATATGACGATACCGTGTTATTTTCAGTGTCACCACCGAAGTGGTCAACTCAAAACTTTTCGAGTTATTTATGAGTAAAAATGTTTATTGTTCAACAAAGAAACCACGTTTTTAGTCGATGTTTTGCAAATAGTTCAAAGAGTAAGTATTCGATCGAAAAGAATATTGTTAACAAAAATGAAGTCTATCGACTCAGTAAAAGAAAAGTTGTAGCTCTTGAAAAGTTTTTCTTATTCGTCAAATACCAAATCGAATATTTCAACGTGAAATAACCAAAAAATGAAATCCTTTTCAGGGAAACTCAGAACTTTTTTAAAGTGTTTAAAATAAGCTTTATTTTTTACAAAAGTTTGTAGCATCAAAACTAAGCCAGTTACGGTAAAAATACAGTTAATCCCATTTTTTGGTAAAAAAAATTGTGAAAATCTCCCCCTATTTAGCACCCCAAATGAAACTAATCATTATCGCCTTACAAATTACCTAATTTTTTTTATATGACCTGTAAGTTTCACCGGTTCAAAGTGCTTATTTTTAAAAGGGTTCTAGTTAAAGGGCTTGAACGAGTCACTAATCACGAGTATATGCAAATTTTAAACAGCGATATCTTAACCAATTTTTGTCTTACAGAAAAACAAAAAAAATCCAAAATATTTATAAAAGCATGACCTACATTTCTTTAATCTTTGAGATTTTTCGTATCACTAATACTTTTTAAGTTATTTCGAAAAAAGGCATTTTCCAAAATAAAAAAACTGTTTTTACTATGAAATCAAATTTTTTTCAAAAATAAGAACTTCGAACCAGTCAAACTTACAGATCATATAAACAATAAATATTGAAAGTAAATGGTAAAGCGTTATATTAAATTTTATTTGGGGTGCGAAATAGGGGCAGATTTTGACGATTTTTTTTTAAAGGGGCCAACTTTATTTTGAGCCTAATTCGTATAGTTTTGATGCTAGAAACTTATAAAAAAATAAAAATAAAGCTTTTTTGAAACAGTTAAAAAAAGTTTTAATTAGTTTTCCCCGAAAATTGCTTCATGTTTTGGTTATTTCAGGTTGAAATATTCGATTTGGAATTGGACGAATAAGAATAATTTTTCATGAGTTTCAACTGTGCTTTTATTGTGTCGATAGACTTCATGAATAAGTACACCATTTTTTATATCTTATAAGCTATATTTTTGCTACAAATATTTCTTCGATATCTAATATTTAATTCGATAAATACTTTTTTTTGAGTTATTTACGAAAAACCCGTCTGAAAACATTGTTTTTTGTTGTTGAAAAATAAACATTTTCACTCGCAAATGACTTGAAAAGTATTAACATAGAAAAAGAAACTCTATAGAACAAAATTTGCTTATAATTAGTCAATTTATACATTTCCGGGATTGTTTTAAACGTATGTTTTTCACCCCAAGGAGGGGTGTCACCCCCGAAGTAAAAGCAACCAACGGCATAAATCCAACTTTAAAGTGGAGTGTAACTAGAACCTAAATCCAAATTGTCAAGCAAATACGTCTGTCGCGACGCTGATAATTTCACTTCAAAACTCTCATTTACTGAGCATTGATGTAATCATGCATTGTTTATGACGACTTACATTTTTCATCTTTATTGGTATAGAATAAAATAGAACAAAGATTACTAAATGGTTACATAAGTATTATTCTATGAGATGAACAACTTTCTTCGTGCACTATCTGCTATCAGCGAATATATCTACAATTTTATTAATTCGGATGGACAACTTTATTTTCAATACTGCACTTCTTAAAAAAATGTATGTATGCAAATAATATAACAACACATTTTTACATATATTAGACAACAAGATGGCGCACTTGACATATTGGGGCCCCCCGTTAGCTTCATCCTGCAAGGCGCCTCTGTTACGCCTCTGGATAATCGTATCGAAATACTAAAACGTAGGTAAAGATTAAAGAGAAAACCCATTTCTAGATTTAGAAATATTGTTATAAAATTAGGCAAATTGCAATTCTCAAATCTTTGAATAGTCACGTACAAAGCATTATAGTTTATTGTCGCCACCCATAAAAGTTAGTGAGACCGGAAAATATTTTTCTAGATTTGAGATGATTCACTTGCCGAATATGCCTATTTAGAAATTTACGTTTTTAAATTTAAACCCACAAAGTAAAATCATAACAGATTTTTACATAATATCAAACGACAAGATGGGGCCCCTGCTCGATCGGGGCCCCCCCGCAAGCTTCACGCTGCGGGGGCCTCTGTTACGCCCCTGCATAAGTACATTCAAGACCACGTGAACACAGTCGTAGTAGAGGAAGACCACGAACACGATGGCTAGACGACATCAAAGCTAAAGTGGGGAGAAACTGGCACCAAATAGCACAACAGAGAGAAGAGTGGAGAGTTGGAGAGCTCACGGGGAGGCCTTTTTCCAGGAGTGGATGCAAACAGGCTGAAGAAGAAGAAGAGAAGACTTCCTTTTGAGTAACTTTCATTGTCATTGTCACTCCTAGTATTACGATTTACTGTAATTAATATGTTTCATTATCATCATAAGTTCTTTTAAGTTCTAGTTTTGACACAACCGCAAAAAGCACATGGAAATAACTGCTATACCTATTATATCGTTAAAAAAATCATCAAATTTCAACAGAGGCGTTAAATAAAACAAGTTTAATAAGAATACTTAAAGACATTTATATCGTCAAGCATTAAATCAGCCTTTCTACATAAACGAAAAAATGTTGATCTAAAGATTTATAGTGACGGAGTAATTTGTTCGATTACCATACAGTCTCGATAATAAGCTAATGAGTTTAATTCGGATTCGTTTGAAAGAAAAAGTGTAACATAACTTTCTATATAAATTAAATTCGCACCTCCAAAAGCGGCCTAAAATGGGCCGACGAAAAAAGGTAGCGCCCCGGGTGGTAGACATTGGCCCAGGGACGTATTGGAATTGACCGAAGATGGGCAACGGGCCTAATAAATGATGGATGAAATTCACAAAACTTTTTCCACAATAACAAAGATTACAATGCTTTGCTTTTGAAAATTTTAAGTTTCACAAAAGAGTCACCTATAAAAAATATATTTATGTAAAGGAAGCCTTTCAGGCTACATCAGTGCTGCTACGGGGTATACATGATTAAATCCATTAAACACATGGGTAAAAACCCTATAAAAATTTATAGCATTCATAATATAACACCTATGTTTTATAGACCTGACAAAAGTTTTCGATCGCATCAAAGTCGAAGACGTCTTACATTTACTGTATAGAAGAAACAAACCAATCAATATTATACAAACCATCGAAAACATCTACTTTCATAATCGAATACAGGCAAAGATAAATGGAAAACTAACGCAGTTTATACCAGTACATAGCCGAGTCAGACAAGGTGACTCATTAAGCCTTTATATATACTTTATATATATTTTAATATAATAATGGACGAAATAATACAGTAGCAGTACTGTAGAAGCAGTACGTAAAGGTCATGGTTACAGAATGGGGAACAAAGAAATCCAAATATTATGCTATGCAGACGACGCCGCATTAATCGCCGAGACAGAAGACGATCTCCAAAGATTAACACACATCTTCAATATAACAGCCAAGAAATACAGTATGATAAAATCAGCACAAAAAACCAAATGTATGACAACATCTAAATACCCACTACGATATAAAATCGAAATTGATGGGAAAATAATAAAACAGGAAGCAAGGTTTAGATATCTGGGAATAGATATAATCAGTTACGGAGATGTTGAAGAGGAAGTACGACAACAAAGCTTAAAAGCAAGTAAAGCGGCGGGATCTCTTAATGACACAATCTGGAAGAACACACACCTAAGACAAGGCACAAAAGCAAGAATCTATAAAGCAGCAATTAGACCTACATTGACATACACGGCGGAGACAAGACCTGACACATCTAAAACGAGACGACTACTAGAAACAACAGAGATGAAAATACTCCGACGGATATCAGGGAAAAGTCTGTTTAATAGGAAGAGAAGCGAAAACATAAGAAGATCATGCAATGTAGAAGACATACAGTAGAACACATTAGTAGAATGGCACAGGATAGGATAGTACGAATAGCACGAGATTAGTTACCAAATGGACGAGGAAGTATTGGTAGACCAAGAAAAGGATGGTGCGATAACTTAAACAATTTAGGAGGCTAATATTGAAGATGAAACAGGCTTAAGCTTACATAGAAGAAGGAAGAAGAAAAAGATAATATAACATTTATTTCACAACTATATTCACCCATGTATGTATTGAAAATTCACGGAGAAAATCTCTACCACTGATGTCGTCGAGGACGAGGCTGATGAAACAATTTATCACATGAATGAAGACACGTTGTTTATTCCCCGTTTAGGCCTAGGCCTCTTCAGGGTACGGAGTCTCCCTTTCGGGAGTGTGGAGGTGGCATTCATGTGTAATGCAAGCGGAGAAGCAAATAAGCTTGTGGAGCGGGGGCTTTACAAGGTGGTTTAATGTTACTGTTAGCGCAGAAGCTAAAGAGGAAAGGGAAAGTAGAAAGAATGTTGTGAGCAACCTTTTAGCCAGACCAGCAAAGGATAACTGTTACCTGTTTTATTGGAACGCCTCTTGGATCAGCGTTTAGGGATGCAGCTTATTATTATCTGCGATATATTAGGGGCGTAGGTTCCAGTATGTCGTAGTACCCATCAGGTTGTTTGCTTCTGGCCAATTGTAGAAGATTGGCTGGAGGGAATGGAGCTTTGTTTTTGGGTCCTGGTGAGTATGTTTCCGTGCCTATTCCATACGTACTTGCTGCAGAGAGAACGGATTTCTTGCTGAATTGGGGGATTTTAGCGAGTGGATGTACTAATACCGACGGGTAATGCCAATGCTTTCTGAGGCACTTCCTGAGTATTTTACGATCTGTAGAGACGATATGTTTATTGATGTGGGTTTTAAGAGATGTGTAGAGACACGCTCTCTATTCGATAATGGGCCTTATGTGGGTCTTATATATGTGTAGGAGAGTTTTCCTAAGCAATGTGTCTCCAAACTTCCATCTAAGGTGTTTTTACATCAGTGTTCCAGTTGAAAGTCCTGCTAAAGTGACCTCCCAAATAGACCACAGATGAACGGAATTCTGGAGGGCTATCCTAGCCCCTTCGTTTTTGGGGCTATTAGGATCTCTGAAGGCAATCATTTGGGTTTTGTGGGATTGAGCGTAACTCTCCATTTATTACACCATTTGACCATTTTATTGAATTGGTTTTATGCCCTTTCGAACACAGAGGGGTGTCTCAGCGTACCGCATGAAGTACCTGCAGTAAGAAGGGCAGAATCGTCGGCATATAGTAGGATTGACTCGGTGCGATTATTGGGATGAGGGACGGTACTGTTGTAAACTGTGTATAATATTGGTGCTAAAATTGAACCTTGTGGGACTGCAGTTTGTGGAGTGAAGGTTATGGATAATTGATGTGATGATTTACCATATCTCATTTAAGCTAATATAATCAAGACCTTACCTTAAGACATAAAGACCGGTTGTTGAAAATTTGAGAGACCTGGAGGATGCATAAATCCTAGTCTGCACGATCGACGAGGTCTGCTACAGCATCGAGGGCTGTTCATTTCAAGGCGTATTCGAAATTTCAAAATGTATCCTTCATACTCATTACAGGCCTCCCATATAGCAGTTTTCCAGAACAGTTTTATAGAAGTTGTAGTGCGTCACTCTTTCTACAGGGATTTGGTTGGTGTAAAGTTTTTTCCTTCTTCGCTAGCCCTTAGCCTCGACGATGCCATTCGTGAAGATGAGGATATGCATTGAGTGAGAGAGGCCAAGGATGGTAACCGTAAACAACTCCTTATAATGAGCATCACTAGTCTTTAAACCTCCTTACTATTCACTTCCCCATCGAACAAGGTTGTAACTCAAGTTACATCTATTTTCAGATTTCAATACAAGCGAATTCAGCAAAAAAATTGCGCACACCTCAATATAAACGACATAGTTTAATTCTCAATAATTTGGCTAATACTCCATTGAAAAAAGTTGTATTTTAACTTACGTGTGCCATTTTAGCGTGAAAAAAGCAGTAACACTGGATACTCCCTATGTTATATATTTACTTTCTTTATACTTGACGATTAACAAGGTTTTTAATTGAAAAAAAACCACGAAATTCTTTATAAAAGGCATATTTTCTAAATCCCTATACATTTACCATTTATTGGATTTTAACAAATATACCTTTTATAAAGGATTTCATGGTTTTTTGTAATAAATGGTTTACAGCCAACTACAGGAAAATTTTTTATTCCTCGTGGGGTTTTTAATTGAGTTACAACTTTGTTGCACGTATGTTTAATTTATAAAGTAATCAAACATATGGTGTATCTCGTAAGTCAATTTATCGAAATGAAAATAAAAAAGGATTTACGGACTTTTTTCCCTTTTGGTAGTTGCAGTGGACAAAATGAATGCAGAATAATTTTTGCTACGTACTTCTATGTGGTGAAAAAGTTTATTAACATTACATATGTATTTTTTGAAATAGCACATTCACACAACGAGGGTGATTCAAGGCATGCCCTTATAGAAAAACGGAAGAACTTTGAGTCGTGTATGCTCCAGATCAATGGATAATCAAGGTACGATGTGCCAAAGCATCAGGAAACCTTAATCCGTAACTGAAATAAATCAAAAGCAAATTCTAAATTTTAACCTAATTAAGGACACACATGTTAATTTTAAAATAGATATTAATAATAAAAGATTAAAGTAATAAAGTAAAATGGTCTAAAATTAAATATTTACATATACGCAATAAAAATGCGAAAAATTTGAGATATTTTATAGCAGGCTTTTTTCATAGTGATATAATATTACTGTTATTGTAAAATTTATAATTTCAAATTAGAGGTGTGAGAATTGTGAGGTGATATTTTGTTTAAATATGCCATAAAAACTAATTTTCTTCTATCTATATTGCCAATAACTCAAAACATACAACCTATTAATAGTAAAACAGGAAAAATAATTAACACGAAGAGTGTAATATGGTTGTTAGGCGCGTTAGAACCTTTTTCTACGAATAATCATGTTTAGTCTCAAGGTTGTATCTCAATCAAACTCAAGATTTTCAACAGTTAATAAAATTACAAATCATACATCTCAAAGTAATCCCTTATTACGTTATAAATATCAGATCGCATTATAGTCGGAGAGATAGAAGCGGATTTTGTGCGTGATAAGTAATATGGAAAAACTATACGGGGATATGTTGAATTAGTTGTGTACATGACTTTCACCAACGGCCGGAAACCAGAGTTGGGGCCGAGGGTAGTTATAAGGGGTCAAAACGCGGATTTTATTATCTTTTTTATGACGCTCATGATCGAGATAGTGCACCAAAATTTGGGAATAAGTAGGTCATGACGTAACTAAGTAAAACCTCTAGGGGCGGAACGCTGCGTGGCCGACAAAGGGGTGGGAGTAGGGATGAATATAAAAAATATAAAGGGTTTTTTGCGACGTTCCTGATTGAGATAGTGGACCAAAATTTGGGAATAAGCAGATAATGACATTACTAAGTAAAATCCCCAGAGCCGGAAACCAGAGTTGGGGATGAGGGTAGTTATAAGGGGTAGAAGTCGCCGATTTTATTATTTTTTTTTGTGACGCTCATGATCGAGAGAGTGCACCAAAATTTGGAAATAAGTAGGTCATGACGTAACTAAGTAAAATCTCCAGGGGTGGCACGCTGCGTGGCCGACAAAGGGGTGGGGCAGGGGTGAATAGAAAAAATATAAGGGGTTTTTTTGCGACGTTCGTGATTGAGGGAGTACACCAAAATTTGGGAATAAGTAGACCATGACATAACTAAGTAAAATGCTCAGAGCCGGAAACCAGAGTTGGGCATGAGGGTAGGTATAAGGGGTCAAAATCGCCATTTTTATTATTTTTTTTGTGACGCTCATGATCGAGATAGTGCACCAAAATTTGGGAATAAGTAGGTCATGAGGTATCTAAGTACAATCTCCAGGGATGGAACGCTGCGTGGCCGATAAAGGGGTGGGGGTAGGTGTGAATATAAAAAATATAAGGGGTTTTTTGCGACGTGCTAGATTGAGATAGTGCACCAAAATTTGGGAATAAGTAGACCATAACTTAGCTAAGTAAAAGCCCCAGAGCCGGAAACCAGAGTTGGGGATGAGGGTAGTTTTAAGGGGTCAAAGTCGCAGTGTGTATTATTTTTTTGTGACCCGGCACAACAGTTGTCCTCCACGCAGTGTTCCGCCCCTGAAGATTTTACTTAGTAATTTCATGATCTACTTATTCCCAAATTTTGGTGCACTATCTCGATTACGAACGGCAAAAAAAACCCCATATATTTTTATACTCACCCCTGCTTACCACCCCTTTGTACCCCAAGCAGCGTTCCGCCCCTGAAGATTTTACTTAGTTACGTCATAACCTACTTACTCCCAAATTTTGGTGCACTATCTCCATCATGAGCGTCACAAAAAAAATAATAAAAACCGCGATTTTTACCCCTTATAACTACCCTCGACCGAAACTCTGGTTTCCGCCTCTGGGGATATTACTTAGTTATGTCATGGTCTACTAATTCCCAAATTTTGGTGCACTATCTCAGTCACGAACGTCGCAACAAACCCCTTACATTTTTTTATATTCACCCCTGCCCTACCCCTTTGTCGGCCACTCAGCGTTCCACTCCTGGAGATTTTACTTAGTTACGTCATGACCTACTTATTCCCAAATTTTGGCGCGCTATCTCGATCATGAGCGTCACAAAAAAAAATAATAAAAAACGGAAATTTGGTCCCTTATAACTACCTTCCTTCCCGACTCTGGTTTCCGGCTCTGGGGATTTTAATTACTTTTGTTATGGTCTACTTATACCCAAATTTTGGTGCACTATCTCAATCACGAACGTCGCAAAAAACCCCTTATATTTTTTATATTCACCCCTACCCCCACCCCTTTGTCGGCCACGCAGCGTTTAGCCCCTAGAGATTTTACTTAGGTACGTCATGACCTACTTATTCCCAAATTTTGGTGCACTATCTCGATCATGAGCGTCATAAAAAAAATAATAAAATCCGCGACTTTGACCCCTTATAACTACCCTCGGCCCCAACACTGGTTTCCGGCCGTTGGTGAAAGTCATGTACACAACAAATTCTACATATCCCCGTATAGTTTTTCCATATTACTTATCACGCACAAAATCCGCTCCCAGCTCTTAGACTATTAGTGTAAAAGAGTCTTCTAACCATTTCGCTACAAAACTTTTAGAAATGCATATTTTCGTTTTTTGCCTCTCCTGTAAAATTGCTAAAAATGAGTTACATCCTTGTTAGATGGGGATGTCTATATAATACACTGGGGTGCAAAATTAACCGGACACGTCATTTTTTATGTCTCAAGTTTTCTGAACCTGTTGTCCGATTTAAGTGATGTTTTTAATATATTATAGCCTTATTCTTTAACAATATCGCTGTAATAGTATTGTTGCTAAACAGTTAAATCCTAATTGTATACCGTGTGTACCAATCAAACTGTGTTTTTTTCTCAAAGTTCGCATCACCCTGTGGAATATTCTAGCATTTATAAAATACTGAAATTAAAATCCAACTCTAGCCTCATGTGTTCTCAGTATTTTGTTTTTTGATTCATTCGCTTATGTTCGAGAATAAAAAAGTTAGGTACTTTAACAACTAGACATGTTTTTCATCAATACAGGGTGTTTTTAAATAAGTATGGCAAACTTTAAGGGGTAATTCTGCATGAAGAAATAATGAAAGTTTGCTTCATTAACGGTATGTCAGCAAATGCTTCGTTTCCGAGATAGGGGCTGCTGAAATTTATCTTATAAACTGACGATTTATTTATTGTTTTAAAAACGGTTGAGATATGCAAATTCAATTTGCTGTATTTTAAGACGTAGTTATTGTACATTTTTTTCACATACAAGTAAGAACTTAATATTCACCATTGGCGCGCATACGGGTAATATGACGGCTCATATTAATAGAATGATATTAAATTCTTACTTGTATGTGAAAAAATGTACAATAACTACGCCTTAAAACACACCAAATTTCATTTGCATTTCTCAACCGGTTTTAAAGCAATAAATAAATCGTCAGTTTGTAAGAAAAATTTTAACACCCTCTATCTCAGAAACGAAGCATTTGCGGACATAGGTTTACAAAGCAAACTGTCATTATTTTTTCATGTAGAATTACCCCTTGAAGTTTGCCATACTTATTTAAAAACACCCTGTATTGATGAAAAACATGGCTAATTGTTAAAGTACCTAACTTTTTTACGGTCCAATATAAGCGAATGAATCAAAAAACAGAATGTTAAGAAAATATGAGGCTATAGTTGGGTTTTAGTTTGAATATTTTATAAATGTTAGAATATTCCACAGGGTGATGCGAAGTTTGAGAAAAAACACAGTTTCATTGGTACACCCGGTATACAATGAAAATTTACCTGTTTAGCAATAATATTATTACAGCGATATTGCTAAAAAATAAGGTTATAATATATTAAAATATCACTTTAATCGGACAACAGGTTTAGAACATTCGAGACATCAAAAATAACTCATTTTTAAGGTGTCCGGTTAATTTTTCACCCCAGTGTATGTTATTTTAGATTATTTGAAAGTTTGTTTATTTTTGTAAATATTTAGTTAGATGTATTGACAAGAATAGTTAAAGTCAAATATCAAATAATCATTTATAGGCTTCCGCCGGTCCTGAACGTTGTTGTAGGTAAACTTCTTACCCTAAATGGGCATCCCCGCTGCGTAATACGCCGGCGATCCTATGGTGTTTTTTCGCATCGTAGCCTAGAGCCTTATTTCTCCATAATCTTGTCAGGTCACAATAGAGAAATATGATGCAATTATTAAATGTTAATATACGTGTAAAAAGTCACTTATAAATCTTATTTATGATATTTTAGTCTCTTTTCATTGACCTCATATTCACCTGTAAATTATGTGTATTAATATGAATGGGCATACAGGGAGAACTTTATTATCAAAAAATATATAGAGAATAATAATTATTACTGTATACCGTATCTTATCATTACCTATAACTTTTATTAAAACCATCATCTACAGATTACAATTACTTAACAGATTTACCCAATCTGTTGAATTGTTGCTAAATATACCAATCATAACGTTTCTAATTTAATCTGAATATCTCAGCCATATCTGTGCTTTTATAAAAATATGAGCTTCCAAAAATATTGCAAAATGTGAAAAATATTATGTAGAAATAACCTCAGGGCACTTGAGTATACTTATCTATTAAAATGTCATACTAACTCGGAGAAACAAGATTTTTCTCAATACTGTGACAAATCCAGGTATTTTTTAGTTATTACACGGTTATAAAGACAACCTACATAATACCTATACGTTTTTCATAATATACTACATAATATAACGATAATAATATACCTACAGTATGGTGCAAATGAAAGGAATAAATTCGTTATTTCGTAAACCGATGACTTCAAAAAAAAATCCGAAAACAGGTAGATTTTTATTTTAAAATTGTGATATTTTGGCTAATATCTCATACTAGTGACGTCATCCATCTGGGCGTGATAACGTAATCGATGATTTTTTACATAGGAATAGGAGTCGTTTGCTAGGTCATTTGAAAGGTTATTTAATTCTCTATTTAGTAATATAAATATTTACATAATTATTTATACACGGTGTCAAAAAATTTTTTTAATTAAAATTATATAACAAAACAAAAAGAAGAATGTATATAATTTACTTAATTCGAGATACATTTTAGTATTACCCGAAAACAGAAAAAAAAATTTTAAGTCACAAATAAACATTGCTTTTCAATTAAATTCAATGTTCAAGCCAGCTCCCGCCAGCCACTTTCCTCTCCTGGAAGTTTAAACATTTAATTTAAACGAAAAGCAATGTTTATTTGTGACATAAACATTTTTTTCTGATTTGTGACAGGAGTAAAATGTATTTAGAATTAAAGAAATTACATACATTCTTCTTTTTGTTTTGTCAAATAATTTTAATTTTAAAATTTTTTTTTGACACTGTGTATAAATAATTATGTAAATGTTTATATTACTGAATAGAGAATTGAATATGCTTTCAAATGAATCACACGACCCCTATTATCATTTAAAAAAAATCATCGATTACGTCATCACGTCCAGATGGATGACGTCACTAGTATGCCATATATGCAAAAATATCATGATTTAAAAATAAAAATCGACCTGTTTCGGAATTTTTCCTTAAATTCGCTGGTTTAGGAAATAATGAATTTATTCCTTTATTTGCACCATACTGTATATAATATACATACGCCTACATAATATACATAATATACAGACCTTTAGGTGTCTATTTATCTTTTATCCTATTTTAAAATCTTTAAAATGGCGATTGCAAAAATAGTCTAAGCGCCAGCTAGGTCACCACGGCCTTTTCAATTCTGATGAGCAAACCCAAGTATTTCTTGGTCCTCGTATTATCTGGTTGGAACAATTGACTATAGATCCTGAAGTGCTTGGAAGCATAGCATATGCAGATGATTTGTTGTTGATCATAGATGCAAACTCAAGAAGAGAATTAGAAAATAAATCAAATGAAGTATTAATAAGAGTAAATGATTGGATGAATAAAGTAAAATTAACAATATCAGATTCAAAAACAACATATAGTTTAATAAAAGGAAATTTAGAAAGAGATCCAATTATAAAAATTAGAGGGAAAACAATAAAAAGAAAAATGGAAACAAGATATTTAGGTATTATAATAGACGAACAAAAATTATTTACAAAACACATGAATTGTGTCTGTGAAAAGGCAACAAAGATCATGCATAGCATTGCTAGTCTAGCACAGAAGGAATATAGAATTTCGTTCCGACAGATGAGAATATACCTAAGTACAATACTTGCATCAATTGTAGGGTACGGTTCAAGTGTATGGGCACATAGATTAATAAATAAAAAAAACGCAGAAAAATTAAATAGAGCTCAGAGAGGATTTCTTGTAAGAATGACGGGAGCATTTGGAACAACTGCAACACAGGCACTCACAGTTTTAACTGGAGTAATACCAATGCATTTAGAAACACAAAAAAGAGCATGTAATTATTGGCTAAAAAAAGAAAAACATGAAAAAATAATACAAATAATAGGATTAGATATAAGAAATAAAAGAGAATTAAAAGAAATAATAAATAGAAAAAGACAAAATGAATGGGAAAATTCAACAAAATCTAGACGTTTATACAATTTTATACCAATATTAGAAAACATTCCAAATTATTTTAATCCAAAACAAGGTTTAATACACTTTTTAACAGGACATGGACCGTACCCAACATATTTGGAAAGATTTAACTTAAAAGATGATGCATATTGTGAATGTGGAGAACTAGGTACACCAGAACATATAGTGTTACATTGTGAAAATACTATAGAAAATGAAGAACACAGAGAAATGAGAAGAAGATTAGAAAGAATTGAAATAAGAGATATATTACAAAATGAAGAATATTTTGAAATATTAAACAATCTCGCACAAATAATATCTAAAAAACAACAAGAAATCTATAATAATAGAAGAAGACAACCAATAATCCAACCCTGATGAAGTTGAGTAAGATAAAGTTAAAATAAATAAAATAAAATATAAATTCAAAAATAGATATTTACAATTATAATAATAATAATTCAATATAAAATAAATAAATAAAAATAATAATTCAATACATAATTCATAAAAATAAAAAAAAATAAAAAAAAAAAAAAAAACTACCAACTCTCTTCTGAAAATAGAGGGACTGTCTTTATAACTTAGAAGGGAGTTGATAGTACCAAAAATATTTTAAATTGTTTATTTAAATTTGTTTGTTATACGTAATTAAGAGATTATGGCAAATTGTTATTGTAAAAATAGATTTAATAGTTGAGTAAAAAATGTAAAAATATAAAAAAAAAATATCTGTAATCCCATCAGGAAAAAACGACCTGGATTAGTCACTAGAGGCCAGGTCATATGTATAAATAATAAATAAATAAAAAAAAAAAAAAAAAAAATATTATCTGGTAGAATGAAATGAGAAGAAGATTAGAAAGAATTGAAATAAAAGATATACTAGAAAATGAAGAATATTTTGGAATATTAAACAATCTAACAGAAATAATATCTAAAAAACAACAAGAAATCTATAATAATAGAAGAAGACAACAAATAATCCAACCCTGATGAAGTTGAGTATGATAAAGTTAAAATAAATAAAATAAAATATAAATTCAAAAATAGATATTTACAATTATAATAATAATAATTCAATATAAAATATATAAATAAAAATAATAATTCATTAAATTAAAAAAAAAAGACTACCAACTCTCTTCTGAAAATAGAGGGACTATATTTATAACTTAGAAGGGAGTTGATAGTACCAAAAATATTTTAACAAATGTATATTGTTTAAATTTGTTAAATGTATTTGTTAAATGTAATTAATAGATTATGGCAAATTAATTAGTATATTGTAAAAATAGATTAAGTAGTTTAGTAAAAAATGTAAAAATATAAAAAAAATCTGTAATCCCATCAGGAAAAAACGACCTGGATTAGTCACTAGAGGCCAGGTCATACGTATAAACAATAAATAAATAAAAAAAAAATATATTATCTGGTACCCAGAGTGGACCTCGTCTTCTGGATTTTTATGTTAATTTTATTTTAAATCGGTTTGTGATTCAACTTCTTCGAGCTTCTTTCAAGGGTAAATCTAATTTTTTAAAACATCGTTTAAAAATCTTACTAAATTTTAAAAGGCCTAATCTACCGGAAGAAATAAACCATCAAATATTCAGTTGGCTGAAACAAATCGGTATAGGATTTTTCCATACCGGAAAAATTCATTTAGATTTATAAATATCCATATCGCATGGCTATTTCTAAAAATTACAAGGATATTCCAGAAAGCCACTGCGCATCCGCTAGGAAAAATATTCTGATTCGGATTATTTGCACAATCGTATTCAAAAAGGACCTCTTTTAACAATTTGCATGTTGCCAGGTCCAAAAATGGGTCAAACATTTTTTAAATGTTTTTTTGTCTTTTTCCTAAACTTATTTTTTTTGCACCGAACAAAGTTTTTTTTAGATTTCTTGGATCATTCCAAACCGAAAAGGTCTTTAGTAACTTTTCCCTAAAGTTGATAGGTTTTGACATATAAGCGATTAAAAATTGCGAAATCGGCCATTTTTAACCCTCAAAACTATGTGAAAAACTGAAAATTTCAATGTTGCTAAGGTAGGTAGATATTCGTTAAACATCGATTGATGAAATCCCGAAGAGATTTTTGCAATACAATATCGAAAACCTCTTTGTTTTTTAATTGCTAATCAAGCGGCCGCTACACTATTTTCAACCGTTGCATGTATACAGCATTGTATGTAAAATATGCGTAAATATACAGGGTGTCCCAGACTAATTTACCTACGCTATATCTCTTAAACGAATAGAGATTTTCGAATGGGACAAAAGGTGATATATTCTATTTGTAATACACTTTAATATGGCGTACAAAAAATCATCCCCTAAATAATAATCCCTTAGTTACAACCCCTAACTTTAATTTTTTTAATAGCACCCTGTATATTTTTTTATAGTTTTGGATGTGATCTTCTATCGTCTATTCAACATATTTTTTGAAACTAAAATCGGTTCGTAAATAACCAAGAAAATATCAGTTTAGTTTTGTTATTTATGTGTCCCAGACTAATTTATCAAGGCTATATTTCATAAACGAATGGAGATTTTCGAATGGGACAAAAACTGATCTATTACATTTGTAAGACACTTTAATATGACGTAGAAAAAAATATCCCCTAAATATTCATCCCTTAGTTACAACCCCTAGCTTTATTTTTTTTAAATAGCACCCTGTAAGTTAGGGATGAATATTTAGGGGATGAATTTTTTCTACGCCATATGAAAGTGTATTACAAGTAGAATATATCACCTTTTGTCCCATTCGAAAATCTCTATTCGTTTAAGAGATATAGCATGGGTAAATTAGTCTGGGACACCCTGTATGTGCGGAAAAATGTTCTGATTTAATTTTTTTCATCATCTTGCTTGATAAGGTTCGCTATTAACAAATTTTCATGTTGCCAGGGTCAAAAATGGTTCAAAAAATTTTTTAAGCAATTTTTCTTACACTTAAAATTTTTTCCGATTACGCCAACGCAACGGTTGAAAATAGTGTCGCGTCCGCTTGATTAGCAATTAAAAAACAAAGGGGTTTTCGATATTGTATTGGAAAAATACATGCCTAGATTTTGTGTCATTTTGGACCTACTAAAATTTTTTATTTCTAACAAGAAATCGAACATATTATAACTAATAACTAATTAGGCAACATAGAGAAATTATCACTGTCATTTTGACAAACCTGCGTCAGATTTTTTCTTATCTGTTCTTTTATCTTTATCGATATCTCTGTTCAGTGCCGTAGTGTATTATTTTAAGAATTCGTTATTGTTGTTTCATAGGAAAGTAGTGGTTATTTATTAAATTTTTGTGTAATAGAACTAAGTTGTTGGCCTATTTGAAAAATTAGATTATTGTTAATTGTGAGTTTTAGTTACACAGTGGGCTTGAATAAGTGTTACCCCCCCTTATTAACTTATTTATTTTTAGTACATAAGCAAAACGCTCGGACAGGTCGAGTTTTAAAATAATCATAGTATATTATAGCATCAATGTTTCGAACTTTACGCGATCCCTCTTCAGGTGACAGGCACAACTTTGATTTTTTTTTAAATAGGAAAGTATATAATGTGACACCTCATTTAAAAGCTTTTTAAATACTGATGACAAAAATATATAACACTTTAATCCTCTTTACGAGCGTAGGCGCAGAATTTCGTTCGAATTATTTTTAAACGCATTAATTTTTTTCGAATCCTGAGAAAACTATTAGGTATTTTTAAAAAATTTAAACGCAGAATGAAAGATTACATTACTACCGAGGGCTGAAAGTCCCTTAGGATAAACAAAAAGTTTCTTTTGAATGATTTATTTGAAATTAAAAATCAGACTAAATTTTCTCTTTTTTCACCCCTGTGTCTTATTAATATAATGATTATAGTAGTTTTCAGGGACTTTCGACCCTCGATAATACTGTAATATTTCATTCTGCGTTTAAATTTTTCAAAAATACGTATTAGTCTTCTGAGGATTCGAAAAAAATGAATACATTGAAAAATAATTCGACCGAAATTTTGCGCCTACGCTTTCAAAAAGGATTAAAGTATTATCCAGTTTTGTAATCACTATTTCAAAAGCTTTTAAATGAGGTGTTACATGATGCACTTTCCCATTTAAAGATATCAAAGTTGTGCCTGTCACCTGAAGAGGGATCGCGTAAAGTTCGAAACATTGATGCTATAATATACTGTGAATATTTTAAAAATTGACCTGTCCGAGCGTTTTGTTTAAGTGCTAAAAAGTTAATAAGGGGGGGGGGGGTAACACTTATTGCAGCTCACTGTATGTAGGTACCTATCGTCCCTTAGCTAACAACACCGCATAAGTCATTTTTACCAACTTTACAGGAGACGAAAAAAACTGCTTTTTGAAACACCACCTAAGTTAAAAAAAATGCCGTTAGTAAACACCGCTTAAGTTATTTTATTATCATTTCTTTCTATATTAATACGCGTAAATGAATAAACATTACTTTATTATATAGCTTACCTCTTAATCTTCTATAAAAACTTCTTGGATACTAGACTTTTCAGCAGTAAAACTCAAGTACAGATAAAATACAAATAAAACATAATAATCACAGAGCGACTTGTGCGGTGTTGACCATGATACAGGTGTTGACGACTTGCGCGGTGTCACTACTTTTTAAATTACGGCATCTGATTGAAATCTAAATCATGTGACAAATGGTTAGATGCGCCATGAGCAGATCTATCCAATGGTATTAAAATCTGAAAACCCTTAATTTTCGACTTGAGCGGTGTTGTAAGCTAAGGGACCCTAAGTAAGTTTATTTTACGTAAAAATATTTCGAATTCTAATGCGAGTATAAAAAGTTAGAGTGCTTTTGGCGCTCTATGAACTAAATAAAAAGAGTAGTCTTCTCTTGTTTCGCTTCACAACGAAATGATTATTTATTACAATATTATTACTTCGTACAAATACCTATCTTAACATAAAATTTTCACCCATTTTGGTTTATTTTTATAAATATTTATTTCCTAATAACAAAATTGTTTTCTATTATTTCCATTTAGTGCGCCTATGAGTATAATTGTCAAACTATTGATCTTAGGTAATGTCAATGATTACCACTGTTGCCAAAGTTTCGCAGACCTTACGAAAAAAGGTATGATACCATCTCCCGATGTTATATTGATGACGCGCTACTGTATGTTCTTAATCACGTTAATTGGATTGAGAAAAAAAATCCATGTACTTTTTACATTTTCACATAATGCTGAATTTTTAAATTTTCCTGCCTGACCTAATGTAGATATTTAATAAAAATGATTCATGCTTTCATTAAACAAATAAATTAACCTGTGATGTAACATACAACTATCGCCAAGCATGCTTGATTCGAGTTAGAAGCGATTGGAAGTGATTTTTCGATTCGATATGTGATTGAATTTAAATCCTCAGTGGTATCTGTAATTTGGTTCGCAGCGTGTATCTCACCGTGATCGCTGATCGTTGATGATTGTCGATTTTTTCTAATCTGATAATAGAAGTGTTAACATGCACAAATCTCGCAAGCCTAAACTAAGGCTTCATTAGTCAAGTTCAAAAATATTTCGATAATCCTTTATAACCTTTAGGTCATGTGCAAATGACTAAGAATCAATAAAAAATACAAACCAATTACTTTGTATAATAATTATACCGTTAACTAATAGTATACAGAGTCAGAACTGAAAGAAGTCAATAGCCAAGTGATTTTTCTTTCAATTTTAGGTGCTGAATCGGTTGCATCAATGAACGAATATCTAAGGTTTGTCAAGTCCAGGAAGGAACGAATGGGAGTCGAATACAACGAATCTTATAATGACAGATCAATGCTTTCAATTCAGAAATTTATATAAATATGCTTGCAGGAACTAATCACGAGGAAGTTTGTAGACAAATAGTTCAGGGACAAATCTAAAAATTATTTCGGATATCCTTCTTCTTAAAGTGCCCTCTCCTCAATGTAGGTAGGCTACTACAATTATTGGAAGCTCTTGTCTCTCTTCAACTCGTCGCCTTAGTACTATAACTTGATAACTCCAAAATTGACGTTTTTGAGACAACTAATTCACAAGATGTATTTTATTTGCCTCCATATTGTGTAAAAACTTGATAACTTGCTCCAAACGGGTTAAGTATTTATTTATGATTGACGAAAGTTGATAAAACTCAAATGCCCCTAATATTTAGTGCTAAAACTTGACAAGATAAGTTATCAAGTCATTGTTTAATCGAAATAATAGTGAATATGACATACACTGAATGCTACAACTAGCTAACTCTAGTTATCTAGTTGTAGCACGTATTTTTCTAAAACCATTGAGCTTACCAGGTAATTGCTATCTGTTTATTCGATTCATGTTAATACAAAAATTCGAGAATTGTTGGCAGATCTGGCAACCCCCATGGCAGAGGACTAATTTTCACCAAAATAATGCTTAAAATATTAGTTTTGTTGAAAATTTCACTTAGATGCAACTTGGCACAACATGCGACATTACCAAAAATGTTAACATTATGGTACCTAGTGCTAAAAGTTGATAACTTGAAATTTTCATGTGATTTTCCATATTGGAAAACAAATTTGCACCGTATTCCTAAATAGATCAGTAGCCAAAAAGTTAAGGAACAGTATTTTAGAGCTGCAGAGTGAATTCCGCATTTACCAACATCATGGTAGCAGCACAAATATTTTTTAAAATCTTTAAACCAATTTTCCACAGAACCACTAATTTCGAGTTATCAAGTTATAGTATTAAGGCGACGAGTTTTTGTTATTAGTTGTTCAAAATTTAGCCCTGTCCATTGTCGGTTGTTTCATAGGCACAATAGTATTTTCCTTCATAGTCCTCTCTTTCCCTCGATATTTTCTTTTGTAGATATGGTTTTTCTAACTTTCACTGTTTTGAAAAGTTCTCTTCCCTTGCCTATTCTATGTAGCAGTTGTTCGTTTGAGGTATGAGATATCCATGAAATTTTGAGGATACTCCGGTAGATCCACATTTCAAATGCCTCCAATTTATTTACGGTTGATGTTGTAAGGGTCCATATCTCAACTGCATAGAGAAGAGTCGACGTAGCATTTTGAAAAACGTAGTTGAATTTCGACTTTTCAAAGCAATTTTTTGATTTTTTCGAAATATCTTCTGGCCTGTTCGATTGTCGGTCATATTTCTGGATTAGGATTTAGGCTGCTACCGATCCAACATCCCTGGTATAGTTGAAAGGAAGATCGCTGGGATATGCGCATTTTATCAATGAAATTCGATATGTTTAAAACATTCCAGAATCCGCTAAAGATAAAATGTTTTAACAACCCATTAATAATCCTAAATTAGTCGACGGATATTAGTACAGTTAAAATAAATGGACGATAACTGGACGATAATGATTATGCAAGTGAAATTTAACCTTTTTTCTACTATAATGACAAAAAATGCAAGTTCATTAGCGGAACCGAATTAAAAATTATTTTGCACATCATATTTGAAACATCATTTGGTTAAAACATCTCATTTTTGTTGGCAAAAAATATATTAATTTGTCTGGACTAAATTACAGTTCTATTTATCTTGGAAGGGATATATTAATATCAACATTCAGACAATGTTGCCTAACTGAATTTTGTTATATTCGATTAAATTTTCCAAGGGATTCCCGCGCTGACAATACTTAAATTTATTGACCTGTTCTAAAAAGTGGTTATTTATTGTGTAAGGTTGAGGTAGGTAGATACGTTTTAGGGTTTTCGGATTAATGTCACTTTATTTTTTTTAAGTTTATTTCCATATCAAATTGCTCCCAGGTCGAGTTGGTCTTGTCGATGAGTCGTTGTAGACCCAAGTCGAAAACAGCAAGAAACACCGTATCATCGGCGTTTCTGATGCTGTTGATCTTAACGCCATTAACCTTGACTCCTCCAGTGTCTCTTTAAATAGAAACTTAAAGATTAACCAGCAGCGGTGACAGAACACATTCTTGTATAAATCTTCTCCTAATCTATACTTTTGCGGATGTGGAACCTTCGAGGAGTCATTAACGGCACTGGAATCGAGTTATATTGACTCCAAGTTAGTTTAGAGCTCTGTTCCGAATTTGATTTGGATCGTAAAAAGTAACAAAGTAGGTAAGTTTACTCTAGATCAGCATAGACATACTGTTATTAAAAGAAACGAAAAAGCCGACATACTTGCCAGAGAAGGGGCAAAAGAAACATTTAGAGAAATTCCAAATTTGAAGAGAATTTTCAAAGATCTGTTACATTGGAATGACTTGCGTATTATCGTAAGTCTCCTAACAGAACACTATCGCCTCAAGGGATACATAAACAAAATTGAACTGGCAGAAAGTGCAAATTGCAGATTCTGTCAGGTTAATGACGAGAGGGCGGAACACGTTCTGTGCAACTGCCCAGTAGGGTGGGCCGAAAAAACTAAAATTATTTTTTTCAAGTCGTAATACCGCGGAAAAGTTGCGAATGTATGAGACTAAAAAGGGGTAAGAATTTAAAAAAATATCGGTTTATATCTTCCATTCGCGCATGAGCCATAAAGTTTGCCGAAGTTGGTAAAAAACTGATTTTTTGCGATAATTTTTAACATATTAAATTTAGCGTGGATAAGTTTGTAATAGCTCATTTTCTCATTCTTAATAACCATACTAACTAAATTTAACCGTGTTATTAAAATCTCTTATCATTTTCCGTTCGCGCATAAGGCATAAAAATAGCCAAAATGTGACAAAATTGCATATTTCATACACATTTAATTTTTCGTAATTAGAGTTTAGTTGAATGAAAATAATACTCACATATACATTTTGTTAAACTTGCATTGAGAACCCTTAAAATAAACACACTTTAAACACATCATTTTCAGAATTTTAGTACGCTATTATTTAAAAATATTGTTTGTGAATATAGAAAAAATCAATTTTTTTACGAGATGCAAGTTTTCAATTCGACAATATGGTCCAATGTCCACCAGTCCATTGTCCGTCCAGTCCATCTTGTATTATTTTAACACCATTTTGCTATTACATAGTTGAAGGCACTTTGAACTGTGATCCGGCATTGCAGACCTCAATGTTGTTCTTATGAAGCCGTCGCGATTCTCATCTCCGCAAACTTTTCCAGCGGCTTCTGTTACGAGTTTTACACATCGTTCTACTGCCTGTGTATGAACAGTAAATGACTTTAATATTACATCCCAGTTAGGGGCTGAATCACTCTGAATAATTAATGTTATTTCGTCATCATTTATATCTTTTACTAATGGAGGAGAAGATATGTCACAGTCTAACCAATGAATTATTTCTGAATAGTCTCGATATTCAAAATTTAGTTTTGGCGGTTTGAATATTCTAATGTTAGATCTTGTTTTATCTATCTAGCTTTCAGAATTCTGCGAAGTCCAAGCTCTCTTATATGTTTTCTGTTATCTTGTGTCATGGCCAACATCAAATGTTCTGGATGGGCGAAAAAAGCATTACGCTCAATAACAGGGTCAACAACATTACGCAATTCTTCAGGCAGGTGCCTTGTAGTTTGTATTGATTGGTGTACAAGTTTTGGTCCATCTGTAAAGCTGTTACTATTTTTTATGAAAAACCACATGGGCATGTATGTTTTCAATATAAGTTGAAAGATTTCTTTGAGATCAGAAGTTGGATTCTCTTCATTTAAGTATAATCTGAGGGTTCGGTTTGCTGTTGTCAACCACCTAGAATGCGACAAGGGACCAGGATCTCGTATGGACAAGTCTTCTTTACAGATCCCTGAATATACTGAAATTGAAATATCAAACAGATATTGCTGATCCTTGCTTAGTTGACTTCTGTCAATTGTAGGTATCTGGCACTCAATACTATTGAATGCAACTACTGGACGTTTTTCACAGTCAATAAGCTTTTCTCCAATCGGTCCTTTAAGGGATTTTGGTCCCGTTGATTTACCATCTAGATGCTGGAACAAATGCCTAAATAGGAGCTCATTGAAATGAATGAGGCAAATTGTAACGGTTTCTCTAAATGTACTTCGATGCGACGAATTACGCCACTTTTCAAACCGGTATTTACAGCAGTGCCATCACATCCAATAACAATTAGTCTATTAAGAGAAATATCACGACCAGAGAGATAAGAAACAATACATGTAACAATATTATGTTCAGAACTTCCGGAGGTTGGAGTAATATGTCCGATATATTTTGAACTAGGTTCTTTAACGAGATGTGCTCTTCTTTCTTCATTCTGCGAAATCGTTTGGAATGAGCTACTTCTCTCTTTAAAGTGTCGTCCTTCGTCCCATCAAAGTATAGGCCTTCAATTATGCATTTACGCGACTGAATCACAACACAGCGGGGAAGCTACTTTAAACTAATATGGCACGTTTTGAACTATTAGGTTCACAAAAACTTTTAATACGAAAGATTTAACGTGTATGAAATATGCAAATATTTTACATTTTGGCTAACTTTACGGCTTATGCGCGAACGAAAAATGTTAAGGGATTTTAATAACACGGTTAAATTTAGTTAGGATGGTTATTAAGAATGAGAAAATGAGCTATTACAAACGTATCCACGCTAAATTTAATCTGTTAAAAATTATCGCAAAAAAATCAGTTTTTTACCAATTTCGGCAAACTTTATGGCTCATGCGCGAATGGAATATATAAACCGATATTTTTTAAATTCGTACCCCTTTTTAGTCTCATACATTCGCAACTTTTCCGCGGTATTACGACTTGAAAAAAATAATTTTAGTTTTTTCGGCCCACCCTACGCCCAGGGTTGGATAGACTAAGACCCGGCGCAAATTGAACCTAAGCCAGACACCACCTGCGCCGGCGGGACGGGTGACCCGTGCATTTATTTTTCTAGCGTGCCGCATATTGAACACAACCCAACCCAACCGTTGGCTGTCTCTGCAACGAATAGAGGGACGGGCAAAATCAGTAAGGACATGTAACGGTTACTTTTGATACCGGTTCTCAGTGGTACTGGGTACAAATACTGATTACAAAATACTGATGTATCTGATCCTTGTACTGAATTGAGTAGGCAACTTAAAATTTACGGTATTTCTGTACCTGTAACTAGTAACGTTTTAAAAATATCTTACACGTCCCTAGTTGTCGTAGCGGTATGACTTTCGAAAACATCGAATTTGATCATAAACGGGTGCGTAAAAAGATATCTTACACTGAGTATTCTATTTCTACATACTTATAATAACAAGCATAAGTTAAACACTGCATTGATTGTGATTGCAAAAACGGTTCGCATGTTTTAAATAAGATTTTTGCTGATTATGTTTTTGCTAAAATATTAAATAACATAAAAAATACAATTCAAAACCATCATTTAATTTTTAACGATAAACAAAAGTCTAATAAATATATGATGACAAGTTTAAAATTGATCGACTTTGTCGATAACAGTGTCATTAATAGATATTTTCACTGAATCATTTTCCAATGATTGTGTGAATTTAGAAATACATACTAAACAATTATTTGATCTGTATAAAGGAGATTATAATTATGACACATTATGGTACTCCTTATTCTTCGAATCAAAGTTTTCACATTTTTTTCAAAATTGGGTGAAAACAATAATATGCTCTTGTAAACGCATAACTTTGATTTATTGGCAAAAGCCACACTAACTACAGAGCCGTGCGGTACATCTTTTCAATATGATGCAAGTCTTCGAAATGCCACCTCTTAAGTATTACAGAAACTTAACTTTTATTTTTATTAAATGAACCTACACAAAATGAAGGACACCTTTTATTTTAAAAGCAAAACATACTTTATAGACCTGGATCCGGCAAACTGAAAATTTGTTAGTAGCTTAACGGTGTCTATTCGGACAAACTTTGATGTACAGGAACACTGGAACAGGGGAAGGTTTAATAGTGGAACAGTTTAAAAATTTGGAACGTCACATTACGAAAACGTCCCATGCATTTTGTCGGACAGAACAACCAATCGATTTGTTACCTTATCATTAAACTCTCATTCAAAAATCAGACTGCTATTACTAACCAACATGATTCCTGTTATTTGACATGTTCTTCCTGTTTCACTCATTAAAATGCCCAGTTATTGACAAACACCAGTCTAATTTTTCCATGAGAGTTTAATGAAATGGTAACAAATCAATTGGAAGTTCTGTCCGACAAAATATATGGAACGTTTTTGTAGTCTGACGTTCCAAATTTTTAACCTGTTCCACAATTAAAACTTCCCCTGTTTCAGTGTTCTCGTACATCAAAGTTTGTCTGACGAGACACCGTTAAGATATTAACAAATTTTCAGCTTGCTATTAATCAACTTTTTGTTGGTACGCGGGATCCAGGCCTAGAAATACAATGTCACAAATGATGGCGTAATCCCTTTTCTATAGGTATAAAAATTTTGTAAATATCATTCCTTTCTTAAAGCTACACAACATTATCATTAAAAACCGTTAAGCATATCTGTGAATATCGCACAACCCTCAAATAAAATGTGTCATCATACCGGGCTTGTTCATGCTTAAAAATAAAATATGTAGACAAGATATAAATATATGTAATAGGTAAGCAGTTTTTGCAACGACAATCCAATCACAATCAGTGTTGTTTATAATAATAGTAATTCCGAACGAGTTATATTAGCTTTTCTACGTCCATCTCGAAAACAAAACCGCAACTGAGAATTGAGTCACGCGTCCCACGACACCAGAAAACTGTACGCCGATGACAAACGTTCGCATGCTAGACCTGGCACTGTATTCACTGATGTTAGGATGCGCAGAACTCTCTACGCACCTCGCCGGTGCCAGGTTGTGTTCGCTTAGGATCAATTTGCGCCGGCACTAAGACCCGGCGCAAATTGAACCTAAGCCAGACACCACCTGCGCCGGCGGGACGGGTGACCCGTGTATTTGTTTTTCTAGCGTGCCGCATATTGAACATAACCCAACCCAACCGTTGACTATGGACGTGGCGAATAGAGACAGGTAAAATCAGTGAGGACATGTAACGGTTACTTTTGATACCGGTTCTCAGCAGTACTGAGTACAAATACTGATTACAAAATACTGATGTATCTGATCCTTGTACTGAATTGAGTAGGCAACTTAAAATTTACGGTATTTCTGTACTTGTAACTAGTAACGTTTTAAAAATATCTTACACGTCCCTAGTTGTCGTAGCGGTATGACTTTCGAAAACATCGAATTTGATCATAAACGGGTGCATAAAAAGATATCTTACACTGAGTATTCTATTTCTACATACTTATAATAACAAGCATAAGTTAAACACTGCATTGATTGTGATTGCAAAAACGGTTCGCATGTTTTAAATAAGATTTTTGCTGATTATGTTTTTGCTAAAATATTAAATAACATAAAAAATACAATTCAAAACCATCATTTAATTTTTAACGATAAACAAAAGTCTAATAAATATATGATGACAAGTTTAAAATTGATCGACTTTGTCGATAACAGTGTCATTAATAGATATTTTCACTGAATCATTTTCCAATGATTGTGTAGATTTAGAAATACATACTAAACAATTATTTGATCTGTATGACACATTATGGTACTCCTTATTTTTCAAATCAAAGTTTTCACATTTTTTTCAAAATTGGGTGAAAACAATAATATGCTCTTGTAAACGCATAACTTTGATTTATTGGCAAAAGCCACACTAACTACAGAGCCGTGCGGTACATCTTTTCAATATGATGCAAGTCTTCGAAATGCCACCTCTTAAGTATTACAGAAACTTAACTTTTATTTTTATTAAATGAACCTACACAAAATGAAGGACACCTTTTATTTTAAAAGCAAAACATACTTTATAGACCTGGATCCGGCAAACTGAAAATTTGTTAGTAGCTTAACGGTGTCTATTCGGACAAACTTTGATGTACAGGAACACTGGAACAGGGGAAGGTTTAATAGTGGAACAGTTTAAAAATTTGGAACGTCACATTACGAAAACGTCCCATGCATTTTGTCGGACAGAACAACCAATCGATTTGTTACCTTATCATTAAACTCTCATTCAAAAATCAGACTGCTATTACTAACCAACATGATTCCTGTTATTTGACATGTTCTTCCTGTTTCACTCATTAAAATGCCCAGTTATTGATAAACACCAGTCTAATTTTTCCATGAGAGTTTAATGAAATGGTAACAAATCAATTGGAAGTTCTGTCCGACAAAATATATGGAACGTTTTTGTAGTCTGACGTTCCAAATTTTTAACCTGTTCCACAATTAAAACTTCCCCTGTTTCAGTGTTCTCGTACATCAAAGTTTGTCTGACGAGACACCGTTAAGCTATTAACAAATTTTCAGCTTGCTATTAATCAACTTTTTGTTGGTACGCGGGATCCAGGCCTAGAAATACAATGTCACAAATGATGGCGTAATCCCTTTTCTATAGGTATAAAAATTTTGTAAACATCATTCATTTCTTAAAGCTACACAACATTATCATTAAAAACCGTTAAGCATATCTGTGAATATCGCACAACCCTCAAATAAAATGTGTCATCATACCGGGCTTGTTCATGCTTAAAAATAAAATATGTAGACAAGATATAAATATATGTAATAGGTAAGCAGTTTTTGCAACGACAATCCAATCACAATCAGTGTTGTTTATAATAATAGTAATTCCGAACGAGTTATATTAGCTTTTCTACGTCCATCTCGAAAACAAAACCGCAACTGAGAATTGAGGCACGCGTCCCACGACACCAGAAAACTGTACGCCGATGACAAACGTTCGCATGCTAGACCTGGCACTGTATTCACTGATGTTAGGATGCGCAGAACTCTCTACGCACCTCGCCGGTGCCAGGTTGTGTTCGCTTAGGATCAATTTGCGCCGGCACTAAGACCCGGCGCAAATTGAACCTAAGCCAGACACCACCTGCGCCGGCGGGACGGGTGACCCGTGCATTTGTTTTTCTAGCGTGCCGCATATTGAACATAACCCAACCCAACCGTTGACTATGGACGTGGCGAATAGAGACAGGCAAAATCAGTGAGGACATGTAACGGTTACTTTTGATACCGGTTCTCAGCAGTACTGAGTACAAATACTGATTACAAAATACTGATGTATCTGATCCTTGTACTGAATTGAGTAGGCAACTTAAAATTTACGGTATTTCTGTACTTGTAACTAGTAACGTTTTAAAAATATCTTACACGTCCCTAGTTGTCGTAGCGGTATGACTTTCGAAAACATCGAATTTGATCATAAACGGGTGCATAAAAAGATATCTTACACTGAGTATTCTATTTCTACATACTTATAATAACAAGCATAAGTTAAACACTGCATTGATTGTGATTGCAAAAACGGTTCGCATGTTTTAAATAAGATTTTTGCTGAATATGTTTTTGCTAAAATATTAAATAACATAAAAAATACAATTCAAAACCATCATTTAATTTTTAACGATAAACAAAAGTCTAATAAATATATGATGACAAGTTTAAAATTGATCGACTTTGTCGATAACAGTGTCATTAATAGATATTTTCACTGAATCATTTTCCAATGATTGTGTGGATTTAGAAATACATACTAAACAATTATTTGATCTGTATGACACATTATGGTACTCCTTATTTTTCAAATCAAAGTTTTCACATTTTTTTCAAAATTGGGTGAAAACAATAATATGCTCTTGTAAACGCATAACTTTGATTTATTGGCAAAAGCCACACTAACTACAGAGCCGTGCGGTACATCTTTTCAATATGATGCAAGTCTTCGAAATGCCACCTCTTAAGTATTACAGAAACTTAACTTTTATTTTTATTAAATGAACCTACACAAAATGAAGGACACCTTTTATTTTAAAAGCAAAACATAATTTATAGACCTGGATCCGGCAAACTGAAAATTTGTTAGTAGCTTAACGGTGTCTATTCGGACAAACTTTGATGTACAGGAACACTGGAACAGGGGAAGGTTTAATAGTGGAACAATTTAAAAATTTGGAACGTCACATTACGAAAACGTCCCATGCATTTTGTCGGACAGAACAACCAATCGATTTGTTACCTTATCATTAAACTCTCATTCAAAAATCAGACTGCTATTACTAACCAACATGATTCCTGTTATTTGACATGTTCTTCCTGTTTCACTCATTAAAATGCCCAGTTAGTGATAAACACCAGTCTAATTTTTCCATGAGAGTTTAATGAAATGGTAACAAATCAATTGGAAGTTCTGTCCGACAAAATATATGTAACGTTTTTGTAGTCTGACATTCCAAATTTTTAACCCGTTCCACAATTAAAACTTCCCCTGTTTCAGTGTTCCCGTACATCAAAGTTTGTCTGACGAGACACCGTTAAGCTATTAACAAATTTTCAGCTTGCTATTAATCTACTTTTTGTTGGTACGCGGGATCCAGGCCTAGAAATACAATGTCACAAATGATGGCGTAATCCCTTTTCTATAGGTATAAAAATTTTGTAAATATCATTCCTTTCTTAAAGCTACACAACATTATCATTAAAAACCGTTAAGCATATCTGTGAATATCGCACAACCCTCAAATAAAATGTGTCATCATACCGGGCTTGTTCATGCTTAAAAATAAAATATGTAGACAAGATATAAATATATGTAATAGGTAAGCAGTTTTTGCAACGACAATCCAATCACAATCAGTGTTGTTTATAATAATAGTAATTCCGAACGAGTTATATTAGCTTTTCTACGTCCATCTCGAAAACAAAACCGCAACTGAGAATTGAGTCACGCGTCCCACGACACCAGAAAACTGTACGCCGATGACAAACGTTCGCATGCTAGACCTGGCACTGTATTCACTGATATTAGGATGCGCAGAACTCTCTACGCACCTCGCCGGTGCCAGGTTGTGTTCGCTTAGGATCAATTTGCGCCGGCACTAAGACCCGGCGCAAATTGAACCTAAGCCAGACACCACCTGCGCCGGCGGGACGGGTGACCCGTGCATTTGTTTTTCTAGCGTGCCGCATATTGAACATAACCCAACCCAACCGTTGACTATGGACGTGGCGAATAGAGACAGGCAAAATCAGTGAGGACATGTAACTGTTACTTTTGATACCGGTTGTCAGTGGTACTGAGTACAAATACTGATTACAAAATACTGATGTATCTGATCCTTGTACTGAATTGAGTAGGCAACTTAAAATTTACGGTATTTCTGTACTTGTAACTAGTAACGTTTTAAAAATATCTTACACGTCCCTAGTTGTCGTAGCGGTATGACTTTCGAAAACATCGAATTTGATCATAAACGGGTGCATAAAAAGATATCTTACACTAAGTATTTTATTTCTGCACATAATACCTACGTATTAAAAATAATCTCTCCTCTACTGCTCGGTCATAACTCATTTTCCTCAATTTACTGCTCGGATCACAATCATTTACCGCAATCATTTACAATTACTGCAGGTCATAATTCTAATCCCTCCGCTACTGATCGGTCATAAAAAATAACACTATCTGCATATTTCGTTTTTAATTTTTAAGCATAAAAAATGTAATATGTAATAAACAACAATGTAATATTAGTCCAGTAAATGACCGGTTTGGCGTGTAATTTTCAGGGGCAAGACGGATTTGCTTGAAAATTTGGATTTAGGTTCTACTTACCCTATATTTCAAAGTTGAAATTGTGCCGTTGGTTGCTTTTACTTGGGGGGTTGAAATTTACCCCTTCTCGGGGGTGAAAAAACATATGGTTAAAATAAGTCTGAAAACTGATAAATTGACTAATTCTAAGCAACTTTTGTTCTATAAGGTTTTTTAACTGCTTTAATACTTTTCGAGTTATTTGCGAGTGAAAATGTGCATTTTTCAACAAAAAAAAAAACACGTTTTCTGGCAGTGTCTCGCAAATAACTAAAAAAGTAAGTACTTTATCGAAAAAAATATTCTTAGAAAAAATATAGCCTGTCAAAAAAGGGACAAAATGGTGTATTTACTTGGACTATAAACCCAGAAGGAGCAAAGTTGTATATCATGAAAAATACGTTCTTACTCGTATAATTCCGAATCGAATGTTTAGTAACCAAATGCTGAAGTAACCAAAAAATGAAGTACTTTTCGCAGAAAACTCATAAATACTCTTTTAAAGTGTCTAAAAATATATTTATTTTTATTTTTCATAAAAGTTTGTAGCGTCAAAATTATGCGAGTTACGCTCAAAATAAAGTTGGCCCTTTTTTTTATATATAATAAGTCGTGAAAATCTCCCCCTATTTAACATGCCAAACAAAATTAATCGTTACTGCTTTACCATTTACTTTATATATGTATTGCTAATATGATCTGTAAGTTTGACCGGTTTGAAGTGCTTATTTTTGGAAAAATTTGGTTTTATATTAAAAATTTTTTTTTTAATTTTGGAAAAATTACACTTTTTTCAAAATAACTTCAAAAGTATAAAAAAATATAGTTTTTACTTGCATAAACACTCCTTTTTTTTAATTTTATGAAAGATAAAAATTGGGTAAGATATGGCTGTTCAAAATTTGCATACACTGGTGATTAGTAACTCGTTCAAGCCCTTTTAACACAAACTCTTTAAAAAAAAAGGGATTAAAAAAATATATTTAAGTATTCTTATTGCCTTTAGAAAAACCTACAAATTGGTTTTTTAACACTTTATAGCTTAAAAAGTAACTTAGTTATGAGTAAAAAACCAACCACATACAGGATGGGGCATTAGTGCGAGGAAGTCCAATTACTCGTTTGTAGTAAGAGATACGAAAAAAGTTATTTAGATAAAGTTGGGGCACAGATAGGACCATACCCTAAATATATTTTCAAATATACAGGGTCACTCGTATTGACAGGGTGACACAAACCTATGTTTTTTTAAATGAAATACTCTGTATATTTTTGAATTTTTGGATTCTCCTTGATGTCTTTTCTCTTATAATAAAGGATTTTGTACTATTATATGAGATAGTTTAAAAGATATTTATCTATGGTTTTTGTCATTTCGTTGTAAGTCCATAACATATCGAGGATACATTTATATTTTAAAATAACTTACATATAAAATCAGAGTTTGTAGTGAATTTTGAGAGTAAACTAAATGTAAGGCCAAATACTTACCATGCCGGGTTAGTATAATAAGATTTATTTTCCTGGTTTTTCCCTCGTGACTTATTATTAGATTACTAACACGAGAATTTTGATCAAATACTACAATTTTTACTACAAAAGTTAAAGTTGATTTACAGAGGAAAGGACTATTTTCCAATAAAGTTGTCGAAGCAACGCAACTCATAAATATTGGCAGTATCATGTTAGTCATCGAATTTATAATGTATAATTCAAGCAATTGAACTCCGTAATTATGTTAATGTTAACATTACTGAATGGAGAGTTGAATAAACTTTCAAATGCTCTACCACACGAGTCCTATTCCCTATTTAAAAATAAGGGGTGGGGAAGTGGAAGGGAGGGGGTTGACAAATGACAGATGTATGTACCGTAAAAATGTGTCCCCATTAAATCAAAAATCAACCTGTATCGTCATTTCGTTAAAATCTAATAAATACTGCCAAATATCAAGGAGGACTGTTTTTTTGGCCCACACTGTATACACAATGCAACTATTCGAATTTCTTCGCAAGGGGTAATTTTTATAACGGTAGAAATTATGTGGTAAAAAATTTAATCAGTAAAGGAAGTTTAATGTGACCGTATAATTAGATAATTCCAAATTGCTTGAATTTACAATTATATGATTTTTTTATCATAGGGGTAGTTTTCACCCCTAAAAAATTAAAATCAACTAACGGCAGTATTCAAATTTTAAAATTAAAGGGAAGTATAACCTAAATCCAAATTTGAATGCAAATCAGTAACGACATGGTATTCAATTACATTGTTTGTTTGAATTGTAACTATTCTAGGAGGTGAAATTTAAGGGTTAAACTGTGATAAAATCCTAAACTATGTTATTTAATGTTAATTGACATTCATTCATTTTATTAAAATATGATTTGGATCAATTACCCGCTTTAATTTACAATTATACGATTTTTTTTATAATAGGGGTTGTTTCCTCCCCTAAAAAATAAAAAGCAACCAACGACACAAATTCAACTTTGAAGTGGAGGGTCAGTAGATCCTAAATCCTAATTTTCATGCAATTCGGTGCTGCCCCTTAAAATTACACGGTATCGCCGTATTTCCCGTTCATTTACTGGGCTATATGCCGCCAAGTTGAATTTGAGGGTAATACGATATTTTTCATGAATATTTTTTCACCTTATTTTTCTAATAATGTGTTTTTGTCAAGGCATCACTTTGATTATTAATTTCGTATCGCTTATTTAGTCTACCAAAAGTTGTCAGAATTTAATGACAAATACAACGTAGTTTTCACTCGGGGTATTGACTATAGTAATATTTTTATTTATTATAATAAATTGTACTTAGGTACCTTCCGTATTCATTTCAGATAAGTCCATCTCGCAAACAAAAACAAGTAAAAATAAACATCTGGCGGTAAGTCACGCGTCCCACGGCCCAAGAAAACTGTACGCTGATGACAAACGTTCCCAACCCAAGTAGCAATTTGTCGACGCGACAACGTTGTCTACCGCGTGGCAACGTTTTGTTACAACGTTGTTATTGCCTAGAAGACGACCCTATTCTGCACTAATTTGGTGGACGATTTTTAAGTTGTCTTGACGTTGCCTAGGCAACCTCCTATGAAGCAACATTGTTTCGTAAGCGTTGCATAAGACAACTGAAGCGACTATAAAAAGAACCTGCGCGTGCAATGGTTGCTCAAGGAGTCAGACTAGTTATGTTTTTTTACCTATATTTTTAACACCTGTATGGTGAATGCGAAAACCAAAAAGGTAACTATTTTGACATCGTATTAGGTATTTAAATTTATATAAATACATAAAGGACATAACAAAATTACCTGATCTGAAATTTATAAACGCATCTCAGATTACCGTCAAATATGGATATTTCACCTTTAAAAAACACACGCGCTACTTTTTTACGACATTTTTGACAAAAAATATGCAAATTTAAAAAAATCAAATTTTAATATAAAAGTCAAAATTTATATTAAAGATGTTCTGTATAAATTTAATGTATTGATTTAAAGGTATCAGAAAATGCCTGCATTTTTATATTCTGTGTTTTCATTTTCTTTACATCCCAAAAATCTCAAGTAAAACCAAAATGGTGCATTAAACAATATTACCAATATTACTAAAAAAATACCTTATTACCAACCCTAGACCGATAAGACAACTTAGAAGTCCAATCGCCAACCAAACCCGGCCGCGCTGACTATCCCAACCATTTTAGAACGCACCCTCTTATTGGGTGACAGAGAGGTCATGTGACCAGTGTCTAAAGTGTAGCATTCTCTTTAACAGCGTTGCCACATTTACAAGATTTCTACTTTTTTGGTAGATTTTTGATATTTCTTAAAATATTCTAGTAGGTAATATTTTTTAGTATATTTTTGGTATATTTCAACATTTTGTTATGACTAAAATACAATTTGCTTTTTAATAGTATTTACCCCATTTCTAAATTAATTTTCACACATTTGGTTACAATTTCCCAATCCGAAAATAAGACCGAAAATAATATTCAGGACGTAGATGATGAATATTACAGAGAAATGAAACTGGATTCTTGTGTAACAAACTTGCAGATTTCCAGTAACAGTGCAAGCAGTATTTCAGGTGTTATTGAAGAGTTCTGGCATTCGGTGAGCCTATTAAGGCCGCGTCTCACCATCAAATAATTTGATCAAACAGTTTGAGCAAACTTGACGTACTTGAGGAAGTACGTCAAAGTGACGTCACAATTGCAGTTTTTTTGAAATTCTAAAAATCTGTGCTCTCACTATCAGTCTAGTTTGATCAAATTTTTTGTATTGAGTTGTCTAACTTGTTTGTACTTTATTTAAAATTAAAATTTTTCATTATTATCCACAATGAACACTCAGGATGTGACGTCACTAACTGTCACTTTCTTGTCACTTTCAGTTTGCTCAAACCAGTTTGATCAAATTATTTGATGGTGGGACGCGGCCTTTAGAAGCTAACGATTGAAAACTAAAATATCTAAACATATGTAACTTTGCAAAACACAGAATATTGTGTTCACGTGATTCTAATGTTAAATGTGAAACAATTGTTTGAAGAATTTGATCCAGACATGCAGCTGTTAAAATTAGTGGATGAGAAAATATTCTAGTTGTTAAATGTACCTATTCATTTTTTTCGAATCATGAGGAAACTATAATAAGTATTTTTGAAAAATTTAAACGCAGAATGAAAGACTGCATTATTTAGAAAAACCAAAACGTTTCTTTTGAATGAGATATTTGGAATTAAAATGACACTTCATTTTGTCTTTTTTTTACATTTTGTCTTTTTTTCACCCCTGTAACTTATTAAAATAAACATTATAGAAGTTTTCAGGGACTTTCGGTCCTCGGAATAACTTAATCTTTTTTTCTGCGTTTAAATTTTTCAAAATACTTATTCGTTTTCTCAGGATTCACAAAAAACGAAAACATTTAAAATACATTGAACATTTTAACGGGCGACATTTTGCGCCTATCCCCTTAAGTTAGCTGTTGTTTTTATTATCAAAAATCCCAAATATATCCCAAAAATCCTTAAGTATATTTTAGTTTTTGATTTAGTAGATTTTAGCTAAAAAATGGTAATTACCAGTTGTTGTTTTGGAATAATTAGGTTTCCAATTTTTTGGAATTCCTCTTGGGACAGTTAAGACGGATATGCAGATTACTGTATAAGTATACTGTATTTATGGCCTAAAAAGAATATACTGATTTTGTGAAAGCAAAACTACTGAAAGAGTAAAAACTGACCTGGCAACCCCGTCTAGCAAAGCTGATACAAATATTGAAGTAAATTCTTTTTCTCCTTCTGAAGTTGCGGCAAAGGTGTCACACACCTAGAACAACACCTAGGGTCGTGACAGACAACTTCAGAGTCGGCCAGAAAACCCAAATCGGCCAGGGCGTAAATTAGTTTAGCATTATAACGTTTTTAAGTCGTTGCGATTGTTGAAAAAACTGAACTGTGATATGTAGTTGTCACAATGGTAATAAATTAGTTGCCCGTATAACTAAAGGTATTACTTAAAGTTGTAACATCGTAATGTCAGTCGGGATAGGGGACGTTGGCCGAAACAACTGAAAATGCTCTCGGGCAACGTTATATACAGTGCATTTGTTTGTACTGACAACCAATGTGTCGAAAAATTGCTACTTGGGAAGCGAGACCTGCGAACGAATGCACTGATAGTAGGATGCACAAGACTGTCTACCCAGTTAGCCAGTGCAGATTTTGTCTCGCTTAGGTTCAATTTGCGCCGGGCCTAAGGCTCAATACATTTTAGCATTCTCAACTAGATCTCTACGACTTAAATGTAACCTAACCTAAGGCCATAATATACTTTATTAAGAGGGCTGGGCTGAAGGAACAACTTTAATCTAGAGATGAGACACAGTAAAGTTATCAATAGAATTTTTACCGTCGAATTGATACAAATTTTATCTAAAAATTACTCGTAACAGACATTCAAAATGGCAGGTTTCAAGCTGCGTTGGTCAAATGGCTTCAAGCGTTGTTTCTGATAGAACTACACAAAAAGCGTATTATCCCCCTCTCCCTCCACCACCGAGAGTGACTGCATACAGATTTCTTATATCTATAGAGAACCGCTGCCAATTGAACTTCTTTATCTACATTGAACGAATGGCGTTTTTAAATTAACCTTTCCATTTTTTAGTTTTTTCTTAGCTTTATTTCTTTAGCTTTCTTGACGACTTTCTACATTGGTTTGTCTAATGTGTTGTAATTTTTAGTACTTTTAGGGTTGCTTTTCTGTTAACTGGAATTGTGTCTGTCATACATACTTTCTTCTGTCTTTTTTTGATCGTAGATATTTCTGAACAGGGATAGTTTTTACAAATTCAAAGGCCTGTAGAAAAACTGGGAAGTTCTTACTTTAATAATCAATATAATACCTAAGCGTAATTTCACTGTAACTACTTACTAGTACTTATAATTCTAAACAATTCCGCTATTGTTGGTAAATAAATACTAAGTTTATTTGAATTTGTTTATAAAATTATCTCATAATGGCAAAATGATAGCGAAGAAAGTGACACATGCCAACCTGGCAAATACTTTACAAAGGCTTTTGAAATTGCTTAGTCAGAAAACGTAATTTTTATTAAATATGTTCAGCATAAACTCAAAATGTGATTTCCATATTAGTTTGCCATCAAGGATCATCTTCAATAATTTTGGAACTTTGGAACTTTGGAGACTGTACTTATGATTGCACTCCATTTGTTTGGTAAAATTTTTTAAATCCATTTTGTTGGAACCAAGTATGTATTTTACCTAATGTTTGTATACAACTACCTACGTATAATATTTTTTAGAAAACAAGTATATATAAGGAAATCATCCGCCCATTGTACCTATCATCTTCCATGTGCAGTTTTCAAGATGACCTTTACGCACCTCGGCAATATAAAGAATCAGTAATAAGTGGTTCAAAATTGATACTTGAGGCAACCCAAAATTTTTAATAATTTTAAATAAAGATGATATGAAACTGAATAAATAATACAAAACTATTATTAATAAACAATAAATCACACGTCTATATAGACAACTAATGTTACAGAAGCTCTTACAGATAGTAGGTAAGTACTGGATTATTTGTTCCTATAAATAGGCAACTTAGCGTACGTCTATATATTATTATAATTAAGTGTTCGGTCTTGCACAAGTCGTCTTTTCACAACTTTCTCTATTTTATTGTGGGTCCATTGTTTTGATACTGATATTATATCCACAATTCGCTAAATTTTTATTTGGTAGTAGGTTTGAATCTTTATTTATTAGTTAACTACATATGTTCTGTTATTCCTGTTCTTAACATTCTGTGATTTCTACCTCTGTTTATCATGTTTAACTCTACAGTATCTAACATTCCGTTCCTCTCATTGTATAATAATATAGTCTATTTCATTATTTGTCCCATTCAGGCTTTGCTAGGCCCATCTTCTCTTTTCTGATTTTTTAGTTGATATACAGTAAATTACTAATAATGTATGGTACCAAATATGTAATGACGGTTTTATGACTTTGAGAGGGAGAAAAGCGCACAAAGTTTTACAGACTTTGAGAAGACACTCACAAACTAAAAAGGTAAAGAACCAAGGAAAAGTCGCCCACCACTATCAGTTCGTGATTTTCCAATTTTGTACGACGATATAATTCAAATTAAAGTGGCAATGCAAAAGGATTGATGGTAATATTTGCATTTTACAAGGGCATCAAATAAAAGCCTTAAAAAATGTTTAAACTATTTAACTGTTATTATAATTTACAGTAAAACCTCCGTTAACCGAAATAATTGGGGGGGGGGGGGGGGGGGAGGCCGTTTCGGATAACAAGAATTTCGGTTAAAAATAACATTGTTTTTTGTATTCTTCTTGTATCAAATTACATACTATTCTTGGTCATAATTGGTATTAAAAAATACTATGAGGTGATTTCGTAATGTGTTGTATATTTAATTCCTTTCTTTGGTTGTATGAAAGCAATGTTGAAAAATTAACATTGAATTGTTTCCATTTTGCGATAAAAATTTACTTTTTCTGACAAAATTATTGAAACTGCCATCCATTTCGGTTAAACGATGTTTCGGTTGAAAAGGTTTCGGTTAACGGAGGTTTTGCTGTATATTTATATTAATAATATTTTAGGCCTGAAACTTTAACGAGATTTTTTAGTTAATAAAGGTCGTATTTCAGCAAAGAACTAATCAAGTATTGAACAAGTAATGGAAATAAAATATCTTGGAATTGCACTGTCCAGCTACGGAGACCTGAACAAAGAAGTAAGAGATCAAAGACAAAAAGCAACTAGCGGGATGTCTTAAACACTATATGGCGGAACCGATACATTAACACTGAAATTAAGTCAAGAATTTATGAAGTCAGTATAAGACCAATAATAACATATGCTTCAGTAACAAGATCAGACACAGCAATAACACAAAAACTACTGGAATCGGCGACTTTACATCTTTCCATATTGGTATCAATCCGCCAATGAACAAGCAGCATTTCTTATCAAGAGGACCAAGAAGAAGAAGAAAAATAAGTAATTTAAAATAAAGTGCAGTACATTATTTACCAGCCTCTTTGTATTCAGTGTTGTGTTGTTCAGAAGAAACTGTGTTGTGTTGTCACTTGAAACTTGTATCTGCAAGAGTTTAGTTACAAATTTTAAAATTTCAGTATTAATGAAATTTTACTAAAATTTTTACTTATTATATACAATCATTTTGATAATTAGTCCAAGTAATGAAGCTTAAAATAGGACAAAACCTCGCAATTTTTACAGAATGGATCGATTTGCTTGAAAATTTGAGAATAAGTAATGGATATCCAAGGATCAAAATCCATATCACGCCAAAAGGCACTTTTACCGTGGGGGTGGTTGCTACCCCATCTTGGGGGTGGAAATTTTTATTATATTTTGACCGCAAGAGTTGTTAAAACATTCATTATAAACAAAAAACGTTCCATACATTATTTCGATTAAATTAATAGTTTTCGATTAATTCGCTATCGAAAGTGTTAGTTTTATATCGAAAAAATCAATGTTTTTAATCAGTTTTCTGCTAATAACTCAAAAAGTTTTCGTTTTATCAAAACAACTTTACCTAACAAAAATGTACCTTTTGAAAAAATAAACAAAACCGTTTTTTATATCTTCTTTAAGACCAATAGTAATCGAGCTATACTTTATTAAATGTTGGCTCTTCTTCGTCAAATGCTAAATATTGTAGTTTCAAAGTCAAAGGACGGGAAAACTATGCATTTTTCGAGGATAACTTGTTGAAACTAATTTAAAGTATTTAAAAATATGTATCTGCAGAAAAAAAATCTCTCGCTAAAAAAATTAAGTGACTTATAATGAAAAGAATGTCAGTCCCTATTTTTTTCAGCAAAAAAGTGATCTTAAACAACCCCCTAATCACCACCCTAATTAAAATTTGTCATTGACCTAATTTGATTTTCTTTATTTATGTATTGTTAATAGGTTCTAGAAGTTTGGTCGGCTTAGAATGATTATTTAAAAAAAAGGAGTTAAAAGCGAATAACGAGTTTTTGTAGTTTGGTAAAAAATGCCTTTTTCTTCAGAATAGAATGATTAGCATCAGAAATACGAAAAAATATTTATACATGAAATTGCAGCTTATTTAATTCCCAAGAATATGGTTTGCAAAATTTTTTTTACGGCAAAAATTAAGTGAGCTATTGACAATCAATCTTGCAAAAACCACCTTTACCAACCCTTTCAATGCCACCTCTTTTTGTGACTGAGAATTTAAAAAGATTTAATATTAATATCCTTATAGATCTTGTAAAAACCTACAAAATTCTTTTTTAACGAACTATCTAAGATAAAAAATAAAAAGTTACGGTTAAAAAATATGTATATTTTTTTGAAAAAAAAAAATAGGAGAAATCCAATTGGAAGCATAATAATGTAAGATAGCGGTATTTTTAGTCATTGGCCTTATTTAATCTTCTTTATTTATGTATTATTAATAGATTCTAGAAGTTTGACTGGCTTCGAATGATTAGTTTTTAAAAAACTGAAGTTTAAATCGAATAACGAATGTTTGCAATTTGGTAAAAAATGCCATTTTCTTCAGAATAGAATGATTAGCATAAGAGATACGAAAAAATGGTTAAACATGAAATTGTAGGCAATTTAATTCTCAAGAACTTGGTTTGATAAAATTTGTTCTACAGCAAAAATTGAGTGAATCGTAAATGAGTATACCATCGAATACCATTGATTTTTTAGATATGTTACAGTTCAATTTGATTATCCAGTTGGAGTTGACTCCAACTAGTTGGAGTCAACTCTAACGGCTGGTTTCAGTAAAAGTTGAATATAAATATAAAATGAAGATTTATATTCAACATTTACTAGTAAAAGTAGACTCCAACTAGGAAAAGTATACTCTTCCCAATGCCATTTAGTAAAAGTTGATTCTGGTTAACACAAACAGCCGATTCTAGAAATTAAATGTTACTGAATATGTTCAAATTAGTCTAGGCTGTATCGTCGCCCCCGTTAGGTAAATTACTCCGATTCGAATTTTTTGCACGAACTTACTCAAAAAGAGGTCCTTATAACAAATCTACTGGGTGCCAGGCAGTACCTTGATCGATAAATTGTTTAAACATTTTTTTTAGACAAATTCACAAAAATAATTTTTTCACTTCGAACAATTTTTTTATATCATTTGGGTTAGTCTGAGCAAAAAAAGGTATTTTGGGATTTTTCTCTAAAATTGATTGTTGTCGAGTTATACGCGATTTAAAATTTGAAAAATGCGAAAATAGCCACTTTCAAGGCTTAATAACTCGGTTAAAATCCATTATTATGAAAGTCAGAAAGTGACCAAATCAAAGTTTATAGCCCTCTCTACAAGATCCAGCAGAAATTTTTGTCACTACAGTAGTTTCTCTTTATAACGATTCCCTATATAACGATAATTCCTCTATAACGATCAAAATACTAAACATTATTTGGTTCGTCATAAGGACAATGTATTAATTCTTTCTCTATACCGATATCGTTCTCTCTTTATAACGATAACTTTTCAATATTCGATGACCTCACTTTTCAAGAAACAACTGATAACCATTTGCGTTTGGCAATAACTAAGATAACTAAACCGTAAGAATTTTACCAATTAAAGATAACACTTAATTGAAACACAGGGAATAACTGAAAAAGCTCTTGCGTAGGTGTAACTTGATAAAAAGTGATTAGTGATTCATTTTGTGCTCCAATTTAGCAAAAATTTGGTGGTTCAAATTTCAATCCGATATGCAGAAAGTTGAGTAATACACGCTTTTATCGTCCGGGCGGTGTGCCTTAACTGTTTTCACACAGATATTGTCCTCTAGTTCTCTAAGTTTCAATTTCGGTTGTATCTCGGTCTGTGAACAGTCAGGATGTTTTCTTAAAAGCGTAGAGTACTCTCGGTTAAAGAAAAGTTATCGATAACTCGGGCAATAGAGGAAATTAACACAAGTTATTTAGTACAGTATGATTACTATTACAATAACGATTGTTTTCTCTCTCTGTATAACGATCTCTCCTTATAACGATGAAAATTCCCGGTCTCTTGCATATCGTTATAGAGAGAGAGAGGACTGTATTTTATTACTAATCTTTATCTTTAATTGTTAACAATGAGCGCTAAGTGCGTATTAGGCGGCCGTCAATGGTGAGTGCTAAAGAGATGCACCATTCCGGCCGTCCAATGGTGAAACTCACTCGCATTCGCATTGACGGCCGCCTCAATACACGCTTAGCGCTCATTGTTGATAATTAAAAATAATATCTTATTAATGAAATAATGACAAAAATTTCTTCAGGATCTTATAGAGGTAGCTTTAATTTTTGATTTTTTTTTAGTTTCTGACTTTCATAATATATAATATCGTATGTCATTTTTGCCTTTCGGACAGTTCCGGCGCCAATTACATCTTTAACCCTGTTTCAAGTAACTAGTGTCGATGTACACTAGCCCAGGGGGACCGACGGCTTAACGTGCTCTCCAAGGCACGGTGAGACGGCTCGTATCATTATTGGAAATGAAAATGGTTTGTCTTTGGCAGGACCGCAAATAATGATATGTACCACCAGTGGTACACGTACCACAGATTGAGAACCGCTGCTTTACATAATATGAGATAGAGTAGATAAAAATTATTTTTGTGAATTTGGTTAACAAAAATTGGTTAAACAATTTTTCGACCGCGGTACCGCGTGACACCCTGTGTATTTGTTATAAGGATTGCTATACGGATGTATTTTTTGAGTAAGTTTGTGCAAAAAATCGAATCAGAATAATTTACCTAACGGGGGCGACGTTACAGGCTATACTAATAAGTCGTTGAAACGGTCAAAACAAAGAAACGCACATTCATCAAAAATGCACTTGCGATTCTCGTATAATCAACATTTACTGAATCGATCCAGGAAGAGTCAACTCCAACTAGTAAAAGTTGATTTAAATTTTTAAAATCAACTTTTACTGCTCGTTTCAGTTGGAGTTGACTCCAACTAGTTGGAGTCAACTCTAACTGAGAATCAACTTGAACTGTAACAGATATAAAGCTAACACTTTCGATAGCGAATAAATCAAAAACTATTAATTTTATCAAAAAATGTATACAACATCTTTTGCTTAGAATGAACGTTTTTATTAACTTTTGCGGTCAAAATATAATAAAACATTTCCACCCCCGAGATGGAGTGGCAACCACCCCCATGGTAAAAGCGCCTGTCGGCATCATATAGATTTTGATCCATGGACTATCCACTACTTATTCTCAAATTTTTAAGCAAATTGATCCATTCTGTAAAAATTGCGAGGTGAAAAGCTTTGGTTCCTGGACTAAATACTAAACAGTTTAAAATTACAAACAATAAATTTAGAGCAAAACTAACTAAAATAACAGGTTTTTTCCGTTTCCTGAACATTTTGTATTTTGTCCCTTACAACGTTGTTCAGCGACACGGAACTATTCAATTAATAAAAACCAAGATGCATTTAGAAAATAATTTAAGAATTTCAAAAACATTCCTTACCGAAGAATATTGTCTCCATCGAAATACACGTGTTAACAGTTTACCTCCCAAGATCGATAGAGATATACTAATAGTGAGCATTTTCAACCCACATTCCAATTCCATTCTTCATGTCGTAGTCCGGTCGCCGAGATTTAATTTCGAAATTAATAAAGTTAAGATAAGTCTCAAGAAGAAGAAGACCGGTCAGAGGTTACGCTAATCCCAAGGCGGTTCGTGTGCTCGTATCTTCCCAGGAAATCTTCCGAGAGGGTTATGTCGCCTTTGCTATCCTTTTGAATATCTAACTCTTAAGCCTGGCGGCGCTATCTCAGCTTTTTTATTATACCCCTCGGTAGAATTATTATCCTGAATAGTATGTTTCTTCGGGAAATTACCGGTTCTCTCGGTAAATTATAGATATTTAAGTCTGTATTATTTCCTCTGGAGCTACTCGAAGACGAACTATGTGAAAAAGTTATTAGGTAAAGTCACTAGCAAGGCGGACGAGCAATTAGTTATGAGTTTCAAATCAATTTTTGTTGTGAAATGAGAATGGAGGAATTTTATTTATTATGGTAACATTATGTTGTAGTTAACACAAGAATAAAAAACCGCTAAATGCAACAAAAATGATTGACGCACACAATATTCTAGCTTCAAAAGAGTGACATGAATATTACGTGGCGCAAAGATGTATTTTCAATTTGATAGAAAATAAAAAGCTTGTCTTATTTTGAAAGATTTTTTCATAATATTTGCCAAATTTGAAGTAACGCCACAGTAAGAAAACGCGTCACAAAAGAGCCCCAAACTACAAACTTTATCAAAGAAACTCTTTTGTGGAGCAGAAAAAAAAAAATAAAACTAAAATTTTATTTTCCCTCAAAATGAAATTACACTTTTTCGCCACGTATATTCATATCATTTCTTTTGCTGCTGGAATCTTGCGTGTGTTATTAATTTTTACGGTTTTAGGGGTTTAGTTAGTACTTCAAAGTTTTTTGTTAATAGGTTATTGATTATGTATTTTAGAAAGGAACTATAACGTTAACGGGGTTTTATTGTTTAATATAATCAATGGATCTTTAAATATAAAAAACCGCGGAGTTCTACCATTTAAAGGGGTGCGTTTTTGAGAAAGGGGTGAATTAGTCCCTAGGCACAGGGCGAATTAGGGTAAGTTCTATGCACTTTTGGCACAAACACGTCTACAGAAAAATTGTTCCAGGTTAAATTTACTATCGAAATATCACATTTTAAAGTAAAAAATATTTTTTTTTGCAAAAATATATTCAAAAGAAAAACAAGAGAACAACACGAAAGATAGCAATTTTGCTTTTTGTCCCATAACTTTTTACCATTGGGATATATGTATAGGCACTGCTTCATAGAAAAAAACTACCGTCCTTCCACTTTAAAATGGTGTTTTCAAGAATTCTTTGTAATTTACAGTTCACAACATATGATTTTTCAAAAATCGTTACTCACAGCGATTTTGGCCCATTTTCCTTGTTACTTCGCAAACATTGTTCTGTAACTTTTTTCTACGCAGCTTTAGGTATATTAAATGGTACATTTAGTAGAAAGAAAAGTCAATTACCTTTAAAATGGTCTATTGTAGAAGGCTAAGTTACTATTTTTAAGCAAGATATGGTTTTTGAAAATTTTTTACTATTAATGAATTTTGATATATTTGTCGATTATTTTTAAATTTCTCATTGTAACTTTTTTTATTGTATATTTAGTTAGATACATTGTGCAATAAAAAATAAAACCTATTTTCTTTACTTAAAATGGTGTATTGTAAAAAATTCTAGGACTATTTTTAAACAAATATGATTAAAATGTGACATATACACATTATGCTACAGGTCCCACCAAGTTGGAACCATATGGAAAACATTTTTATTATTAACTTTATGAAAAAAAATTATTCCTTTTATTCAAAAAAGAATGAGCTGCATAATCTAAGACCTAAGATCCAATCATCATGAAATTCACACTGGGATTGCAGTACGGTTAAGATAGGAATACGCATTCAGTGTTGCCACAGTTCCTGTGCGACGCTCCTCTTGAGGGAGCAGTCAAGAACCGGTGAAGACCGACAACCCTGTGCGTTTATTCCCCATTAGAAATGTATTGCGCCATCTTAGCCGTACTGCACTCTCGGTGTGAATTTCTCACTGGTGCAGTGGTTCTCAACCTTTTTGAGTAATATACCACAAAATTTTTTTGATTATTTTTGGCACACCTAACTGAATTTCCTATCTAGCTATAGAGCGTTTCATGTTTAGAATAGAACATTGCGGAGATAGCCCCCTATATTTCTTATGGACGATAGAAGCTAGCCGATGCCACGCCATACTGACTAGAATGAATCGTATATCGGCAGTCGAGTATCCAGTTTTGATGGTGAAGACACCAATTTAGGCGATCAATTTTGTGCTGCTTGGATAACTCGGGAACCCATAACTGTCTTCTGCTGTATACTTCTTGGTACGAGCTCTTCTTCTTATCGTTTCAACTGAAATAGTTACACTTGTAGCTTCCAAAAGCTGCCTTTGGAGCTGCAGGTGAGAAATGGTACTTTTGCCGTTATTACTTTTGGCGACTTTCCCTTGCTTTATTTTTGAGCTTTTCTAGTTCCTGTTACCTAGCATAGGTTTTGGACAGAAGGCCCTGTATTACGCCTAGCAATACATCTATGTCCCTCTGAGAACATTACTTTCTCCACAAGACCAATAATATTTCCTCGTTGTAAGTTCTAATAACCCCACATGAGGCATATTTTGTTTTTGGAAGCAAAAGTTATTTTATTTATTTTCGTTCAATTTGCACCTCAAGCAAATAGCCTATACCGTACCGAGCTGTACTATCCGATTGTCTTATATATTTGTTTATTTTTAATAAAAACCTTTATTATTCGCAACAATAACAAGTTTTTTCAAAATAAATAAATATTACTTTGAAATACATGGTGATTCCATATAAATTTGGGTGTGTGTAGGTATCTTTGCATTTGGAAATTTCTCGATTTAGTTCATTGGGGTCCAGATTCGTCATCATTTTTGTTTTCTCATAATTTATCATTAAACTGGATTTTTGTGACCCTTGCTGTAGCATATCTTTGACATTTACTAAGTCGTCTGTTGTGAGAACAATGTTATCGGCATATCGTAGATGAGTTATGATGGCCACTCACTTACGGATATCGAAGAGGCCGAGCGACTGACAGGCGGTTAATTGAAGCCAAAATCACCACATACACGCAGTTCTCGTAAAGGCGTTGGTACGCTCGATCACAAAACTGCATGTGTGTGGCGTCTCAACTGCAGTTCATTAACTTAACTACTCAAATAACGGCCTTCAGTCCTGGCCTGCATGCCAAGGCCTCTTCGATATCCGTAAGTGAGTGGCCAGCATTAGTTTCGTTCCATCAAAGTTAATACCCTTTGAGTCCCACTCTACTCGTTTAAATAGGTATTTAATGACTGTTATAAATAGTTTTAGCGACAAAATATCTTCCTGCCGCATCCTTCTTCCATGTTTTATCTTCTCAGTCATGTAATGAAAGTTTGCAGTTACGCATTTTCGTATAAATTTCGAGTAATATTCGCATACCTGTGGTCTATTCTGCATTCTGATGGTGCTTTTGCGATAGTGATTCTTTTCACTGTGTCAAATGCTTTATGGAAGTCAACAAAAAGAAGAACCAGGGTTCTATTAGATTTAATAGACTTTTCAACTAGAGTTCTAAGATACAACAGATGGTCATTTGTTTTGTAGCCTAATTGAAATCCTATTTGTTCTTCTGACTGAGATAGAAATGGAGTTTTACTTCCAACTGAAAACAAATATATTTATAAAAATATCATAAGACTTTTCAGAAACGTTATAAATGAATATAGCTGTATTCATTTTGTAATTAATACCTAATTTATTTATGTAAAAAAACTGCTTTTTGCTTCATTTTAATTTTTAGAGAAGTAAAATTCCGTAACTCTTTATTATCTTATCTTTCATATAACAGTAATCTTAACGTATACCTAGGTGGTTCAAGGACAGATTTTTCTACGGCATTAAAACATTTCGATTCCTAGTAATTACACAACGATTTTCACTTATGGGCATACAAGAAAATCTAGAAATACCGATGTATTGCTCGAGGGATAAAATTTGTTGAAACAAAACCACGCCATATCTATAGAATCACCTCCCAGTTGAAAATGCGAAATGTCCTTCTTGGGTAAGAACATCAGCTACTTGTTTTTTGTCTAAAAAAATATTAAATAGATGTAACTTGTTAACGACGTGATCTTCGGCATAATCGTGCCTATTAGTTAATTTATGTAAACACGTAATGTCTGGTTTTTCTATTTAATAGTGAAACATGATAGTTTCCAAAGAAGGGGTTATATTTTATCTACTTGATTTAAAGAAAAATATTAAAAAGTTTCGAATAATATCGACTTTTTCTATTTTCATTGCTTATAACTTTAAAACGATTCATTTTGGAACAAAGAACATAGTAGGGAAAGAAAATAAAATAATTGAATTTTGTATAATAAATGACTGTTTTAAAATGTCTTAAATTATTACCTTTTCTGCAAAATAGCAATAAATAGATAATAAGGGGGCAAAATAGACTGTTTTATTCAATATTTTTCAACCACTTTGGTTGCACTCAGAATCTTCATAATTCGTTTAGAAAATTCTTACAACATATGTACTTAAACCGTTCACCAAATTTCATTAAAAACGACCTAATAGATTTTTCATAATAATTTTACAATCTAAATTTTTTTTAAAAAGTTTAAATTTGTTAAAAACTTTCTGAACAAAAAGTAGACCATTTAGAAGTTTGCAATTTTTTTACATATAAAGAGGTTCTCTATCTGTCTAATACACTTTACAGAATTAAAATCGGATGATTTAAGCGGCCTCAGCACTGTTTTAAAGTTATAAACAATGTTTTCTTTTATAAACAAATACAGTGAGGACTTTTGAGTTACAATAAATTCATTTTCGTGAGAATGGGCGACTCTGGAGATAAATCCCGAAACAGATTGATTTTTATTTTTAAATTATAATTTTTTGGCATAAATATCATACTATTGACGTCATCGATCTGGGTATGATGACGTAATCTAAATATTGGAATTAATTTAATTCAAAAAAAAATTTAATTCAAACCCTGTATGGATAATTATGTTAATGTTTATATTAGTGAATACAAAATTGAATAGCCTTTCGATTGAGCTACCACACGGCACCTATTCTCATTTAAAAAATCATCTATTATGTCATCACGCCCAGATGGATGACGTCGCTATTATGATATATAATATACCAAAAAATTAGAATTTAAAAATAAAAATCGACCTGTTTCTGGATTTATCTCCAGAGACGCTTATTCTCGAGAAAATAAATTTATGCCTACTCACACGTCCTCACTGTATTTGTTTAGAAGCCAAAAAATTGTTTATAACTTTAAGAGAACCTCTTAGAGTTTAGAAAACCTCTTTATATGCAAAAAAATTAGAAAACTTCTAAATGGTCTACATTTTCTTCAGAAAATTTTTAAAAAATTATTTTAACTTTTTAAAAAAAATTTAGATTGCAAAATTATACTGCAAAATCTATCAGGTCTATTTTAATGAAATTTAGTGAACGATTTAAGTATGTTGTAAAAATTTTCTAAGCGAATTACTAAAGTTCTAAGTTCAACCAAAGTGGTTGAAAAACATAGAATAAAAACAGGCTTATTTTGCCCCCTTACTTTGTATTTGTGACTATTTTCAGAAAGGGTAATAATTTAAGACATTTTTAACCAGTCGTTTAACATACAAAATTCAATTATCTTTATTTTATATCCCGACGACTTTGTTCCAAAATGAATCGTAAGCAAAGAGAGTAGAAAAAATCGATGTATTTCGAAATTTTTAAAAATATTAATTTTTTTATTGATGTTTCGGGCATAGTTGAGAAGGAGCATAAGTCAATTATTATTGTTGAAGTTGTCACCTAACTTTATCTGCAAAATCCGAATGGCAACTTGCACATCCATAAATAGAAGTTTTTTCACTGATCCGCCCTGGTCTATTAATGACGGAAGGATTGACGCTTTGTAGTGACTTTTGAAATACTCTCTATACGCCAAGATAACGGAGAAGGGTTTCCATGGAAAAGTTTCTGCCATGAGTTAAAAAATGTACTACTACACAAGAGTGACGAGTTTCGTTCTAATATTATGGACAGTTGTTGTTTCTTCCTCCCTCCACAGGGGAGGAAAGACAAAAAAGTAAGACTTATTAAAAAATAAGATTATCAGCATAGTTACTTTTAAATCTATTGCAAACAGAGAGCAATAATTTGGCAGAAAATTCGGAGATTCAGAAAAAATAGATATACATATGCGTGATACTAGTTTTTGGGGAGGAGAAAATAAATTATTATTAAATTTTATGTGGTGTCCAAAGTTTGAATTTTCTATGTTATTAAGATGTTCCTCGATTCTCCAAGAAAGTGGAATAAGGATGAGATAAGTTATTATTTATTGGTAGGTATGGCTTTTTTTCCGTGTTGGTATTTGATATTCTTTTTCTTAAGATTGGAGCCACTAAGATTTGCTTCTCTGTTTTATGTTCTTCTTCTTCTTGTAGTGCCTATCCGTTTCGGATATTGGCGACCATCATGGCAATCTCTACTTTGCACACTGCTGCTCTGAAAAGATGTGTGGTTGTTGTGTTAAACCAAGTACGTAAATTTTTCAGTCAGAAAATCCTTCGCCCTCTAGTTGCAGCAGTGCTTATTTCCCGCTGTTCCTCGTGATGTGACCGAAGTGTTCGGTTTCGACTCTTTTTATTATGGTCTTTTTCTTTTTGTATTCTTAATAAAACACCCTGATCAGTAACGTAGTGGTAAAAGATATCTTCAGTATACGAAAAAAGTATTCTGCTCTTTCTATTTTTTGACCTTCCACACCGATTCGTCCAAATTGCTATTCCTTCCCACCGATCATCACATATTTTGTTTTCTTAATGTTTAGTGAATGTCCATATCTCTGACTTACTGCTTTGATCCTATTCATTATCTCCTGGAGGGTTTCAAAACTGTCAGCGAACAACACCGTGTCGTCTGCGTATCTTATGTTATTGATACATTCCCTGTTAATTCGAATTCCGGCTTTAACATCATCTACTGCTTCTTAAAAGGTTTCCTCAGAGCATGTTTTGAATATCAGTGGTGATAGCATACATCCCTGTCGGGTTGATTCCAGTAATGCTTGCTAATAATTCTTAGATCACAGGTGATTATTCCAATATTGCTTAACATCTCCATCAGCTTGTTCTGTTTTATGTTACTCCTGTTTAAACTTTTTGTTTGTCTGTTTTTCTAAGCATTCTCTGGACGATTTTTCTATTACTTTTTTTATATTTTATTGTTTCTGCTGTATCTAAAATCTTTACTTCCAATGATTCAAAGTGCTTTCCATAAAAACAAGAACAGTTTAATTATGAAAAATTATTCCAACCCACATCATAACTTATAGGCCATTATATTATGGACGAACACCCTGCACACGCCTTTTTTTTCCCATTTTCCGACCAGTTTCTCTCCAAACTCTTACTATTGTTAAATCATGGCTGGGAGAAAACCTAGCTGCATCTGTGATATAGAGAGGGTTCCTATCTAAATGGGTCACACTGTATGTTGAATCGAGTTACAACCAACGATATGTCTTGTTTAAAACATCGTTAAAAATGTCTTGCAAATACTAAGGCGAATAGTATAGTTGGTATAGTGTAATTTACTTTATCAGTACAGTTAATATAGGCATGTTAAGTGTTGTAAACATAAACGAAGGTCTAATTATACACGTAGTGAGACAGACACAATTCCGAGTATTTAAATGAGAATTCTGCTAAACATTTAAATCCGACATTGTGAATAAACCCACACGAATTCTTAGCCCACCTCAATTATTATCGATCTCATTTTTATTGCATATTATCAATAATAAATTACTGCCCACCCGTAAGGTGTTACAATGTAAAGTGGTCCAATGTTAAGTGCCTACGACACGGCTAAATTGTCTTCGGAAGAATTAGAATTAAAAAAAAATACCTTTAATTGCCAAGTATAGATTGAAAGAGCGTGACAAACCATGAATAGGATCTTTTTCCATTGATGCAGGCTGAAGTTTAGGATAAAAATCTTAGTTAATTAATTGTTAGATCTGAACTTACAATATTTTCTTTCGTTGTAAGTTGACATTTTGTTAACAATGGTATTTATCCTTTTCAAAGCTGCTAGATGGAATTTTTTAAATACACCAATTTGATTATTCGTTCGTCCAACGATTTTAAGGATTTCTTGATTTTTAAAAATTTTAATTTTCTTCATATCCCCTGTTATGTTCAAATCTGAATCAATTAAGCTCTCACTATAATCAGATTCGCATAAAATTTGCAACATAAGTTAGAGATATGATAAATATACCAATATACAAATGGGTACAAATTTCAACGTCACATTCACGTTGGTGAACCCAGTTGTCACAATGTCACAAACAAAATTCTGACAACCGATTATCAGAGGATCAAAGGAATATCAGGGTTTCAAAGGAGTAGTCATGCGCAATACAATGTGTTGATACTTTTTTCCTGATAACACCTCTAGCCACTCCCACTCAATTCCTATCCTCACCTCCAAGAAGTGTGGCTTAATCACACGGGTGGACCCCGGCAAATCTGAGCAAACTTACCGGTGATTGGGTAAGCAACCCCAGTGAAAAATAGGGTCAGGGCTGAAGATCAAGGGCCAGAAGGGCAGAAGTCCCCTTTTCGAAGAGATTGTCCTTCGAAAACAGGGTTGGGCGATGGGCCAACTACTCATCCCTGTAAAAATACTACAGTTACGAAACTAACAGATGAGCCTCGGAGTATAGGACGGATTTTTTAGCGAGTAAGTTCAAACCAAATCTTCCATATAAGTACAGTCAAACCCCCTTATTGGAATAGCCTTCGTGCCAAGCAAATGTATTCCTATAACAGGGATATTCTAATAACCGATCATTGGTTGATAGTATAAACTTTTCGGGACCTCAAATCTCTATTTCTTAAACCGGGATATTCCTTTAACCGGTATTCTAATAAGGGGTTCGACTGTAATTAGGACCAAATTGACGACCTTAAAAAAACATAAATAAAAACCTTCTCGAAGCCGGACTACAAAGGTCGCAAAGAAAATAAGAACAAAAGAAGGCAAAACAACCAATGAAACTAAGCATCTACTGAAGGAAAGACGGCACCTATTAGCGGAAAGCAGTCTAATGAACCAACAAAAGAGGACGTCAAAAGAAAAATAAAAAACGTGGAACCTGAAGTAGGTACTACCAAATATAGAGGGATTCGAAATAGAAAGAGATTTAAAAGAGCTAAAAAAATAAAACTCCAGCATACAACAGTATAATTGCCGAGCTTTTGAAAACAAGCAAGACAACAACAATCCCGATACTAAAAAAGCTATTTAATAGCTTCTCCGTAATAACAAATTCCTAACGATTGGGACGAGAGTAATAATTATGCTATGATAGACGTATTTTCCCATGTAAAATCCCATAAGAAAACGGTTCATTCTGGTCATTTTTGATGCTTTTTTATGGTGGGGTTAAAACGACGTATGTGATCCTTATATACGACACCTCGTTGGAAACAGGCACGAAGTATTATATTTTAAATGGCTGTGGTTCAAGAGTGAATAACTAAAGGGGCCTGAGCACATAGAGCCCAAACGGCTTAAGGACTTGTTCTAGAACTTTTTAAAGTATTTCAGAATCTGTTAGAGACCTGTTAGAGCGCTCTAGTCCAGAAGTAGATGACATAGGGCTAAGAAGAAATAGAAGAAAAACACAGACACAAATTGCAGTAAAATGTAAACTAGGCAAATTGCTCAGACGCAATAATAATAATGGTAGGGGAGCCCAAGCGGGGATTTTTGCAGTTACTCGAGCGCGTCAGATTATCATATGGGGAGAAACCTGGTACCCTGCAGATGTACCTCTACCATATATTGGCTCTTAACACAGGGTAGTTCGTTAAGAGGGGCCCGAAAAAAAAACTATCCCTAAAAAACTCAAAATTGTCAGATTAAGATAAGGTAAGTTAAGTACATGCAAAAGAGTGTATATTTCAAAAATCTGACGATTTGAACCGGGCGTAAGGAAATGGGCGAGTCCCAAAATTTCACAAGAAAAAAGCGAATATTTCGCCAAACGAAAAACTAAAAAATATTTCTCAATATTTTGAAAAATCTATCGAATGATACCAAACACGACTTCCCACGGAGAGGGGTGGGGGGTAAATTTATTATTTTAAATACGAATCCCGCGATATTTCGCGAAATGAACATCAGATCGAAAAACTGTAAAATACACTTATTTAATATTTTTAAAAAATATATCGAATGGCACCAAACACGACCCCCCACGGAGGTGGGGTGAAGGGTTACTTTAAAATCTTAAATAGGAGCCCCCATTTTTTATTGCAGATTTGGATTCCTTACGAAAAAATAAGTAACTTTTACTTTAAACATTTTTTCGAATTATGCATAAATGGCGTTATAATCGGAAAAAACGATTGTTGGAAATGGAAAATTAAATTAAAAAATGGCAAGCGCCTACTAAAATGGAAAATGTTACTTAACCTTTTTTGGTTTTAGGACCTACCCTTCACAACCCAATAGGTCTCCAAAGTGCTCGAGTGACTGCACATTTAGCATACTTTGCTCCCCTACCATAAATAGCAATCCATAATTTTGCAGATATATTGTACTACTTGCAATTCTTAAATTTTTTTAATCAATCCGCCAGAAACTAAAAGTCAGGTTGTTAAGTTGTTAAAACTTAAACTATATTTCGAGAAAATATTATGATGACAAGAACTAGTTAATAAATTTCGATATTTATAAGCAGTCTGGTATAATACACGTTTTTTACATTTTTTGTAAATTTTTCAGATTATCTTAAATTTTTATCGCCCATCCTCTACGGAATACGAAATTTGGGCTTTTTACAAAACTGCGAAGAAGATAGCGGAATGACGATAACAAAAAAGCCCATGGCAAATATACTAAAGATTTTTTCACTCGATTAAGAATGGTTAATTGCACAAGGCAATTAAGAAACACGCGCTAATTTGTAAAAAAAGCAAAATAAGAAAAAAGCAGATCATGGACCACGAACTCAACGCTCATGAAGGTTAATGAGGATTCTAATTAGAAGTTAACGATAGCGTAGACTAGGGGATATGAAAGGGAATCTTCTATATTTACAGAATTTTATTTGAAGATGTCTGAAGCGTAAAAAATATAGCTCTAAGTTATAGCTTTATATAATATAGCTCTAAGTCTAATATAGCTCGCTCTAAGTTGGTCCTTTTATGCAACGCATTTATTGTCACTGATGCTTCTATAGGAGCTTATAGTCTTCACATGTGTATCGATGTGTGAAGACGTGTGTTCTTATGATGTTGTGATGTTTACGACCATATTTATGGGACTTTATCCCCAGATGAAAACAGACAGCGCAAAAGAGACGATTGACAGGAATTGTGAGAAACTGTTATCCAAAGTTTTGGTAAGATATTAAAAAGAAAGGCCGAAATTGATAAGCATTTATATTGTATCTAATGGCATCTCTTAAACTTTATACGAACGAAATTGAGTAATAATCAGTATGCTGCTGCATCATAGATACTATACGACGACATCTTCAGATTTTTCAGACACATTCATGCTTTAGAAAAATATGCGTAATTTGTTACTTAAAATTACAAAGGAGCAATCTACTTTGTCACGTTCTCCGGACAAACGGTAATAAAATATCATCTTATTTTTGTTATGTTTCTTGCAGACCAAGGCCACATTAAGTTTGTTAGTCCAAAAGCCTCCTCACCTACGAATCCATACGGAATACATGCGTTCATGCAACTTTCTGTAATTTTGGAATATGTAATGTACCTTATGATTCCGATAGGTAGACCATATTTAGCGATTTAGTGTCCCTGTCCACGCAAGATCCTAGTTTTTTCCTCCACTCCTTACTTTGAGGAAACCTGATTCCTTCCTTATGTTCCCCGCTCCTCCCTCACCCTCCCCCAACAACTTGCTCTGCCGGTTTGAGTTATCGCTAACAGATCCTAAACGAGTTTTAAAACATAAGGATCTAGTCTACAAGTGGGTGCTCAATCCCACACCTCTAAAGAGGTCAGCCACATGGAATATGGGGGAGGCAATAACTCATCAAAATATTGAAAGAAACATATTTATATTGCTAGTGTCAATGCAAAAACCTACAAATAACACGAAAGAATGAATGCACTGGAAGAAGAACTAACTTGGATTAACTAAGATGTTCTTGGTATCAGTCTCGTTTCACTAAGAGAAACGAGGACGATCGAAATCAACAAGGCTTGATCCACACAAGTCCAACAGGACGGTTGCAATGTCTACGTTCAGGAGACTGGATTGATAGACGTGAGTGGAGACTGTGAACCGGAAGATATAGGACGCTATAATCGGACATTATCTATATAAAAAATATTCAAGTAGCGCCTCTTTTAATTTCTAGTGCATCGAAAAAAAACCTTCATTTGAAAATAGTGGGGTTTACAAGTATGTTTACTTTACATCTATTTACATAGATGCCACAATTCGTATGACTGCTTTTTTGATTTTTTGTATTTAGGTATCTAACATATCTAGCACGAGAAAGCACGAACAAACTTCAATAAACAGAGAAAGCTACTTTGTGCAAGAGAACTGAAATTAGACTTGAGAGTTAGGCTGGCAAGATTTTATATTTTCTCGACTCTGCTTACGGGGCATGGACATTTAACGCGTCCACTACTAAAAAGTTGGAAGCATTTGAAGTGTGGGTATATATAAGATATCATGGACCGAGCATCTAACAAACAACGAAGTCATGAGAAGAGTCAACAAAAGAATTGAAATATTGGAAACCATCAAGACACCAAAGCTGCAATACCTGGGCATGTTATGCATAATGAGAGATACTGTAACGTTACAAACGTCACATCTTTGCTATTTTATTTTTTAAATAATTATTTTACTATATTTTCTTTAATATTTTATTAATAATTATCTTCTGTATTCGTTTTAACTTGCCTTTTCGTTAAAAACTTGTTTGGCGCCCGTTCTATAGGCAACTCTCTTTTCGCCTAAGTCATACTGAACATATTTCATAATCTTACATTCTAGCATCTGATCTAATCTTGTGTTCCATAGTCGTTAATTCAAATTTCATGTCCTGTGTTGTGTGTTTCACTGATATGACAGTGACACTTCATCCCTACTCCCTGACACAAATTGAAAATGGAAGGGAATAATTAATTTATTAAAAGGCATGAAATTTGGATATTAGCTTCATTTTAATCCATCAACACATATTCTCTCTTGGGGTAAGAAAATTCATTATTTTTTTCTAAGAATTACATTTCTACATCTAACAGATATTATAATTTTTTTTCTTTAACCTCCAAATGTTCAACCATGTTTTTGGTTTCTAGATTTAATTCCATCTATTGATATGCTTTTAGTAATCAGTTAGTTTAACTATTAGTAATTGATTCCATTTAATTTACCCTTGCCATCTACTACTTTCTGAATACTATTTGGCAAAGGTACATTTTGGTTTTCACTTCTTGATGTTTGATATGTGTTTTTATCTTATAGTTTTTGGGAATAAAACCACTTTGCTTCAAGCATCCTCAAATCGCCGGCGATGCAAGAACGAGGAAAATGACATCTAGACTGCAACCAAATCATCTAGACTGCAACGACCAACACCTGTAGGCCTGGTGGCCCTGAACACCTACAACACCAGAGCCAGTTGCAGAACCAACAGCAGTACTATTCGACATCAAGAAGTTACCATCGAACCAAATACTAAAATCCATAAGTATAATCCAGAAATTGTTAGTTTTTTGCAAGAATTTGGATATATTTGGTAATGCATTTAATAAGTCTCATTTTTATTATATCTTTATTGAACAATATACATGATTGGTTAAAAATACTGTGTTGTTTGCTTTCTTTCTAAATTTTCATAATAGTTCATATCTAAAATTAGGACAAGACGAACACACACCCTGAGAGACTGAGCTAGGCTGCGGTGAACGATAACTACCTTGGTTGGTTGAAATATTATTTTCGAATGGTATTTCAATTAGCTGGGGTAGTCTATCGCTTATTTCGTTTCAATACAACATACTTAAATTCATTATACAAGGAAAAATCCAGGGCAAGAGAAGTGTTGGAAGGAGAAGAATCCCATTGTTACGTAATTTGAGAGAATGATAAGGATGCACGTCAATCGAACTATTCAGAGCAGCAGCATCTAAGAGCAGAATAGCCGTGATGGTTGCCAACCTCCGTCGTGTGGATGGCACGTTAAGAAGAAGAAGATTTAATATTTTAGCTGTTCTTCCTCCTTAGGTAAAGAAGTTCAAATTAAATGGAAAGTAGGGTTTTTTTTGGTTACCTCCGCCTAAGGGTTCATTTTATTAATAACGTTTAAGTTGTGTTATTAAGTATCAAAAAGGTTTCTGTTGCCCATAGAGTTGCCTATTTGCCTATTTAACCACCCTCAAATTATATCGTCTTGTTCCAGCACTGGCAGTTAATGTACGAATTTCAATAGCAAAATCTCGACAATTATCTGATTGGCCATTCAGTTGCAGAGCTCATTTACGGAAACGTATATTTCTTGATGGGAGCTGAGAACTTGTAGTTTTTTCAAATATAAACTGATTTGTGTGGGAGCAAGAACGTTAGAAGGAGACTAGCTACATTTTTTTCTGGTTTTCTCTGAGGGTATTTACAATGTTCCCAGCAGCTTTAGCAGGCATTTCTATTTTTCCTGGTAAAAGATTTGATAATGTGATACTCAAGTAGGCTTTAATTGAAATTTAGGATAAGAGTGCCGCTTAAATAAAGATATATTGATATAAAAGACTTTAACATCCAAGTAAAAACTTTTGTTATAATTATATTGATTATGTTCAAAATAAGAGACCTAAAAGGAACTACAACGTTAACGCGATTTTATTGTCTCATATGGTCAATGGACCTCTAAGTTTGATAAAACCGCGGAGTGCTACCATTTAAATGGGTGCGTTTTTGGGAAAGGGGTGAATTATTCCCTAGGCACAGGGTGAATTAGGGTGAGTTCTATGCACTTTTGGTACAAACAGGTCTACCGGAAAATTGTTCTAGGTTAAATTTACTATCCAAATATCACATTTTAAAGTCAAAAGTGTTTTTGTTACAAAAACATTTTCAAAAGAAAAGCAAGAAAAAAACACGAAAGAAAGCAATTTTGTTTTTTGCCCCATAACTCTTTTCTACAGGGATATAATAGGTATAGGCATTGCTTTAAGGAAAAATGACTTTCATCCTTTCCCTTTAAAATAAAGTTTAGTAAAACTCTCTTGGGTTTGTAGTTTCCGAAATAGGAGTTTTCAAAGTTCTCCGTGCACAGGATCGGGGCGACCCCCGATAACCCGGAAGTCCGGCTAACCCTTAGATTAATGAAAACCCCTTCTTATATCTATGGGCCAACCCGAACTGATTTTCATCAGACAAACGTTTCAATAATTCAAAATAAAATTATATGTATGTATGGTATGTTTAACAGTAAATGGTTGAGTTCAATTAGTTACTACTATAAACATCCTGGATTAACCGATAATAGTATAAAAGGCCCGGTTTCAGTAAAATTTATTTTAGGCTTTATTATGGGAGTACCGTCTAGTCAGTGTTAATTTTCAAAAGACCAACTCTGTTTACCTCGGTTGCTTATCGCTCGGGGTGGGTCTTAACCATGGGCAAGGTCAGAAAAATTTAATAATATTTACGACCGCACTAATTAAACTCAACCATTTACTGTTGAACAAACCATAATTTAATATTTGAGAGATAATGTGTATTTGTGTAATTTGAACTATACGATAATAAAAATGACTCATGGCACACGGCGGCATGGCAGAGCGAGGTTCATTGTCTTGAATTATCGGAAACCACAGGCACCTGTAGTAGTTACCATTCCTTGGTACCCCGTCAAAATAGCCCCGTCAAAAAAGCTCCGACAAAATAGCCCCGACATAATATCCCGCACACAAAATAGCTCCGACAAAATAGCCTGCAGACAAAATAGCCGCGGAATAATAGCCCGGCGACAAAATAGCCCCGACAAAATAGCCCCGACAAAATAGCCCCGAAAAAAAAGCTCCCTTCAGAATTCATCATGAAATAATTCCTTAAAAATACATTTTTTCGGAAATGGTAATTATCCTATTCAGATGTTAATCTTAACCACATTAAATAAAAATTGTCTTTTCAGAGAACTCGAGTCCTGTCTTTCCTGCCTCTTGGAAGTTTGAACATTTAAGTTAAGCGAAAATCAATGTTAATTTATGATATAAACATTTTTTCTGTTTTCGGGCAACAGTAAAATGCATTTAAATTAAATAAATTAAATACATTCTTCCTTTTTGTCAAATAATTTAAATTAAAAAAAAGTTTTTGGACACTTTGTATACCTAATGTAATTGTTTATAAGAGGCTGTTTTAGCCGAGGCTATTTTAGCCGGGGCTGTTTTGACCGAGGCTATTTTGTGTGCGATCTATTTTGTCGGGGCTATTTTGTTTGCGGGCTATTTTGTCGAGGCTATTTTGTGTTCGGGCTATTTTGACGGGGCTTTTTTGACGGGGCTGTTTTGACCGGGCTATTTGACCGGTCACGGTATTCCTTTATTTCAATCAAACTGTCTTAGCATTGTTTAAAAAAGACTAAAAGACTATTTAAAAAATTCTTTTTTAAACAGTGGTCTTAGTCTTCACTGTTCTAAAATAACATAATATCGTTCCGATTGTGACTGTATTGTGTGTAGTACAATCTTGTATTTTTCTCTTCCGCTTGCTTAGTTTTGTGTTTACGTGTTTTTAGTAATTTAGATGTGTACTGTGCATATATATTTCATATTATTTCATTTATACCGGAGTTTATCTGTAAGTATACCGTATTTTATTAATTTTTACAATATTCTCCGGCTAACCCGGATTTTCGATAACCGGGATCGGCCGCAGTCCCGATTAGTCCGAGTTATCGAGGTTCCACTGTAACACTTTTCGATATTGTGAAATATAAAGGTACTTTACTCTTGAGCAAAATTCCTATTTTCTAACATAGCTCGTACACTATTGATAAAATTTTATATCTGATGATTGTTTCGTTGGTTCAAGACTAAGCAAAGCATTTTATAAAGAATAATTTTTTTCATAAAGTTAACAGTAAAAAGTTTTCCATATGGTTCCAACTTAGTGGTACCTATTGCATGTGTATATGTCACATTTTGAAAAAGCATATTTTGTTTAAAAATAGTCCTAGAATTTTTTACAATACACCATTTTAAAGAAAAGAGGATAAGATTTTTTTTTTGAACAATGTATACATTAACACATAAACTACATAAACAATAAAGAAAGTTATAATGAGAAATTTAAAAATAATCGTAAAATCAAAAGATCAAATCAAAGATCATTAAAAGTATAAAATTTTGAACAACCATATCTCGCTTAAAAATAGTCATACAGCCTTCTGCGATAGACCGTTTTAAAAATAATTGAATTTTCTTCCTACTAAAATGTGACATTGCATATACCTAAAGCTACGTAGAAAAAAGTTACAAAACAATATTTGAGAAGCAACAAGGAAAATGGGCCAAAATCGCTGTGAGTGGCAAATTTTGAAAAATTATATTTTAAAAGCTATAAATCGTAGAGACTTCTACCGAACGTCTTTTTAAAGAGGAAGGGTGGAGTTTTTTTTCTCTAAAGCAATGCCTATACCTATATTCCCGTGGAAAAAAATTATGGGGCAAATAATAAAATTGCTATCTTTCGTGTTTTTTTTTCTTGCATTTCTTTTGAATATAGTTTTGTATAAAAAAATATTTTCGACTTTTAAATGTGATGATTCGATAGCAAATTTAACCTGGAACGATTTCCCTGTAGACGTGTTTGCACCAAAAGTACATAGAACTCACCCTAATTCGCCCTGTGCTTAGGGACTAATTCACCCCTTTCTCAAAAACGCACTCCTTTAAATGGTAGCACTCCACGGGTTTCTCATATTTAGAGGTCCATTGAGTATATGTAACAATAAAACCCCGTTAACGTTGTAGTTTCTTTCTAAAATACATCATCAATAGCCTATTAAAAATTCAGAGAGTACATTCAAAGAGCCGATTCTTCGGGCTTATCAGCATTTATCAGTAAATCTTCAATGTCAGTGAACTTTCTATTAGCTAAATTGTCCCAAAAGCCAAACAGTGGTTGGATTGAACTTAATGCTCAGCATACACGACAACGATTTATCGTAGCGATGTGACTTTACAGTTCGTTGATGCATTATTTGTGATTCGTGTCCGAAATTTTGTAATCGCAAAACGTTGTCGGACGAAAGAAACGAGGCTGTAAATTTGTCGGACAAGAGATCGACAACCTTTTGTAGTTAATTATAAGTATTTTCAATTGAAATTAAGAGTTTTGTAATAACAAAACTGTACCACGTTAGAGTGACATCTTGAGGGTGTCGGACTCAACGATCGCTCGCTCTTTTTTGTCCGACAAAAATAATTTACTTTATTTTAGCGTATAATATTTTGATTAAAATTAAAAAATATAGAAAACAAAAATGAAAAACCATTTTCGCTTTGCAACGAAATTGAAAATGGTTATTCATTTTTGATTTATATTTACTCGAAGGGAACCATTCTCGTTGGAACTTTACCGAGCTGAGCAGATGGGACGTGAATTGTAAATTGTAGAATTCCCTCATCTTCCTTAGTCTCAGCATCCGTATGGCTTGCATATTGTAGAAGCCTTGGAGGTGTAACCAGAGAAGGTTCCCATTGTTTTCATTCTGGTGGGGTGTAGAATAACATTATGTTGTTTTATATGCCATTAGAGTGAAAACTTAGTCTTGTTGTAGCAGTTGCCGCTAGGGCATCTATGCCATTTCGTTCGTTGCAATCCGGGACTGCACGCTGGGGTTTGTTTTGGTTGGATCAGGGAGAGCAGCATATGTACCTCCTGATGAGAGACTAATAAGTTTCGAAACCGGTAGAGGTGCTTGCTGCACTCTCTGATTGGACTAGAATATGATTCGGCTGTATTTTCGTTTTGCAACGAAATTGAAAATGGTTATTCACTTTTGATTTACATTTACTCTGATTGGAGTACGAAGGGAACCATTCTCGTTGGAACTTTACCGCGCTGAGCAGATGGAACGTGAATTGTAAATTGTAAAATTCTCTCATCTTCCTTAGTCTCAACATCCGTATGGCTTGCATATTGTAGAAGCCTCGGAGGTGTAACCAGAGAAGGTTCCCATTGCTTTCATTCTGGTGGGGTGTAGAATAGCAATATGTTGTTTTTATGCCATTAGAGTGAAAACTTAGTCTTAAAAATTATAGATTCGCAAAAACAAAACATAATCGCGCTAGAGCTACTACAGGTTTAAGTGTTGTGCATGTGGAAACGCGTCCAACCTGCACTCTGAAATTTTTCAGAAAGTGGTAGACTCGCTCAAACGAAGCAGATAAAACCATTTTTAAGACCTTTGTAATCATTTTCAAAAAATGACTGTGCACTGATGACTAAACGTAATATGCTCCTCTCAAATTTAAAAACGACTAGTAGCCCAATAAATGACCGTTTCCGAGTGTAATAGGGATGGCGGTTGTTGACACAACACCGGTTTTCGGTTATACCGGTTTTTTTACCTACGGTTTAACCTACCGGTTATAACCGGTCAAAAAAACTGGTTGTTCCAAAAACCGGTGTTCGGTTTTTTTAGTCACAGCCAATACCCAATAGGTTACATTTATATTGCGCTTCAGTTTGCGATACTCCATTCGAATTGATATCAGTCCATATCAGTATAGCAATCAGTCTTCGGTGTTGTGAAATCGGTTTCAGTCAGCTTAAAATTTCTCATTTTCGCGCGGTGGGCGAAAAATTTTCACATTTTTTCTCTGAATTTAGTATTTTTTTCACTTACCCGGTTTTTTACCGGTTATTACTTTAAAAAGAAAAACCGGTTATAACCGTGACAAAAAACAACCGGAAAAACTGATTATTGCAGAAGAAAAAAACCGGTTTTAGGTTATAACCGGTAGGTATTTCCCATCCCTAGAGTGTAATTTCCGGGGCAACTCCGAATTGCATGAAAATTTGGATTTAGGTTCTACTTACCCTCCACTTCAAAGTTGAATTCGTGCCGTTGGTTGCTTTTATTTGGGGGGTGACATTTACCCCTTCTCGGAGGGTGAAAAACGCGTGTTTAAAATAAGGCCGGAAATTGATAAATTGACTTGTTTTAATCACCTTCTGTTCTATAACGTTTTTTACGTAAGTCAATACTTTTCGAGTTATTCGCGATTTAAAATGTTGATTTTTCAACAAAAAAACTACGTTTTTAGACCGTTTTTCCCAAATAACTCAAAAAGTAAATATTTTATCGAAAAAAATATTTTTAACAAAAGTGTAGCCTACAAGAGAACGAAAAAAATGGTGTACCAATAAAGTCTTCAAATTGAGTAGAAGCAAAGTTGTAGCTCATGAAAAATACGTTCTTATTCGTCTAATTCCAAATCGAATAATTCAACGCGAAATCACCGAAGAAAGAAGCGTTTTTCGGAAAATCCTTATTAACATTTTTAAAATATCGAAAAAAAGCTTATTATTTGGTTTTTACAAAAGTTTACAGCATCAAAAATAAAGGAGTTACACTGAAAAAAATGTTGGCCCCTTTTTTTTGGTAAAAAAAATTGTGAAAACCTCCCTCTATTTAGCACCCTAAAATGAAATTAATCGTTTGGCTTTACCATCTATTTTAACTGTATGTATATTATTTATATAATCTGTAAGTTTAATTGGTTTGAAGTGCTTATTTTTGAAAACATTTGGTTTTATAGAAAAAAAAAAAATTTCTAAAAATTTTTGAAAAATTTCATTTTTTCAAAATAACTTAAAAAGTGTTAGTGATCAGAAAAATCTTAAAGAGTAAAGAAATGTAGGTTTTGCTATTATAAATATGCTAGTTTCATTTTGTTTCTCCGTAAGACAAAAATTGGTTAAGATATGACTACTCAAAATTTGCATACACTCGTGACTAGTGACCCATTCAAGCTTTCTCAATTATAACCCTTTTAAAAATGAACACTTTAAACCGGTGAGACTGACAGATCATTAAATTGTTAGTAAAGCGGTAGCGATTAATTTCATTTGGGGAGTTAAACACGGCGAGATTTTCACGATTTTTTACAAAAAAAGAGGGCCAACTTTATTTTGAGCGTAATTCGCTTATTTTTAATGCTACAACTTTTGTTAACAATGAAATCAAAGCTTTTTATAAACACTTTAAAAAAGTTTAAATAGGTTTTTCCCGAAAAGTGCTTAACTTTTCGGTGATTTCACCTTGAAATATTCAATTTGGAATTAGACGAATAAGAACGTATTTTTTATGAGCTACAACTTTGTTTTTATTTGATTGATAGACTTTACTGATACTAGTATGACCAACTCCAATTAAGTCTAATTCGGGACAAGACTGAAAAAAATACCTGAAATCCGGGACTTTTCAATGAAAATCGGGCCATTTTTTTTAATATATAAATTTAATATTTATTTAATATTTTTATGTTGATATAATGTCGACAAATATATTACATTTTTGATGGAATTAAGCCATAATTGGTTATAATGAAAATTACATTTTTGTTAGCTTTTGACGTTTCGACTTCCAATCCGGAAAACGTTCTCAAAAAAGGAAAAAATTAGAAATCAACTGATGTTGGAATTTAAAAATGTAATTATCATTATAACCCATTGTGGCCCATCAAATCCCATCAAAAATATAATTGTCAAACATGCCAAAAGAAAACAGCTTCAGAATATTATTGTTAATTATTTGTCGAACAATTGAATTTGCTTTGAATTGAATCACTACGATAGATTCAATACAATAGATCAAAGACGATACTTGAAATACAGAAACGAAAAAATGACCACGGTTTGAGTTTTCGTAGAACTATAATACCACGATATAAAAGGCATCCATTTTGGATGTGGTATTTGTATTACACTCTAGAAATTTTCGACTATTTTTTGTCCCACCATTTCAATTTGATGTGAATTCTTAGACGAATAACGTATTCAAAATAGAATTTTACCAAAACGTTGAAAATTCGGATGGCCCGGAAACCTTGTCCGGGACGCCGGGACACGACTTCGTAATTCGGGCCATGTCCCGGATTTTTCGGACTAGTTGGTCACACTAGATACACCATTTTTTTGGGTTTTTTATAAGCTACACTTTTGCTAAGGATATTTTTTTCAATAAAATATTTACTTTTTGAGTTATTTGCGAAGAACCGTCTGAAAACGTAGTTTTTTTGTAAAAAAATCAACATTTTCAATGGCAAATAACTCGAAAAGTATTGACTTACGTAAAAAACTCTATAGAACAAAAGTTGCTTGAAATCAGTCAATTTATCCATTTCCGGTCTTATCTTGAACGTATGTTTTTTCACCCCCGAGAAGGGGTGACTGTCACCCCCCAAGTAAAAGCAACTAACGGCACAATTTCAACTTTGAAGTGGAGGGTAAGTGGAACCTAAATCTAAATTTTCATGCAATTCGGAGTTGCCCCTGAAAATTACACGGTATCGCCGAATTTCCCGTTCATTTACTGGGCTATAGTAGTGATAGCTAATATCTATTATCGTTGATCGCCATTGTTACATAAATAAAATATATGTTTCATAATTGATTTCAAATAACAGAAACTAAAAGATATATAAACCACTATAATAATTTAAAGTCACTCTTTCATACAACCATTTAACAATATTTAATTTTCGTACCAAAAAAGGAATTTGGTGCCAAACATTATTAAATGCTCTCAAAGAAATCGTATAGTTATCCCCAGATGTGTGACGCGGTAAAAACAAGACATAAAACAAATGTTATTTTATAAATAACAGTCCTTGTCAGCCACATTTACTCAACAGGCGAATAATGCAGCCAATTCAACTACATTCTTAATTGCATTTCAAAGAAAAAAATTCTCACGGCAGGTTTCTACACAATCGATATTTTTAATGATGATTTTCACGCCCGTTTCGCACAAAAATTAATGTCAATTAGTGTTGACGGAATAATCGTTAAAGTGTTTTGTTCTTTTATAGGTCACTTCAAAAAAGTAAAGCGGATTCTTCCCAATCAGGGCCGTCAATTTTTTAAGACAATTCTTTTCTGCTAGAAGAAGGAAAAGGAAGTCTATTTATTGAGTGAAATAATGGGGAAAGGAAAGTATTTTTAAAGTGTGTAAAGTTTTTAAATTTCCTAGATGAGCACTTTCGGCTTACGAAGCCATCTTCAGAGTTATGCTACAATCAAAGATCTCTAATAAGTGACTTATTTTAGATTTTACAAAGTTTAACTTACGTCAAAGATTTAAGATACCACTAAAAAGAGAGAGAGAACCTGTGACATAATTAGTCCACCGACTGTTTTCAGCTCCTGGCCTAACAGACTCGAATTTGTTTACCAAGTAACCTTTTTTTATGATTTATGATGTTCTATTTCTTCTCGACTTTGGGAGTAAATTCTTTAAACTGTTAATATTATTCGAGATGTTGTTATTTATTTCTAGAACATAAAAATGCATAAATAGGGATTTTTGAAATTAACAGTTTAGTTGTGAATTTGAAAACGTCGGTGTAGTTTGATATGTAACGGGCGCGCTATTAAGTTATTAGATTTAGTGTAATAACGTGTAAAATAAATTAGATATCGTAGTTTGTAAAATAAAGGATATAAATTCAGTGTTTTTCATTTGTTTAGATGTAAGTTATTAAAAATAAATAAAGTCAACTAAAATTAAAGATTAGTCCCTAAAAGAACATAAATTAAAAAGCAAATTAGAAAAGTAAAGTCTTCTAACAATCCCATTTGAATTGAAAATATTCCTTATGCATTTTTCTTAACTGTGGTCGGAGGTTGAATATTTTAATTACCTATGTAATAATTGTAAAAAACCAAAAAATATCCAGGACAGCACATGAAATTTTTACCAAAAAAAGGTTAAAAACATTTTTTTGATCATGGTAAGGTTAATCGATCGTTCTATCGAAGCAATAAAGAGTCTTAAAACAGCAAATCACCAGACATAGAACAGATCTCAGGGGAACTATTGAAAGCAGACGTGAACCTGACAACAGAAATACTACTACCCCTATTTGAAAAGATATGGAAGGAAGAGAATTTTCCGAAGGACTGGCAAATAGGTGTAATACTCGTAGTTAGAATATTCAAAAAAGGAGATTAAAAGTTGCATTATCATGCAATCAAATTAAATTTTCTCCTGTTGCACCCATAGATATATAATATCTATGGTTGCACCTCTCCAGAGCCTGACTAGAGGTTATCAACATACCTGTGAGCAGTTAAAGTTGATTGGTCACACTTCCCCTTTTTATTTGTGAACAGATCTGACAGTTTTCGTTCTTGCTTGTCTTCCTCGACCTCTAAATACACGATTTCATGGGTCATATTACTCTCAAGCAACTATTCAAAATAATTGTTTTTCGATGCAAAAAATACATTATTTAATAGTATTATTTATTACTCTGTTTTAAAATAACTTTATTCAAAGACCAAGAATAGTACAATACATTAAAACTTTTACAACTTTAACAAAATGACAACCATAAATGTCAAAATTAGATCAGTTGGATTTAATAGGGCTTTTCATCGATTGTCATTTGTTTCGAGCTTCTGTCATGTGTCACATAATATTAATATATCTACGCCATACGTCTTTGGTTTGTATCATTGGTTATATCAATAACGTATGACGTAGATATATTAATATTATGTGACACATGACAGAAGCTCGAAACAAATGACTGTGAATGAAAAGCCCTATACAGCTGATCTATTATTTGTCAACTTTCTCTGGTAATGTTCAGTTTCTATACATTTTCTTACGTTCTAAACGTCACTTGACATAATAATAAACATTGCAACAAGTGAAGGGTCCAGGACTGTAATAGCTTAATGTTCCTATGTGTCTAGTATGATAGCTCTTACTGTATATTTGTTTATTTTCAATAAAATCCTTTATTCTTCGCAACAAGTTTTTTCAAAAGAAATAAATATTAAAAATAAATATTACTTTGAAATATATGGCGATTCCATATAAGTTTGGGTGTGTATATTTAAGATATGGTGGCCCGAAGTTATAATTGTTATAAGCAACCGAGAGCTATGGACCCGAACAGAGAACAGGAAGAAATTGGAAAACAAATACGCAAACGGAAGTTTGGATGGTTAAGACATACTTTAAGAGAAAGGCTGATTTTCCAGAAGGTTGAAAAAAATTTGAAAACGAAATTTCAAATAAAGTCTAACATTGGAACCCACAAGGAAGAAGAAAACAAGGATGGCCAAAGGAAACTTGAATTAGAAGTAGGTACCCAAGTAGAAGCCAATATGACCTTTACACAGATGAGTTACATTTCGAAAATAGGCAGAAATAGAAAAAAATTGACTACCCTATGCCCACACAAGGGATAATGGGTTACATACATACAAGGTTAAAAAACCTAGCAAGTGAAGTGGACGCAAGCGGCAAAAAATGTGAAGAATAAACTTACAGCCGACTGAAACGGAATTGCCCTCTTAAATGTTCTTCTTTTTCACAATAAGTTACAGTTAACTTGTCATATATAGGAAATTAGAATATTTAAATAGTAAAATTTAATTTCTATTCTACATCTGATTGGTTCTTTACTGATTTCTATTGTTTTAGGCTGCCCGAGATAAAATTTTCATATTGAATTCTTTTGCTCTTATATTATGCTAAAACTGTGGACTAATCTTTGCAGACTATCTTCATCTTGGCTATCAGTATTGCGTCGTTTGGTCGTCTTTTACTTCTTTCTACGAGGAAAAAGTTTTCCTGTAGGTGGCTGTATACCATGTATTACAAAAAACGATAAAATCCTGTATAAAAGGTATATTTGTTAAAATCCCTATAAAGGGCTACATCACAGAACAGAACTAGTTTTCGATCGGATGACCGATCATCATCAGTGTTTACGTGAATCTAACATGCTAACCACCAAAGTAAAAAATATGTGGGTAAAAACCCTTTACAATTAATTAATCCGTCATAGGAACATAGAAGTAAAATGTAAAATTAAACATGGATGTTTAAAATATCCAATGTTTCATGCTCTAGGTACCATTGAGCCCGAATCTGACTTGCTCACATCACGACTGTATGGTGGCAAGTAACTTGCCACTTGGTGACTTGCCACCATACAGTCATGATATGAACAAGTCAGATTCGAGCTCAATGGTACCTAGATCATGAAACATTGGATATTTTAAACATCCATGTTTGATTTCACCTTTTACTTCTATGTTCCTATGACGGATTAATTAATTGTAAAGGGTTTTTACCCACATATTTTTTACTTTGGTGGTTAGCAAGTTAGATTCACGTAAACACTGATGATGATCGGTCATCCGATCGAAAACTAGTTCTGTTCTGTGATGTAGCCCTTTACAGGGATTTTAACAAATATACATTTTATAAAGGATTTTATCGTTTTTTTTACTTCTTTGTTTCCCATTTTGTATCCTTTTCCTATATTGACGCTTGTGGGTGAATTTATCCATGATAAATTGAATAACAATAAATTGATATTCAATTTGAAGATGAATTGAAGAGCATTGGGCTAAATGAGTATTATTCCGCTGCCTATGTCTATAGTTTCTGTAGGTTGTACATCTATGCTGCCTTCCATTTGGTTCTTTCGGTAGATATTTTTTTCAATAATTTTTTGATATCTAAGGAAACTTGTCTATTATACAGAAGATGGATCACATCTTTGAATCATACTCTGCCAAATTCTTTCTTCAAGTTAATCAGACATAGAAATGCTGGTATATTATACTCTAGTGCTAGGGATTTCTCATTCGCTTTATGCCGAATATTGCATCTGTACACGACGTTCCAGTACGAAAACCATATTGTTCATCTACCAAACCTATCCTATGATTCATTAGTTTTTGTAAAATTTTAGTTTTTAAGCTTTAAGTTTTAGGGTAGTATTAAACAAGCTGATACCTTTGTAGTTTTCTGTCTGTTTTTTATCTATTTGAATAGTAGAATTAGTTCGCTCTCCATTCTTAGTTTTATTAATCCATGAAACTTTTTAGACGGTCCTGTTACAGTGGTGGCTGATACACAAAGCACAGAAAGGTTATTAATCACTGGAGGATCTGCGAATGAGATAAATTGTCTTGGCCATTGTAAATTTCGATTGAGAATTATGTGCCAAAAATTGCACTGTAATCCGTTGATCGTTTTCAGTGTAATTATAAAACTACCGATTAAAAATACAGTTAAAACGAATACGGCTGCTGATGTTGAAAATAAGTACCTAAAAGCCAATTTAGCTGCATTATTTAAATTAAAATTGTTTGCAATAATAGTAGTAGTTATCATAATAGCAAAGATAGTAATAGTTGTTCTGCTTTATATTACTTTTATATTAATTATTATTTACTTGATCAATTATTTAATTAAAATGAGTAAAAAACTTATTTAATTAACGCAAATCATACATAAAAATTAAGAAAGAATCTCAGGGTGTCTTTTTATAATATAAAAAATGTCTAAATTATCTTATGTTATACTTATCTTCTCTCGTGGTTTCAGTATCCCTTAGTTGATCCTTATCGGGATAAAATAGGAAAAGGAAATAAATAGAAAAATCATAAATAAAAACATACAATTACCTTTATTATCAAAAGCAATGTTCTGTAAATGTATCAATTAAATTCTGTGGGCATAACTGTCCAAAAGAAACTTTTACCATATAAATTAATCTAATTCAAACAAATATTTATCGCTTTGTTCTTGATAACATTAATAAACCCAGCTTAAAAAACAAATTTGGTATTCGCAAAATTACTTATACTTCCTATTAAATTTTTGAAATGTTGGAATCTTAAATTCATATGCTTTTACGTAAAAAAATTAACTTCTGATTATAAAAAAAATCTATCACATAGGTTATAGACTGACCTTTTTGATTCACACACAATGATGTCTCCTCTTGACCCAAACAGCTCATCCTTGTTGATTATGTTAGGCTACCAATCAAAGCCCTCTCCGTTCTCAGCAATCAATCCAGCAGGATACCAGCAACTATTTCTCCAAAACACAAGCCAGGCTTCCTTTGACCAGGACTCGTTCAATAAACTCCAAAATTCTCTCCTCTTTTTCTCTCAACAATAATCTCCTGAGACCCAAGTATCTTTTTTACTTGGTGTTACAAATAATTTTTATAATGATAATTCTTGTAACTTACTCTCTTGGACTGTACAGAATCAAAGAAGTATTTCTTCTCGATTTGATTTGTCTCTCGTACCACTTTTCGGCTACTCCCACTATCAAAAACAAAACACTAGTACTTGCTGCTGAACTACTCACGAAAACTTTTGACTGCTCCCTCTCGGCGGCCGGTAACACAATGATCTTTTCTTTTCCAAACTGTCTCAACATTCAAACAAAACTTTCCCCATTCCAAATTTCCAAGCCAATCAGAAACATTTCTCTATCCCCATTCTTTAAACCACTCATACTTTCAAAATTATTCTTACCATCATACTAATTACTTTCGGGAAATTCTACAAAATTTACTCGGGGTTAAACAAAAAGATTAAAATTACAAACTTTCTTTACCTTAATTTTCTAAGAACTAATTACCTATGGTTTCTATCTTTCCCGTAATAAACAATCGGTTTAAAATACTAATCCTAAATAACTTTCACTTCACTTTTATTTACAAAAATATTTTTAATATTCTTCATGGAAAAATTCATTAAGGAGAAACCATTTTGCGTTGAAAGCTAACTTCTAATAAATATTTACAAATCAATATACAGGGTGTATCAAATTTATGTGCCCGCGTTATATTAAAAAAAAATAAAAAAATTTATTCTCTCTTTGATTGATAAATTGAAACACAATAGTATATTCTATAATTATTCTAAGGACAATCGGAATAGTTCAATACCAGAATGTGTTTAATATTTTTCGATAGGTAGTGACCATCCAGTTGTATGAATAAACCAAATGAACCAAACTTGTAACAGTGAATAAGCCTACGAAGTAGATATTTTAGCCCAGTCGTGATAGCATTTGACCTTGCATTACGAGCTGCCCCAAATTTTATTTTTCTAATCTTTAGGGAGGGTCAATGTTAGTATAAATTTAAAATTTCGACTGAATTCCACTGTGGCGTTAGTCGCCGTCTTGATTTTAAACGAGAACCGTTTTTGCTCAATATCTCCGTCATTTTAACTTTTCGACAAAAATTGTACAAACTCAAATTGTTGAAAATGCGATTTTCTATAATTTAGTTGATTATATTTTTTTTCGTGCGGTCGATATTTTCCGAGTTAGGGGGGGGGGGGAATAGTGACAGTTAGAGCATAATTATTGAATTATTTAATTATCTTGTTTAATATTAGTTTTTCAACAAATATGTACCTACACAAAAATGAAGAGAATTTTTTATTGGCTTTAGGATTAGACCATGCGGCCAGAAACAAAGTAAATAGTACATACATAAACATAATATATCTTATCTAATTACTAATCTAAGTTAAGGTTATCTAAGTCTGACCGACCTTTTTGTTAAGAATAGATATAATAAACATTTTATTTTCAAAGTGAATTTTTGCTAAATTAATCTTAATAAAAATTTTGGGTTATGGACAAGGGTCACACTTTTCTCAATCAAGGGTTTTTCTTTTTTCTTAATAATTATTGCCCACCCCACACGGTAAGGCAGGCATGTAGGCAATCAAAAGGAAAGACATTTAAGGTTACAAGCCTAATCTAGTCATTCTATAACTTAATTTTACAGTCATATAGGAAAAACAAAATAAAATCAAAAATACGTTTATCACTCAGTGCCAAAAGATACATAACATTATAGGGACCGTTTTGAACATGAAGAGAATTAAATTTTGTATAATTTTGATGTCATTTATTTTTTTGATAAAATCAATATTTAAGGTAGTACGTATGCGGTAAAAGTGCGAGCGTAAGACCTGATTGATTTTATAGCAATTGTTTTTGTTCAATATCTCCGCCATTTTTAACTTTTCGACAAAAAGTGTAAGAACTGAAATTGTTACAATTACGATTTACTACAATTTTTCGAGAGAACCAGTGGCGTGTCTACAAGGGGGGAGGGAATGGAAAATCTCCCCCAACAGGGTCCAAAATAAAAAAAAATGTTGAAATATTAAAATATATTAGCTGACACGAAACTTAAAATATCGACAAACAAATTGAAAAAATAAAACCCGCCAGTAAATAAAATTAAGTGAGCTTAATGCATATAAGTTATTGTTTATGTCTTTTATATACTTAGTTTGGTTGCTGTTTCATTGGAAGTTTCAAAAATTATATAAAATATAATTCTCTTTATTTTTGTTTATGTACAATTATGTCGTAAAGTTAATAATAAATGAGACAGTTATTCAATAATTATGCTTCCCCTCCGCTTCCACTATTTCCCCCTTAACTCGGAGAATATTGATTGCATAAAAACTATGCAAAAGAAATTGTAGGAAATTTCATTTCCAACAATTTTACTTCTCACCATTTTTGTCGAAAAGTTGAAAATGGCGGAGATATTAAGCAACAACAGTTCTCATTTAAAATCAATATGGCGGCTAATGCAACCGCGGAATTCAGTCGAGATTTTAACTTTATACTACTATTGATCTCCCCTGAAGGATAGAATTATAAAATTTCGGGCAGCTCAAAAACAAGATTCAATTAAATAATTTGCTCCCCCCACCACTTTTTAATATTTTTCCATGTAACTCGGAAAATATCAACCGCATTAAAAAAATTGTTAAAATTAAATTGTAGGAAATCATATTTTGAACAATTTCAGTTGAAAATATCGTAGATATTGAACAAAAACAATTATTGCTATGAAATTAATCAAGTCTTACGCTCACGCCATTACCGCATACGTACTACCTTAAACATTAATTTTAGCAAAAAAATAAGGGATCAAAATTGTGTAGAATTTAATTTTCTCTATTTTTGTATGGGAACATTTTTGTCGTAAAACTAATAATAAACAAAATAATTCAACAACTACTATACTCTAACTGTCAATATTTTCAGCTATAACTCGGAAAATATCGACCGCACGAAAAAATAGAAATTATAGAAAATTACATTTTTATCAATTTTGGTTTATACACTATTTGTCTAAAAGTTAAAAATGGCGGAGATATTAAGCCAAAACGGTTCTAGTTTAAAATCAAGATGGCGGCTAACACAACAGAGCAATTCAGTCGAGATTTTAAATTTACACTACTATTGACCCTCCCTAAAGATTAAAAAAATAAAATTTGGGGCAGCTCCTAATGCAAGTTATTCGTTATTCGTCTAACCCGACTGGACTATTTCTAGAAAATAAATAGTACTTAAACAAATACATAAGTAGTGAATACATAAAAAATATATAAAGAGATGAAGAAGCATGTATGAAAACCTATTTCGCAGTTAGCATAAGGGATAAAAGCTGAATGTAACCGAAGAAAAGTGTAGCAAAAGGAACAAAAGATATTGAAAGAAATCGGACACAAGTTTGTTGTACCTAACTAGTTTTGATAGGAAATAAGCCACAATTTTACTAAAAAAATGATTTTATTAACGATTTGGGCGTCGAAACGATTGCAAAAATGCCACAAGAAAATAGATTCAGAACAACATTGGTTGTACCTGTTTCAAAAAATAATACAACGGTAGTCAATGCGGCACTCATCAATTTTCGAAGCATTTTATGATAATAGATAGTTTTTTGGAAATCTCCGCATATTAGTATGGTGTAACTAGACCCAAACCCAGACATCCAAAGTGAAAGTTATCCTTCAACACCAAATTGTTCTATATGGTCCACATAATGTTCAGAAAAAAGTCACACCATTTTGAGCGTCGGATTTGGGGCGGAGAGGGGGGAGAGGGGGGAGAAATCGGTAAATTCGTAGTTTTTTAAGTTTTTCGTCAATATTTCTAAAACTATGCGGTTTAGCATGAACAATTTTCTATACAAAAATGTTCTATATTAAATTTGAAATAAAAAAGGTCTATGCACAATCCTTCTAAAATGAACGGTTTAAAAGTTACGGGGGTAGTATAGTATAATTGGTCCAAAAAAAGTCCTAACCCAAACATCCAAAGTGAAAGTTTTCCTCCAACACCAAATTGTTCTATATGGTCCACATATTGTCCAGTAAAAAGTTACACCATTTTGAGCGTCCGGTTAGGGAGGGAGATGGGGGAGAAATCGGTAAATTAGTAGTTTTTTTACGTTTTTCGTCAATAATTCTAAAACTATGCTTTAGCGTAAAAAATGTTCTATATAAAACTATTCTACATAAAATTTAAAACAAAAAAGGTCTATACATAATTGTTATAAAATCAACGGTTCCAGAGTAGCTGAGTGTGAAAAGTGGAGGTTTTCTGTACTTTTTTGAGCAATTTAAAATATTATTACTGATGAAATAAATTTTCTTTAACAGGATTGTGTTTTGTAAATAAAATTTGCTATTTTAGTGGCCGATGGTATGTAAGTGATAAGCCCTTGAAGAAACGTCAACCTCACCTCCCAAAATCATCATCAATTGCCCAAAAAATATAAAAAGCATCGAAAACTGTTCTCCACTTTTCACCCTCCGTATCTCTGGAACCTTTGATTTTATAAAAATTATGTATAGTACCTTTTTTGTTTTAAATTCCATGTAAAATATTTTTGTATAGAACATTGTTTACGCTTAAGCATTGTTTTAGAAATATTGACGAAAAACGAAAAAACTACGAATTAACCGAGGACATAAATTCTCTTCTTCCACCCGGTGACAAAAACGAAGTTTATAGAAACGTCTAAAATAATAAAAAAAATTAGCGTAATGCGTTAATCCGTTCACGAAAAAATCAATTATGAAAATGAGCTTACATTTTTTACATCCCGAAGTTATGCCTCGCAGTGTACACTGGCTTAATATGTATTTTCCTTCTCAATTTTCCGTCCAGTTACAAAAGCCGTTATCGTGTTATTCGATCTTGTCTTGTTATCTACCTTCACCTATAACTTAGTCACGCAATCTTTAACATCTCCAAAAAATCTGATACATCTGATGTATTTTAAGAGTTATCTCTATGTAATTAACACGTATAAAAGTAGCCGAAACGTAACTTCTGTAGATACGATAATTTTTATTTAAAAATTACTCTTTGCTTTGTGGAACGAAGATTTCTCGATTAAGTCATAAACTTGAAATTCATGTCCGATCATTTCATAGGATTAAACTTCTTAACGCGCTTCCTAACGACGTAACTTGAAAAGAAAATCGAAGGGATTTGGCTGTTTACGATTATTAAATGTTAAATTTATCTCTGATTGGACGATTATAGTATAGTTTTATGTTGTGGGACGATGACTGAACTCTTTAACCAAAAATAAAAACCTGATTAATTATTTATAAAATCTTTGATCGGTGTGATAAAAATGTTATAAACATTTAAATTTCATACAGTGCGCTGGAATAAGTGTTAACCCCCCCCCCCCATATTAACTCATTTATTTTTAGCACATAAGCAAAACGCTCGGACAGATCATTTTTAAAATAATCATAGTATACTATAGCATCAATGTTTCGAACTTTACCCGATCCCTCTTCAGGTGACAGTCATTGATTTTTTTAATGGGAAAGAACAACAGGTGACAACTCATTTAAAAGCTATTAAAATACTGATTACAAAAATGTATAATACTTGAGCAAAATTTAGGTCAAATGCTTTTTAAATGCATGTATTTTTTTAGAATCTTGAGAAAACTAATAAGCATTTTTGAAAAATTTAAACTCAGAATGAAAGATTACATTATTAGCGAGGGCTGAAAGTCCCTTAGAATAAACAAAAATGAAGTAAAAGACAGACGTACTCGTAATCATTTATTGTTAACTCTCGACGACCGGTTTCGCTCCTATAATATGCAGAGCATCTTTAGGTCAACGGTTTCTGCTCCTCCTCAGTCGTTTCCTCATTGCTGCATGTCGTGATTCCCTATAATACGAGCAACTATCTCTTTCCATCGGCTTCTGTCCTGAGCTTCCCTCATGGATTCAGATAATGTTTTTCCACTGGCTTTCTGTACTTGATCCGTCCATCGAGTAGGTGAGCGACCTCTACTTCTGCGCCCTTCAACGTTTCCCGAAATTATAAGTCTCTAAAGATTATCATCACTTCTTTATGCAATATGGCCGAAAAATTTTAAGACGGTGGAGAGGCAACTAGAGGAAAGTCGAGTCTGAATATCTCTTGGAGGATTGAGTGATTTGTTCTGTGTTCCGTCCATGAGGTCCGAAGCATTCTTCTCCAGCACCACATTTCAAAGGCGTCAATACTTTTTCTGTCGTCCGATTGCATTGTCCATGTTTCGGATCCGTAATTAAATATGGGAAAAATTAAGCCACGTACTAATCTTATTTTGGTGTTCTTCGACAAGGAGCGATCTTTCCAGATTTTCGATAATCGACTCATAGCGTTTTTGGCCATGCCTATTCTCCTACGTATTTCTGTTTCACAAGATCCTGTATTGCTGATGTAGGATCCTAGATAATTGAACTCGTTAACTACTTCAAACTGGTCTAAAGCTCCTGTTGTCTGAAGTGAATTTGAATAATCTACTATCATAATTTTTGTTTTTTGTTTATTGATCTTGAGACCACATCTATTGCTTTCGGCTTCCACTAGCTGCAGAAGGCTGGACATTTCTTCTTCGGATGCAGTTATTAATGTTGTATCATCTGCATATCTGAGATTTGAGATCTTCTTTCCTGCGATAGAAATACCGCCATTCCATTTGTCGAGTGCCTTTCTCATTATATATTCCCCATAGAAATTAAAAAGACTTGGAGATAGAATACATCCTTGTCGGACTCCTCTACCTATTTTAAAAGGATCAGACTTATGGTTTTCAATTCTTATTCTGGTTTCACTATTCTCATATAGGCTTTTCACCAGAGCTGACAGATGATCAGGAACCCCCATCTCATGTAGAACTTTTTACAAAACTGTCCAGACTACACAGTCAAATGCCTTCTGATAATCCAGAAAGCAGATGATCATCGGAATTTTGAATTCTCTTGCTTTCTCAATGAGTTGTCGCATATTAAGAATTTGCTCCCTTGTGTCTTTACCCTTCACGAAGCCTGCCTGTTCTTGTGGTATTTGTCTATCCAGGTATGTCTACATGCGATATTTGATGATTCTCAATAGGAATTTTACTTGGATGTGAAATTAGTGAGATAGTTCGGTAGTTACTACATTTTGTGGTTACGCCTTTCTTATGAATGGGAGTAAATAGTACGGTACACCAATCACTGGGCCATTTGCCGATTCTCCATACATGATTGCACAGTCTCCACATTAATTGGAGACCATGTTCACCCATGTTCTGTAAAAGTTCTGCCGGTTCAACGGTTACAAGTAACTAAATATTGCCGCTACAAGGGACTCCCTCTATAGTCTTCAATAACATAATAATATTATGTATAATGAATACATATTATGTATAATTAATTATAATATTCTCTGTTTAGGGTAGTAAGACAAAGTCTAAATTTTCATGCTTTATTGCAGACTTTCTCAATGTTTTAACAATTTGTTTTATACGGCTATTTTTTCATGTGAACCAACATGCATACAGATCTATATAATGCAGTGACACCACCTCTTAATTAAAATAGGATTGTATCCCATAGATATATTTATGTCGACAATAATCAGTGAGCCATGTAGCCTCTATATCTCTATACCATCTTCTACATCAATCGGTGACAACATAAATTCTCGTTATCTGAATACAAGGGACATTTTTCCGCAAATTAAGCGATAAATCAAAATACCAACAAGAGGGAGTAAATCACGATAAACATCTTGTGACGATTGAACATAACGATGATTGTTGGTGCACGGCTAAAATATGTACAGGCCCACTCTCGATACAAATTGTATAAATATGTAGGTACGTATGACACTTCTTACGAAATGAAAGTATGATATGAAAAAAAAGTTGAAATTCTGTTTTGAATGTGTTTATGAGCGGTTGATTCCCATATTTTATTTTTTTTTAATGGCTTTGGATTGCTTGATCCATTCGGCTACGATTTATAATCATTTTCTTGCAATAATAAATAGAAATAAATAATATAAGTAATATGTATAGGCTTTAATAGACAAAAAACAAAAAAAAAAAATAGAAAAAAGGAAATCGAAACATTAAATTAAAAAAAAAAGAAAAAAATACTGGATCCTTTGTAAAAGGTAAGGTATATTAGTATGACACAATTAATCCAAAAGATGGCATAACCCAGACATCCAAAGTGAAAGTTTTCCTTCAACACCAAATTGTTCTATATGGTCCACATCAAAAAAGAGTCACACCATTTTGAGCGTCGGGTTTGGGGGGAGAGGGGGGAGAAATCGGTAAATTCGTAGTTTTTTTACGTTTTTAGTCAATATTTCTAAAACTATCCGGTTTAGCATGAACAATCTTCTATACAAAAATGTTCTACATTAAATTTAGTTTGAGCTTCCGGTTTGGGGGGAGATGGGGAAGAAGTCGGTGAATTAGTAGTTTTTTACGTTTTTCGTCAATATTTCTAAAACTATGCTTTAGCGTAAACAATGTTCTATACAAAAATGTTCTACATAAAATTTAAAACAAAAAAGGTCCTATACATAATTGTTATAAACTCAACGGTTCCAGGGTTACAGAGGGTGAAAATTTGAGGTTTTCGATAATTTTTATAGTTTTTGGGCAATTGATGACGATTTTGGGTGGTGAGGTTGACGTTTCTTCAAGGGCTTATCACTTACATACTATCGGCCACTGAAATAGCAAATTTTATTTACAAAACACAATCCTGTTTAAGAAAATTTCTTTCATCAGTAATAATACTATAAATTGCCCAAAGAATATAAAAGGTACCGAAAACCTCCACTTTTTACCCTCCGTAACTCTGGAACCGTTGATTTTATAAAAATTATGTATAGGACTTTTTTTGTTTTAAATTTTATGTAGAACTAGCAGAACAGTTTTGTATAGAATATTGTTTACGCTAAAGCATAGTTTTAGAAATATTGACGAAAAACGTAAAAAACTACTAATTTACCGACTTCTCCCCCATCTCCCCCCGAAACCGGACGCTCAAAATGGTGTAACTTTTTACTGAACAATATGTAGACCATATAGAACAATTTGGTGTTGGAGGAAAACTTTTACTTTGGATGTTTGGGTTAGGTCTTTTTTGGACCAATTATACTATACTACCGCCGTAACTTTGGAACCTTTCATTTTAGAAGGAATATGCACAGGGCCTTTTTTAGTTCAAATTTAATGTAGAACATTTTTATATAAAAGGTTGTTCATGCTAAACCGTATAGTTTTAAAAATATTGACGAAAAACATAATAAACTACAAATTTACTGATTTATCCCCTCTCGCCCCCCCCCAAACACGACGCTCAAAATGGTGTGACTTTTTTCTGAACATTATGTGGACCGTTTAGAACAATTTGGTGTTGGAGGATAACTTTCACTTTGGATGTCTGGGTTTGGGTCTAGTTATACCATACTATATTCAAAGACCCCAATGAGGGTTACATCACATAAACAAAACGTTTTCGGATTAAAAAATAATCCATCATCAGTGTTGATGCTATCAGCCAATAGCATGCATGAGTGAGCCACCAAAAATTTATGGGTAAAAAGCGTTTAAACGTTACAAAATCTTAAAGATACTACATATTGTACATACAATTAATGGATGTTGCTAATATTCCTGGATATTACCCAGGGCCACACAGGACTCTAACCTATGTGGATGTAATGTGAATAAGATGAACCCCACATTTTGAGAGTTGAAAGTCAACTGAACTCTTAGTTGACTTTCAACTCTCAATATGTGAGGTTCATCCCTTTCACATTACATCCTCTTGGGTTAGAGTCCTGTGTTGCCCTGGGTAATATCCAGAAATATTTGCAACATCCATTAATTTTAATTTGGCCAATTTTGGCAAAGTTGGCCAAAAACAAAAAAATTACCTACTAAATCACTAGCCAGTTGTGTCTGAGTTTAGCGAACCGACTATACCAGTATTTTAGGAAATTACAAATAGAATGTTTTATTACATATTACAGATTTTAGTATGGTTGTCATTATCCCTAGCATGGATCGATCCTACACTATTTCCTAATGTGCAGATTTATGCGACTTTACCTTAAAAACTAGTTTTGCACTAAACTATTTAATGAATTATTTTCATAGTCTAAATACACACATTTTTATATTAAAATATTCGAAGTCTCCCTCAAATACAGTATTTTAAAGAATGTTTGAACCCTTTAGGCTCACTTATACTGTTGCAATCTCAATATGAATCTGCCGTTAAGGCGATGAGCACTCTTCTGCTTCAAATATTAATTTGTCGAATAATTTGCAGGCTGTTTATTTGCATAGCACGCGCATCGAATCGACCTCATTATCTAATGACCACGTAAAAGTGGAATAAGAAGTATAAGAAAATAAAGAACATCTAACAGTGGCGTGCTAGACAGTTTAAAATCGTTAATGAAAAGTGTAAAAAGATTTCGTCCTCGTCATAGAACTGATTTCGGGTTGTCTTAATTAGGAGAGAGATGTCATCGAAGAAGGATTTAGAACAAGAAAATTAAAAAACATATGAAATATTATATTCTTTCATTTTCTCTTCTTATGAAAGGCAATAAAGCTTCTAAGACTTAATCTTAAGACCATTATGTATACCATACTCTGTTCCTCTTCTTTATATAGAGATTCGGGTTAGAACGTCTTGCGACGTTGTTCGATGCCCAATTGCCACCGAGTCCTATCATTACAATCTTCTTCTCTCAATCCTCGTTCGCTCATTGATCTTCTAACTCCATCCACGATTTCTTTAGTATTCCTCCTTTCCTGTGTTCCGGTGGTATCCATTTTGCTACTTTCTTTTGTAGTCTTTCTTCTGGCATTCTTTGAATATGCCCATACCATGTAAGCTGTTTTTTCTCTATGCAGTCAGTCGCAGTTTCTTTTATACCCATTTCTTCCTTTATTGTGTTGTTTCGAACCCTATCAAGTTTTGTTCTTCTAGTTGTGTTTTAGATACGTACAGCAGTGTGATTTTTATCATTGTGTCATATATTCTAAATTTTCTTTGCTTTCCTATTTCAGTACTCCATAATATTCCTTTCAGAGATTTAATTAATTTTCTAGCTGTATTTATTCTACAGTTTATCTCTGCGTCATCCGTTCCTTCTTTGTTAAAATTTATTCCCATGTATCTACAGTCCTCACATCGTTTTATTATTTTATTGTTTTCCAGTTGTAGGTCAGTAGTTTTCATCTCCTACGCAGAGGTACAACGTCTGTATCTAAAAAACCTCTCCTTTAAACTTTACCAAAAAGTTATGCGCTTTCATTGAACGCTAGCAGCATCTTGACTGTAGCCATTTCACGGTAAGACCATTATGTATATCATACTCTGTCTCTCTTCTTTAAACTTTACCAAAAAGTTATATGCTTCCAGTGAACGCTAGCAACATCTTCATTGGTAGTTTCAGGATCTATTTCGGTTCAAACTTTAGTTAAATTTAGCTAGCTGGTTTAATGTCTGCCAAAGATCACTAAGCAAATCACATTCGTAAGCAATTTGTATAGCTGTTGTCTCTCTTATATTATCCGTAACGAAAACCTAAAAGGTACCTATAAATCGAGAAGTGAGACAAGGATGTGTACTGCCCGCTTCATAATACGTTTTCAGAAGAGATGTTCAACAAGTTAAGTGCCACATACACCCGACTGGGTGGACGAGTAACCCTCGCTGGTGCCAAGACAAAGCAAAATGCCAAAGAAAACGCCAGAGCTATATTTTCTTTATTTATTTATTATCGTAGAAAAATTTTACAAACGCCCTTCGGATTCTCGTGGGAAAACAAATATATTATATTAGTACATTCACAAATGACTCGCAAGGGGGTAGATATCCTGGTTTTTTAGTAAAATACAAAATCAATATCCATCCAGGTGGGTAGACAAAAATAGAGCTGATTCTTCTTCTTTATGCCATTGTATTATGTCGTTGTCTTAATTTATTAAAAGCCGTCCTAAAAAGCATGCTTGTATCAATACCAAACCAATCTTGCCCATGAAGACCTTTTTCGCTCTGGACTTCATTTGCCTGCTATTTTTCCTTGCATAATATTATGCATTATTACATGTTCGAAATTCCTCAGCTTTCTTTTAGAGCTGATTCAAACATATTGTTTATTTATTTGAACTATGAACATTTTCAAAATACTCAAAATGTTGGAAGGTTTTATCTGGGCATGTAGTGCATATATAGGGTGAGGCAGATAACTGGCCTATTAGAAATATCTCGAGAACTAAAGGCAACAGAATCATGAAAATTGGAATAAAGGGGTTTTGAAGGATGATCTATTAAATGAAAATATTTTCATCTCTTTGTAACTTCCGGTTATACCGGAAGTTGCTTATACCTTCGTTTTCTTAAATGGGACACCCTGTATATTTTTACATTTTTGGATTCTCTTCGATGTCTTCTTTCTTAAAATATGAGGTTTTGTAATATTATATAGGGTATTTTAAAAGATAATTACGTTTTTTTATTAATTTCGTAGCAATATTCACACCCTGTAGAATTGTAGTAGCTTGACATTTAAAACTCTACTTACATTCAAATGATTTTTAATATACTCTACTATTGTTAAGAATCATTAGTATAGCAAATTTTTTAAATTTAGTAGATATACAGGGTTGGTCGAAACTCGGAATGAGTATTTCCTGAGTTTTCTTAAATGGAACACCCTGTATTTTTGTATTGTAGTGAAATGATATTTTATAGTACTTTTTTATTTCTTAACCATTCCCTATACCTAACTGCTTTAATTTGTGAGTTATTGGTGATTCAAGCTAAACATTAATTGCAACAAAAAATACGTAAAATTTTATTAGGTTGGCCGTGAAAATACTCAATCCCAAATAATTTTTCAGAAATAAATACATATTAATCCAGACTGGTCCTTAAAATTACCAATAATGGTTTAGCTATCAAAATACCTACGTAGTTAAGATTGTTGGTGCGATTAACAATTAAGCACAAATTAAAGCAGTTAGGTATAGGGAATGCTTAAGAAATAAAAAAGTACCATAAAATATCATTTCATTACAATACTAAAATACAGGGTGTTCCATTTAAGAAAACTCAGAAAATACTCATTCCGAGTTTCGACCAACCCTGTATACTAAAATTAAAAATTTAGCTATACTAATGATTCTTAACAATAGTAGAGTACACTAAAAATCATTTGAACGTAAGTAGAGTTTTAGATGTCAAACTACTACAATTCTACAGGGTGTTAATTTTGCTACGAGATTAATAAAAAAACGTAATTATCTTTTAAAATACCCTGTATAATATTACAAAACCTCATATTTTAAGAAAGAAGACATCGAAGAGAATCGAAAAATGTAAAAATATACAGGGTGTCCCATTTAAAAAAACAAAGTTAGTTCCGGTATAACCGGAAGTTGCAAAGAGATGAAAGTATTTTCATTTAATAGATCATCCCTTAAAACCCCTTTATTCAAATTTTTATGATTCTGTTGCCTTTAGTTCTCGAGGTATTTCTAATAGGCCCTTTATTTGCTTCACCCTGTATTGTTGACCTTGTGTTTTGGTGTGTTGAAATTCTTCTTATATCAAATAGAGATGTGGTCGTTATGTACTGAATATGAAGAATTGCTGACCTGGAGGTTCCTGGAAGGAGTAGGATAGGAAAACCAAAGAAGACCGGGGAGACGTTTGGGCCGCACATTTCGGTAAATGGGGTTGATAGTGGTGGGACCCAAGATAAACATTTATGGAGAAATGTAATTAGGAAAACCGACCCAGGATTGGGATAAAGGCAAAGAGAATGGTGAATATGATTAAATAAAGTAGTAGTTGAATCTTGCATAACCTATCCCCTTATATACCTTCCCCAAAATACCAAAACATTAAGACAATCTGGAAACAATTTTTAGTCAAAAAGGAACACATTTAATTCATTTTTATGTATTGTATTATTCGACTAATATAATCGGACCGATGGTATACAGTGTGTCAATTTTAAAACTTACAATGGCTATATCTCACGAAAAAAAGCTGACATCGAAAAATGCTTGAAACCGTTTCTAGGGTAGTAAGGGGGAACTAAAATGACATAAAAGAGAACTCACCCCCGTCAACCCCCTAGGCCCCACCCATCACAACCAAAAAAGTTTAAATTGCAAACCCCTACTTGTGATACATCATTGAAAAGGCTATAAAAAATGCTATTCAATGGTATAAATATTGATTATACAGGGTGAAGCAATAATTGTGAAACTTTGACTTAAATGAAAAATTTAATAAGGTTTTGTTGAATTACAAATTTATTAAAAATGTCAATTAAGTGAATATTTAATGTGAATTCCGTTGTTTGGTAAACAATAATACAGCCTATTTTCAAATTCTGCACGAAATTTAGCAAATGTTCTAGTAATAGGGCGACATGCTTGAGTAATCCTTTCTCGCAATTCCCCAAGTGAAGCAAGTTGAGTTTTATAAACAACTGATTTAGGGTAACCCCATAGAAAAAAGTAATATACTATCCTAGTATAAAAAGTACTATCCAATGGTATAAAAAATAATTATACAGGGTGTTAATATCAGCTGGCTTACTATGACTTTTGTATTTGTAATGCTATCTCCCGGACTATTATTATAAATGGTAAGTATCCGCTCGTACTTTTCTTTGTGTTTTAAAATTTAATTTGCCATTTTTGCCTTAAATCAGTTGTTTATAAAACTTAACTTGCGTCACTTGGGAAATTACGAGAAATAATTACTCAAGCATGTCGCCATATTACTAGAAAAACATTTGTCAAACTTCGTGCAGAATTTGAAAATAGACTGTATTATTGTTTACAAAACAACGGAAGCCACTTTGAACATTTACTTAATTGACATTTTTATCAAATTTGTAGTTCAACAAAACCTCATTAAATTTTTCATTTAAGCCAAGGTTTCACAATTATTGCTTCACCCTATATAATTATTATTTTTACGATGGGATAGCATTTTTTATAGCATTTTCAATGATGTATCACAAGTAGGGGTTTGCAATTTAAACTTTTTTGGTTGTGGTGGGTGTGGCCTAGGGGGTTGATGGGGGTGAGTTCTCTTTCATGTCATTTTAGTTCCCCCTTACTATCCTAGAAAGGGTTTCAAGCATTTTTCGTTTTCAGCTTTTGTTCGTGAGATATAGGCATTGTAAGTTTTAAAATTGACACACTGTATGTACCAGCCTCATCCATATCCTAAGACTCAAGAAGGCATACCAATTACCGCAATACAAACAGACAAAAAAAAACAAACTTTTTAAAAATTGAGATTGTCAGCAAGAACAAGACTAAAGACAAAAGAATCTTTGTTAAAGAAGAAGCGTAATAAATAATAACAAAGACAATTACCTGTAATGTGAGCTAAATGAATAATACCATATCCTTGAAATAATGCAATGTATTGAGATGGACAAAAATGCTTTCAATAAAATGCAATGAATCTTAGGCAATGGAAAATTCAGAATAGAAATTAGATCTAAAGTATTAAAATGCTACATACTCTGTCCAGTTATATGGAGTGAAATCCAGGACAATAATTACGGTATACACCGTTCTTAGGCGTCAACGCCCTTCGGTAGGGATCTATGAAGGAGTATCACCAAGCCGCAAGCCCTTATCTCTTGCCGTACCGCTCCTCCATAGGCCGATCCGACGCCAGTTTATCCAGACCAAGCCGTAGACTCTATCGAGTTTTATACTACGGCGTTGGCCTTTTATAAATTTCATGACCTAGCTGAGGCTCGAACCAGCGACCGCAAATCGCAAATCCACTAAACTTGTCGATCGACTGCGCCACAGCTAACTGGACCGTCAAGACCGACCGCAATAATTACGGATTCAACTAAAAAAAGACTATTTTTAAGATATGGTATTATCAAAGAATGTGGAAACATGAATGTAAAAAGAGACCTTAAGGAAGATGAAAAAAAAGTCCTCAACAATGTGAAGGCAAGAAAAATTAGACTTAGGAGGACGCACGCCCTGGTTGAAAAATTTAAACCAGACGAGTGGAAAAACAACAATAAAACTCTTCAGAACTGCTGCAGACAAATAAAATGGGTCGTGACGCTTTAAACTTTAAAGGACGAGGCATACTAAAAAGAAGAATAGATGCTCAGAAAAAATAAATAACTTTAAGTATTGTAAACTATTCGTTTACAATTTATATATATATATATAAGAATATATCATATAGACATTATTTCACATATTACTTTTAGAACATAGACATTTCATTAGTACCCTACACTCTCACTTAAACCATGTCACTGATTTACAGAACACTTACTAGCGCTGAGCGTAACTAAACGTTCGCAATATCATTATAATGGTAATGATGTATCCCAAAGATAGATCAAGCACTCCACAATGATATAGCAGTCCCACATAAATTAGCCGTTTCCACATTCAGACGCATTGGCATCGATCACGGATCAGTGCCGGCAGCTTAAAAATCAATGGTGGATCAATATTGGAAAATGCCTATAAAAAATGAATGTGTGTACTTTGTACGCACGTAAGAAGTTTTACTTCTATATTATATTGATTTCAACGAAATCAATATATTTTAAACAGTTTATTTATATTTAATTTAACTATTAAACTAATTTTAATACTTACTACTTTCCAGAAATTCTTATTAACAATACCAAAAATTAAAAAAATAAAAGAATAAAACACATTGAAAAATGCCATAAAGAAATGATTTCTGAATAATAATTGTTGCCAAAAATTTTAATTAAATACGTATTTTCTGAAAAAATTATATAATAATATATGTACTTACAATCATAAAATGTATAAAAAAAAATAAAAAAATAGTAACTTGCATTGGGGATTGAACCCGCTTTCCGTCGATCCCGCCGATCGAAAATCGAAGGTCTTTCCCATTGCGCCACCTTCGCGTGTCTGTCATGTGGGAATATACACCAACTGAACGTTTACATCATATACTTTTTGACAGTAGTTGTTTATTCTTCTTAAAGTACCGTCTCCTCAATGGAGGTTGGCTACTACAATTGCAAACTCTTCTCTGTCTTCAGCTGTTCTTATTAGCTGTTTAAAATTTAGCCCTGTCCATTGTCGGATATTTCTGAGCCACGATAGTCTTTTCCTTCCTAGGCCGCTCCTTTCCTCGATCTTTCCTTTCACTATAAGTTAAGCATATTAATACAGTGGAACCTCGTTAACTCGGATTAATCGGGACCACGGCCGATCCGGGTTATCGAAAATCCGGGTTAGTCGGAGAAAATGGTAGAAATTAATAAAATACGGTATACTTACAGATAAACTCCGTTATAATTGAAATAATACGAAATATATATGCACAGTACACATCTGAATTACGTATCAATTACGCCTTTATCAATTCTACCTAATGCTTCTAGTTTCTTTTCCATTGTCACTACAACATTTTTACGTTTTGTTGACATTATGTAAAAAAAAAACACGCAAACACAAAATCTGAATAGATTTACGAACAATTACAGAACGGAAGCGAACAATACGACTACTACTACGTACTACACAGTATACGGTCTCAATAGCAACGATGTTATGTTATTTAATAACAGTGAAGACTAAGACCATTGTTTAAAAAATAATTTTTTAATAGGCTTTTAGTCTTTTTTAAACAATGCTAACACAGTTTGAAATAAATAGAGGATACTACAGGTGTCTGTTGTTTCAGATAACACGACAATGAACGTCGTGTGCCATGAGTCATTTATAATTATCGTATATGTAGTTAAAATTGCACAAATACCCATTATTTCTTAAATATTATATTACATACATTTTATTGTTGAAATGTTTGTCTGATAATAATCGGTCCGGGTTAGCCGGACTTCCGGGTTATCGGGGACCGACTTATCGGGGTTCCAATGTACTTATTATTTCTCAGTATATGATGGCCCAGGTATGATGTGTTTCTAACTTTCACTGCGTTGAAAAGTTCTCTTGCCTTGCCTATCCTATGCAGCACTTCTTCGTTTGAGGTAAGCGATGTCCACGAAATTTTGAGAATTATCCGGTAGATCCACATTTCAAAGGCCTCCAACTTATTTATGGTTGATGTTTTAACCTTTAACTACACGCGCTGGCGTACTTTGTACGCCAGATATAAGAATTCTACTGGAAATATATTTAAAAATTTAATTTTTGACCTTGCTTATTTTTCTAACCTATCACTGGAATGTGCTTTACAATTTGGTTTTAGTTTCGTTATAATCGGCGTTCTGGAAAGATCGTAATTTACATTTTATTATTTGTTGTTTCCGGTGGTGGACAATATACCCCAGGATTATATTACTATAAGTCGTAATATAAGTAAATATTTTAATTGTTTTTTAGTCATTATGGCAAAAAATATAATTTTTCTTTGTAAACAATACTTTTTCTCCTGTAAAGAATCACATTTAAAAAAAATTTTATTAGTAATTTTATTTATCATGGAATCCAGTTATTCCACGATTCCAGTTATAAATCCCAATTGGCTTACTGAAAAGAAACTCCAAGTATTCACTGATGCCGAATAAGGTTTATAACAAACAACTAAGTGTATTTTTTCAAAAAAAATTAAACAAATCCGCTGTTTTTAGTTGTGTATTTTCTTGTGGCGTACAAAGTACGCCATGCGTGTAGTTATGTTATAACTTGGTGCGCGGGTAGTTAAGGGTTAAGGGTCCATGTCTCAACTGCATAGAGAAGAGTCGACCAGACGTAGCATTTGGATAAACGTAGTCGAATTTCGAGATTTATTCGAGAATCAAAAAGCAGTTTTTTGATTTTTTGAAAGATTTTCTGTCCTGTTCTATTCTCGATCTTATTTCTAGATCAGGATTTAGGCTGCTATCGATCCAACATCCCAAGTACTTAGTTGTTTATTACCTTAGTTGTTTATCTTAGTTGCCCTTAGTTGTTTATTACTTCTATGAATTTAATCAAATTAGTTTGATTTTTGTGGAATATCAATATATTAGGTGAATATCGGTAGAAATTTTGATGGTAATCAAATTATGTAAATCAAAGCATTACATACTATTTTGGTAGATTCATTTCAAATTTTCCAAATAGGTAGGTATCTATGTAATTTTTTATTAGGATACTGAAACATTTACAATTATTACGTACCTACCTTTCGCTTTTAAAAACTATTTAAAAAGTCACTACAATTATAAACTTGGTTTTTTCTCTTATATCACAACAATAAAAACTAATATACACAACATTTTTTTATCCATAATCTCCATATTGAACAATTATTGACAGATGATTTTAACACCCAATCAGATCCTGTATAACGTTTGAGAGAATATTACTATACTGTCGTTGTGCGCATGCGCCAGGGAATGTATAAATTCACCCTCGTGCCTAAAGAAGTATAACTTAAAAAAAATAACGTTTATAATATTATGTATTGTATGGACCTATTAGAATCTATAGATATATTATTGTTCTGAAGCTATATCCTTGTGGCAAATCAAGCAATTTACTATTTTATTTAGGGATAAGCCACAATTTAAGTTTGAAATTAAATTTATTTGACGTTTGGACTTCTACTTCGGAAATTGTTATCAAAATACAAAACATTAATAAATTAAATAAATTTTGTTTTTGGTGCTTGGTAAAAAAATCTAATAATTTAATTTTATCTGACTCATTCATATTGACAATTCAGACATAATATATTATACATTTTAAAGCGGACGACATTAAAATGATATTGCCAATATTTTACGAGTTGGGTTCCGGAGATGATTTTATTGGAAGATAGTCCATGCGATTACAAGACATTACTTTAACTTCACATCCGTCACAAAAATCATACCACGTGACTTACGTTTAAAAAGACAGCAACATGCAATTATAGCAGTAAAATTCTCGTGTTAGTGATTCCATAGTAAATCACGAGAAAAAACCAGGAAAAAAAACTCATGATATTATTCCGACATGGTAAGTATCTGGTCTTGCATTCAGTTTACTATCAAAATTAACACCAAGATTTGATTTTATATTTATTTTATTTTAAAATATAAATGATGTATGCTCGATATGTTACTGACTTACTAATCGTGGTATTTTCTTTCTATTGATTTCCTCTTTTAATATGGGTTACCACATTCTACTGCATTCTGCCGAAGAATTTGCTACACAATTATTGGTTTCATTTAACATAATTAAAGCAGCTTCTATTAAATGAAACCAATTGTGTCGCAAATTCCTCGGCAGAATGCAGTAGGATGTGGTTACCCATATTAAATGAGGAAATTAATAAAAAGAAATTACCACGGTTAGTAAGTCAATAACGTATCGAGGATATATGATTTATATTTTCAAATAAAATACACTTAAAATCAGAGTCTGGTATTAATTTTGAGAGTAAATTTAATGTAAGACCAAATACTTACCATGTCGGAATAGTATCGTGAGGTTTTGTTCCCTGTTTTTTCCTCGTGATTTACTATGGAATCACTAACACGAGAATTTAACTGTTATCATTGCATATGGTTGTCTCTTTAAAGACAAATTATATCCTATTATTTTTTTACGGATATTTTTAAGCTAAAGTTGATTTCATGTTATGGAATGAACTATGTTCCAATAACGTCGTTCCCGGAACGCATCTCATTTATATTGAAAATATCGAGGAACTAAAAACAATGTTGTGAAAGAAATAATGTTCTAACTATACCAAATATTAAATTTATAGATTACTTTTCCCTAAACTAACAATATTTAAAAAATTGATTAGCCACAATTCGGTGTAATTACAATTTCATATTTTACCTATAAAAATGCTTGACATTCCTACTCCGAAAATCGTTATCAAAAAAAATAAGAGAAATTTGTTGAGAAGGTCTATAATCGCCAATTGTTGTTATTGAGGTTATATTGATCATCATAGAAGCGTACGTGTCCACTGCTGGACATCTTTATATCGGTCTTTGTTATGTTTAGCTTACATCCAGTTACTGATAACAGAATTCAGATCGTCGGTCCATGTGTTTGGTGGCCGTCCTCTGCTACGTAGTGATTCTTGTCGTGGCCTCCCAGAGGCTGATTTGAAGATTTGCTGCCCCGGGGCTATCCACTATTTCCCACCTCCCCGCCATTTTTTACTTTTTTACCAAGTTATAGCCCTTTCAGCGATATGCGTTTTGTCCATCGGTTGTCTAATAATCTGGTAACGTGTCATGCCCAAATCCACTTTGGCGACACGATTCTTTCGACAGCGTCTGTTGTTTTTGTACTACGACATATTTCTTTGTTTGATATCTTAAGGAGACACCCAATATCTGGCACTCCATAGCTCTCTGAGTTACGCGAATCTTGTTCACTACCTCTTTTGTGATTGTTAATGTTTCCGCTCCATAAGTGAGTAGGTACAGGTAGCACACACCGGTAAACGATTTTTCATTTTAGTACATAATTCAATTTACCTAATGGTGCCGAGGATAATCCTACGCGACGTGGGAGCTCACATGTCTGGTTATCTCTGCCCAAGCGAATCTCATGTCCCAGATTATTCATTTAATCGTGGACTTTAAACAAGCTTACGATTCTGTTAGCAGAGAAGCATTGTGGGAGACTATGGTAGAAATGGGAGTGCCTGGAAAGCTGGTACGATTAGCACAGGTGAGCACGAAGAACGCTTCCGCACGAATCAGAATTGGCAGCACCACGTCGGAGGAATTCCTCATCGACACCGGACTTAGACAAGTAGATCCTCTCGCCCGCCTGCTGTTTAACTTCGCACTGGAACATGCAGTAAGGAAAGCTCAGCCACAACTGACAAACAAATTTGCCGCCCAAGGATCAAAAATACTATTGGCCCTTGCGGATGACGTGGACACAATTGCACAATCCACCAGAGATGCAAAAGAAGTTTTCACCCTATTCGAGAACGGAGCCAAGGAAGTTGGTCTTAAGGTCAACGAGGACAAGACCAAGTACATGGTGGTTACGAAGAACCCAATACCAAGGGTTAGACAAAACGTTACAATTAATGAATACAACTTTGAAGTCGTCAAAGAATTTAAGTACGTGGAAGCGATCATAATATCTGAAAATAAATATGAAAATTATGTGGCAGCCAGGATCATTGCAGGAAACAGGGCATATTACTCATTAATGACGGTCTTAAATCAAAAATAGTCTCAAGGGCAGCAAAAATAAGAGTATATAAGAAAATAATTCTTCCCACAATAACGTATGGAAGCGAGACATGGACTCTGAACCAGCGGGAAACAACAAAATTACTGGTACTTGAAAGAAAGATAATGCGGACTATCTGTGCAGAGAAAAGACAACAGGAGAATGGAGAAGAAGACACAATGATGAACTCCAGACAATATATGGAGATGAACACATAGTACGCTCCATCAAAGCAAACCGAATAAGATGGACAGATCACGTGCTAAGATCGAGTGACGAAAGACTTCTGAACGCCACATTCTGAGAAAGGCCCGATGGCAGAAGGTCAGTTGGTCGCCCAAGAAAGAGATGGAAGGACGCAATAGCCAGTGATCTACGCAAAATGGGAGTTCAGCAATGGGAAATAGCTGCTCAGGACCCACAACAATGGAGGGAAATAGTAAACGCGGCCAAGAATCACATAGAGTTGTAGAGCCAAATGATGATGATTATGAGATTGTTCATTTAGTTTATGTTATAAGTCAACAAAAATATTGAAGTTTAAATGTACTTTGCCTACAACCATCATAGGAATGTAGTCTCCCGAGTGTCAAGCAATCTCAATTCACAATTCTCTTGTTACTCTCGTATGTCTATAGTTTATTACTTATTACTCGAATCATTCTCGATTCTCTCACTATCACGTTTAAGTTTGACACTCAAGAACGCGGTCCATGGCCCTGATTCTAATTCAAATTTCGATTCAAAACAGGTCGCAATCAATATGGTGACGTGGAAGTGAGACTTTGCGATCCTTGTGGGTTTCAGTTGAACTAACTAAAGGACGTCATTAAATTTCGATAGGTCGCAATTAATTTCGACTCCTCAAAAGTGGTTGAAATTATAATTTCGAGACGAAATTATTGTGACACGGACATGAATGAATGGCCGAACGAAAGCGAGGTTAGGTTTAGTTTAGAAGATGTGTTTTGTTTGTTTCTTGCAAGGAAAACTAAAGCAAAAGGTATTAATATGGCTGGGTTTTATGGAAATTTGCTGGTTTTGGAGGAATTAGATAGAGTAGTATTAAATTAGAAATATAATAATTGAGAATGTCCGCAACGTGAATTATCAACTCAATTACCCAGCTATTTTATTGCTGGACATGCTGGAATCAAATCTTAAGATTTCATATAGAGTGCGCTGGAATAAGTGTTAGCCCCCTTATTAACTTATTTATTTTTAGCACATAAGCAAAACGCTCGGACAGGTCGATTTTTAAAATAATCATAGTATATTATAGCATCAATGTTTCGAACTTTACGCGATCCCTCTTCAGGTGACAGGCTAATTTTTGATTTTTTTTTAAATGGGAAAGTACATCAAGTGACACCTCATTTAAAAGCTTTTGAAAGACTGATTACTAAAATGTATAACACTTTATTCCTTTTTGGTAGAGTAGGCGCAAAATTTCAGCCGAATTCTTTCTAAATGCATTAATTTTTTTCGAATCCTGAGAAAACTAATAAATATTTTTGAAGAATTTAAACACAAAATAAAATATTACAGTGTTTTCAATGGTCGAAAATCCCTGAGAACTTTTATCATGTTTATTTTAATAAGTCACAGGGGTGAAAAAAGGGAATATTTAACCTGATTTTTAATTTCAAATATACCATTCAAAAGAAATTTTTATTTATTCTAAGGAACTTTCAGGCCTCGGTAATAATGTAATATTTTATTTTTCGTTTAAATTTTTAAAAAATTATTTATAAAAATGAATAACCATTTTCAATTTCGTTGCAAAACGAAAATACAGCCGAACCATATTCCAGTCCAATCAGAGAGTGCTGCAAGCACCCCTACCGGTTTCGAAACTTATTAGTCTCTCATTAGGAGGCACATATGCTGCTCTCCTTGATCCAACCAAAACAAACCCCAGCGTGCAGTCCCGAATTGCAACGAACGAAATGGCATAGATGCCCTAGCGGCAACTGCTAGCAAAAGACTAAGTTTTCACTCTAATGGCATACAGCATATCCCACCAGAATGAAAACAATGGGAACCTTCTCTGGTTACACCTCCGAGGCTTCTACAATTTGCAAGCCATACGGATGCTGAGACTAAGGAAGATGAGGGAATTCTACAATTTACAATTCACGTCCCATCTGCTCAGCGCGGTAAAGTTCCAACGAGACTGGTTCCCTTCATACTCCACACAGAGTAAATGTAAATCAAAAATGAATAACCATTTTCAATTTCGTTGCAAAACGAAAATACAGCCGAACCATATTCCAGCCCAATCAGAGAGTGCTGCAAGCACCCCTACCGGTTTCGAAACTTATTAGTCTCTCATCAGGAGGCACATATGCTGCTCTCCCTGATCCAACCAAAACAAACCCCAGCGTGCAGTCCCGAATTGCAACGAACGAAATGGCATAGGTGCCCTAGCGGCAACTGCTAGCAAAAGACTAAGTTTTCACTCTAATGGCATACAGCATATCCCACCAGAATGAAAACAATGGGAACCTTCTCTGGTTACACCTCCGAGGCTTCTACAATTTGCAAGCCATACGGATGCTGAGACTAAGGAAGATGAGGGAATTCTACAATTTACAATTCACGTCCCATCTGCTCAGCGCGGTAAAGTTCCAACGAGACTGGTTCCCTTCATACTCCACACAGAGTAAATGTAAATCAAAAATGAATAACCATTTTCAATTTTGTTGCAAAACGAAAATACAGCCGAACCATATTCCAGTCATATTATTTATAAGTTTTCTCAGGATTTGAAAAAAATTAACGCTTTTAAAAAGAATTCGACCGAAATTCTGCTCCTACGCTCTCAAACAGAATTAAAGTATGTAATACACATTTTTGTAATCAGTATCTCAAAAGCTTTTAAATGAGGTGTCACACGATGTGTCACTTGAAGAGGAATCGCGTAAAGTTCGAAACATTGATGCCATAATATACTATGATTATTGTAAAAATCGACCTATCCGAGCGTTTTTCTTATGCGCTATAAATAAGTAAGTTAATAAGGAGGGGTAACACTTATTCCAGCGCACAGTATTAGTAATATAACCATGCAAAGTCCTCAGAAAGTGTGCCATTTGGTTTATAAACAAATTAGCGTTCCGAAATCTTGTTTTCAATTATTGCTCTGTAACTCAGAAGATTTTAACGTTAAAATAAAAACACTCACATAAATATTTACTGTAATTTAATTCTGCACAGATATTTTTTTCGATTTCCTTCGGCGGAAATTTTCCTCGGAAAATTCTGGTTTTCCAAACAAAATCTTTAATTTTCAACTAAAATTTTAGGGAAGTAATTATTTATCAATAATTAAATAACTTGGTGACATAAATCTTTTTTGTTATGAGTGACTTGAAGATATGAAAATTTGTATGTACAAAGAGGACCGGAATAAAAAGGTAATTATTTGTGTTATTTATAATTCTGTCGCAAATGACGGTCAAATTTGATGACGGCTCCAAAACCTGGAGACACTCCTCGCAATTCAATTTTTTTTCGTCGAAAAGGACACAGAAGCCGTGCCCTTTCAAACAGTGTTAACTTAATTTAATTTAATATAATATTTTCTGAGGGGTTCTATTTGTTTTTAAGCCAAAAAATTGTTTCTTTATAACATTCCTGAGACCGTTCAAATAGTCCAATTTCATTCTGTAAAGTACGTTGAATAGGTATTTTATATTAATAGGCTTTTTTATAAGAAAATCATAGTTATTCTGGTGTATCATAATCTTTCTGGTTTTATTTCGACCGAAATTTTTTAATTAACATTTTTCCCTAAATTTTACATTACTTTCCTAAAATTTTTATTGAAAATTGCAGATTTTTTTGGGAAAACTCGGATTTTCCGAGGAAAATTTTTGTTGAAGGAAATCGGAAAAAAAATAACTTTGTGCAGAACTAAATTACGGTGAATTTTTATTTGAGTGTTTTTGGTTTGAAGGAAAAACTTTAGGAGTTACAGAGTACTAATTGAAAAAAAAAGAAGATTTAGGGTTAGAGATTAGAGAAAGAATTAGAGAAGAACACATTTTCTGCGGACTTGTCTTACTTCATATTACTAATATATGCAATCTTCAGATTCGACTTTAGCAATAAAATAGTTTTTCGATAATTTGCCCAGACTATCAACAAACGTGGCGGTGGTTGCATAGCCAATAAATCCAAGAAACTGGAGGACCAACCCAAATTCTGATCAGTGTCAAAATGATAACGTTAATATCCCCAGTTGGAACTAATATCGAAATGAATAAGAATCGCTATAAATTGCGACTGTCATGGCGGAGTCGAAATTAAATTGCGACCTCGAAATAAATTAGAATCAGGCCCCATGTTTAATCACGGTTCGCTAAGACATAGCAAAGTTGTGTATTAAAATTTAATCGTTATTATTGTACAGTGTTTGTAAAAAGTGTTTTGTGTTATAAAATAAAACAAGTATCTCCATTTATTATTCATTTTAACACCGATTTATACCTTGCTTCGACTCGACAAAGATAACCAATCAGAGTCTTCGTAAGGGCTTTGATGCCAATGAGGGCGGTTTGCCAACGTTGACTGCGGCGCGGTTTACCTGTTTCCCCCTGTTTTCCTTGGTAACTTCAAAGGCGGTATTAGGGTGAGATCAAGTAAAACAGGTAAACCACGCAATCGACGTTGGCAAACCGCCCTTATATGAAGTACAGGAGACATTCACCATGGAAATTCACCAACTGGTGAAGTGTAAACATAGAGACTCTGACAAACTGTAGTCCAAGATATGCAATAATATAATATAAATTGGGATAAGAGAATAACTGTGGAGATCATTATAAGTGATTAAACATAAGATATATATTTTATAAAAAATTTAAAAAATATATACTTAAAGAAAATAAGCAGTGTATGCGTAATAATTTTCATTAAAAATCAATAGCATAATGAAAGACATTTTAGATCCGTTTAAATACTATTTTAAGCGATTTTACTACCTGTCCTTTCACGCAAGCAGCGATTGTATACACGTAGTCGTTGTTCATGCCGCCACTGTATTTCTTCTTCCCTTTAGTTCTTGATCTCTGGCCAGTTTGCTTGCATCGATCACGATGCCGAGAGCAGTGACATAATAGAATGTTCCACATTGCCAGCTTTATCAAAACACCATCCATAATTCAATAGCTGGCGGGATGGTTCGGTAACTCGGCACTCGGCATTCCCACGGTTACTTGCTACGTTTCGGACCCGCGAACTGACAATACCATTTTTGATTCTTCACTTGTTTCAACGATTTACTAATCGATGAGTATTTCCGAGAAAATCAACGGCGATGTCAGTTTGCGACAACGTCAATGTCAAAAGTAACCGTAGAATGCTCTTCGACGTACAATAAGTAACGAGAATCATATTAATTATTTAATCATAATATCTTTGTTTAAAAAGTAATAGTTATTCAACGCTATGAATAAATTGTAGCTTATTTAGCAAAGATTTAACACTAGTTCTTAAAGTACGCCTAACAAAATGTTACGTATACAGTGGACTATGGACTATGGACTGGAATCATGGACGTTAAATGTAGAGACAATGAGACGACTTAACGCCTTTGAAATGCGGACCTATAGAAGAATTATGAGGGTTTTCTGGGTAGATAGAGTTACGAACAACGAAGTACTAAGAAGAATATGTAGGTAAAGAGAAGGAAGTTGAACTTACAATTAAAGAAAGAAAACTACAGTATCTCGGACATGTGATGCGAGGCGAGAAGTATGGCATCCTGCGACTCATAATGCAAGGAAATATAGATGGCAAAAGAAGCATCGGAAGAAGACGTATTTCATGGCTGAAGAACCTGCGAGAATGGTTTGGATGCAGCTCAAAACAACTATTTAGAGCTACTGCCTCAAAAATTAAAATAGCTATGATGATTGCCAAACTCCGCAGTGGAGAAGGCCCCTGAAGAAGAAGAATAATGAATAAATTTGTTTGATTTTAATTTAGAGAGTCACCAGATGTCACCACCATTGCTGCCAGGGTTGGAATGTCACGCGTAACTACGATAAATTCAAAATGCATAAACACCAAGTTAAATACGACCCTATTCATAACTCACCAACTCGCATACATAACAAGAAAAATAATACACCAGGGAAATAAGGCAAAAATATACCATGTTCGGGACACTTAAGCAGCCAGTTTGCAAATGGGTTTTTTGTGCAAATGTGTTCTGTCAATTTTTCCGATTATTTTTTTGTCCACTATTTTTTATATATAATGTACTATTCACTATATAAGGTAACATGATCATAAAACGCATGCATGCAAAAAAAACAAATATTGTTAACCCATAGGCTTATTACGAGACATTGAAAAAGCTATAAAATTCAAATTTCTTCAGAGGCGCGTAAACGGGTCTGACGTCACGACCCACGTCTACCTGCTAGATTTTTATGAGTCGACAACAAAGCCGCTAGGATATTTCGAAATTATTTACAAATTCATTCACATTTACTTAAAACTCTCATGTAGAAGTTGATTGTAAATAAAAGTTCAAAAAAAGTTTGTTTTGGGGATTGTATGAATTCCATTTTAATCATATTATTTAATTGGAAATTCTAAGGTATTTGTGTTCTTGTATAGTTCCATAATGAGTATATTTAGTTTCAAACTGAAATTGATCATTTTGGGTGCTACTTTATAAAGTAGTGTTTTTACATGTATAATATGATTGACTACGGTTTTTCAAAAAGTTAATCTGACAATCTACAGTAGTTGATGTCTTCATGGTGGCAAATTTTATAAAAAGCAGTGAAAGTTATTCTATTGGAGAAATGCGAGGAGCCAAATAAGTAGGTACCTATTATAAGTATTATTAATAAACACGTTTAAATTGTTTATAACAATAGGTTTTAGTTACTCTGACTTTTATTACTAAAAGTTTTGTTTATTTTTAAGTTATTTTTATTTATTTTTATTTTCTTTCTTCTTTGTTATGAATTTAAAATATTTATAAATTATAGGTTTTAGTTTTGTTTATTACAAAATATTACGACCAGAAGTACATATATTTGGAACATTTAATAACCAATAGACAACCAAATAACCAATGTTACAATGTACAATGCAAAAGTACAGTTGCAAATAATGTTTCTATTTGAAAAAAAAGTGTTGATTTTGCGTACCAGATACACACTTTAAAAATAATTCAAAATTTACTTATATTTGGATAGAATAGGACGCAGATCTTATCGACAGTTTGATTAGTATAGCACAAGACTTTTGGAGTGTAAATATTTTCCCGCATCTATTTGGATCTGATAATTATTAAATATAAATGAAATAAAAATTTGATAAAATAAATTCTTTATGTGAGAATGAAATTCATATTTTAAACTAAATATATATTTATATATTATAATAAAACATTCTTTCTTTTTCTTTTTATAAGTAATTTTTTAGTAGTATGTATCTATGTGGACTTGGCAACGTGGCATTGGAACGCAAATAAAGTGTTTAAATTTACTCCTGCATTTTCCCCGAATATCGCGTGGTGTAGTGAAATTTAAATACAAAGCAAGTGCGAAACGTAAATTATAAAAGTGAAGACGTTCTATTGGGACAAAAAAAGTGGAAATAGACAAACATAAACAGAACAGCGTTTTTTTATAAGGTAACGATTGTGGGTGATGTGATAAAGAATAAACATTGGAACACTACAAAAAGCTAAGCGGTCAAGCAGATAAGAAAACCAGTATACCAGAGGTGAAGTTCTGCTTGAATTTTAAGCAGTGTTGCCGGATTTAAAATAAAAAGAACAATCTACAGTAAATAAAAACAAGAATACTTTCGAAAAATAAGAATATTTTTGGTGCGTGAATAAGTGGACACACCTCCGCGTGGTTGAAACGGGTGTGGCTCATTTTACGCTACGTAACAAAATAGTAAAATTCTAATCTCTGAGATTGGATAAAAGCAAAATCTTACTAACCGTCGAAGTGAGAAAGATTCTAACGCTAGCCTAGAGATTTAGAAAAATAATCCATAGTCGAAAAAAAGATGGAGGAAATGATGAAAAAGATGAGTGAAAAATTAGATTGTATGGATAATAGAGGCATAATAATAGAACAAAAACTAAATGAAGTGCATAATGATTTACAGCTCATGAAACTGGAAATCGCAGAATTAAAAGCTGAAAATATAGCATTAAAATCAGAAAATAAAATACACGAAAAAAGAATAGAAGATCTAGAAGGAGAGGTAAGAAAGAAAAATATTATAGTATACGGTATAACAGAGAAAGAAGGTGAACAAGAAAATGATATGATAAAAAGTATACAAAATATGGCAATTAAAATCCAAGTTCCACTAAATGAACACACAGACATAATAGACATAAAACGCGTTGGTATACAAAGAGATCCCCTAAGACAGTTACCGAGACCTATACTACTGGAACTTAAAAGCGGTTCCAAAAGAACTGAAATATTGAACCAATCGAAAAGACTAAAAGGAACAGACATTTACCTAAGTGAAGATTATTCCAAGGAGATACAAGACCAGAGAAAAATACTGAAACAACACTTAAAGGAAGCAAGAGAAAGGGGTCAGAAGGCATCGCTAAATTATAATAAGCTAAAAATAAACGACAAAACATATACTGTGGAAAGCTTAGGATACAAGAGGACACAAAGCGAAATGATGAATACTAAAACACCTCAAGGAAAACCCAGAGGAAGAACATATACGGAAAGATCACCAGGAGATGACGAAAATGAATCAGAAAATATGGCGAAAATAACCAAGACTGCACATAATTCCGGCACAAAGCCAAAAAACTGAGATTGTATGTAAAAGTAGCACATAGTAAAGAACAAACGACTAGTATCACTAAAACATACCGGCAAACGAATATGGAAAACGCATTTATGGAATGTAAAGAGACTGTAAAGAAAATGAATGAAAACCTGAAAACGAAACTAGCACGGAAAAAGAACAACGAATCAAACATAAGAAAAAGAGATAGAAAAAGAAAAATCAAAAAGAAAAATAGAGTAAAAGTAGGAACCTGGAACGTTCAAACATTATTGAGACCAGGAAAAATGGAAGAGGTAGCAAGAGAAATGCAAAGATACAGAATAGACATACTAGCACTACAAGAAGTACGATGGAAGGGAGAAGGAAATATCAAAAAGAAAAACTACACAATATATTACTCGGGAGAAAACAAACAAGGAAAAAACGGTACAACATTCATGGTTAACAGTAAGATTAGGGACAAAGTTATAGAATTTAAAGCGATAAATGGACGAATGTCGTATATAAAAGTAGAAAACAAACAAGCCAATATGACAATCATAAACATATATGCACCCACAGAAAATGCACCAGAAAATGATAAAATTGAATTGTATGAACAACTGGAAGAATTATATGAAAGATTACCCAGAAATGATATAGTATTAATGGTTGGTGACTTCAATGCAAAAGTAGGCAAAGAAAGCCAGTATAAGGAAGTAGCAGGGAAAGAAACTATTCATGACGAGACAATCGATAACGGAAGAAAATTATGCCAACTAGCAGCAATAACAAACAGTTACATTATAAGTACAAACTTCATGCACAGAAGAGAGCATAAAGTAACATGGTTGATACCTGGCACAACAGATGGCAATAAGATAGATCACATACTAATATCCAAAAAATGGAAAGCAATAATGCACGATGTCAGATCATATAGAGGAGCAAACGCGGACACAGACCATTTTCTAGTAATAGGAGAAATCAAAATGAAGATAATTAAAGCAGAGAGAACAAGACAAAACAAAAGAAGATGGAATCTGGAGAAGTTAAAAGTACAGGAACTAAGAGAACAATATGAGAAAACCCTAAAGGAAAACGTAACACAAGCAAATAACACAGAGGACATATGGAAAAATATAAAAGAATCCATTTTGAATTCAGCTGAAGAGGTGCTAGGACAGGGAAATAAAAAGAAGGAAAGAGTGGTTTGATGCAGAATGCGAAAACAAAATCAAACCGAAAAACCAAGCAAGAGATAAATGGATATCAACTAAAGAAGTGCATCATCGAAACGAATATAAAGAAAAAAGAAAGCAGCCGATAATTGTTGCAAGAACAAAAAAAAACTGTGGATCGAAGAGCTGTTAAAGTTACTAGAAATGAATAGTAAAGACAGCGCCAAACTATTTGGATACCTAAAAGCTCAACAAAGAAAAGGCAGACCAGTAGTTAAAATTGACAATAGATCATGGGAAACACACTTCACAGAACTATATAGATGCAAAAAAAGCCCGGAAGAGGAGGTAGGCGCAATGGAAGACATTAGAGATAATGAAATAGGGATGCCAACACATGATGAATATTTAGCCATCATTCAAAAAATGAAACAGAAAAGAACACCAGGCCCAGATGGAATTCCCAATGAGCTAATTAAAAACGGAGGGGAAAAGTTATTAACAAGCATCTATAACCTAATAGTTAGAATATGGGAAGCAGAAGAAATGCCCGAGGATTGAAAAGAAGGCAGAATTATACCAATATTTAAGAAAGGAGAAGTAACAAACTGTAACAATTATAGAGCAATATCTCTACTGAGTAAAACATATAAAATTCTAACAGCCCTCATCAAACAAAAACTTAATCAATTCACAGAGAAAAAAATTGGGGACTACCAGCAAGGATTCAGAGAAGGCAGATCCACTACAGATGCGATCCACATAGTTACACAAACAATCGAAAAATGCCACGAACACAACATAGAACTCCACATCCTCTTCGTAGACTTCAGACAAGCCTTTGACTGTATTGGAAGAAATAAATTATTTATTGAAATGAAAAATCAAGATATACCAGCAAAATTAATCAGATTAACAAAAATGACCATGGATGGAGCTCGAGCCAAAGTAACAACAGAAGAAGGTAGCACAAAATCAATTGCAATAGAAACAGGAGTGCGACAAGGCGACTCCCTGTCAACCACATTATTCAACATAGCACTAGAAGGAACAGTCAAGGCCAGCAAAATTAAAGGAACGATAGCCCACTCCTCAACACAAATAGTTGCATATGCAGATGATTTAGTTCTTATGGGAAGAGACAAGGAAAGATTAAAAGAAGCAGTAACAATCCTGGCAAAAGAAGCACGGAAAAGAGGTCTAGAAATTAACGAAGGAAAAACAAAATATCTACTCTGCTCTAGAAGAGAAGATAACAGGATGAGAGAAATCAAAATAGAAAACTACACTTTTGAAAGAGTCCAACAATTTAAATATTTGGGAGTAATAGTGAATGGCCAAAACAAGAGAAGTGAAGAAGTAACGGAACGAATACTAACAGGCAACAAAACATACTGGAGATATCATAGGCTTATGAAGGACAAGAACCTATCCAGAAATACAAAACTGAAAATATACAGAGTTACAATCAGACCAGTAGTTACGTACACAGCTGAGACAATGTGCCTCACGGAAAAAGATGAAGAAAAATTGAGAATATTCGAAAGGAAAATCCTCAGACGCATTATGGGCCCGATAAGAATGGACAATGGACAAAATGAGAAGAAGAATTAACCATGAACTAAGAGACCTAATAAAGGGAGAAGATATAGTTAGATTTATTAAATCACAGAGGCTGAGATGGCTGGAACACATAGAAAGAAGGAAAAACGACCGACTGATTAAGAAGATTACCAAATGGAAACCGGCAACTGAAAGACCAAGAGGAAGACCCAGAGAGAGATGGGAGGACCAGGTCATGAGAGATATCAAAATTCTGGAAGTGAGAAACTGGAGGGAACTATGCACATATCGAAATGAGTGGAAGAAAATAGTAACGAAAGCCAAGTCATACAACAAACTTTGACAACATACAAGTGGAATGCGGAGTGATTCACCGCAATAAGCAAATCTGAGAGCTCTAAGTAAGAGTGGCAAACATTCCACCTGGAATGAAAAGCCCTGATGATGATGATGTATTTATGTACTTACATTTTTTAAGAAATATGATATTAATGTAGGTATTTAATTTTGTTCAAACTTTATAATAATTTATAATTTGGCATTTGAGATACCTATGTTGTAAAATAAAAATGTATTTCCCTAAACTAAAAATAATATTATGAATGCATGAAAACCTTTACAAGATATTATCTGCAGAGTGCACGTCTGGCACTAGACAGTAGCCAAACGAGAACAGTGGTAAATATCATGGTTGGTGACGTCAGACTCAAGCGTGCGCTTTTAAAGTTGTTTGAAACGGTAATTTCGGGCGCGGAATTATAATCAGTTGTTGTACGTACACTATTAATTGTTAAGACGTAATATTTTGAATTTATCATTTTGAAACATAAATTAACAATTTTATGCAAAAATATTTTTATGTGCAAGTTCCCTATTGCTGCAATCTGTTCTATCGCCCTTTTTATAAATCGGCACTATCTGTGCCTTCTGCCGGTCCATCGGTATCTGTTCTTCTCTCCAAACTGCATTAAATATTTTTAATAATAGCTCTGTTGCATTTTGTCCCATTTTTTTTTATCGTTTCACTAGTTATTCTGTCATACCCTGGTGCTTTTCGGTTTTTCATTTCTGCAATAGCTTCTTGCAGTTTATTTATGGTTATAGATAGGGTCTACATTCTACATTGTCTACTTCTATCTTTTGGTTCGCTACATTGTTTTCTTCTTGATAGCAGTGAGTTTGTAGCATCTCTTGGAAATATTCTCTCCATCTGTTCATTATTTCATTTTCTTCTGTAAGCATTTCGCCAATTTTATTCTTTATGTTTTCTATTTCTTGAATTTTTTCTTTTCTCATTGATTTTAATACTCCATAGTTTTTGATTTTCTCTACTGTTTGTTTCCATATTTTTTCCAAATTCTGTCCCTTTGTCCTTCTTTGCCTTTTTAACCAGTTCTTTTACTAGTCTCCTGTGTGTTTTATATTCTTCATAGTTTTCTGGTGTTTTGTTTTGTAAATATATTTTCCAAGCATTTTTCTTTCTTTTAACTTGTTGTTTTATTTCTTCATTCCACCATGTAGTTTCTTCTTTTATTGCTCTTTTTACTTCTTCCACATACTTCTGTCGCTGTATTTAGTATTATCTCTTTGAAGTAGTTCCATAATTGTTCAACGTTTTGACCATCTCTATTTTCTTTAGTATTTTCTAGTTTTTGATTTATGATCATCTGGTACTTCTCAGTATTCTCTGTATTTCTTAAATTATATGACCTAATAGTTTCATATTCTTGCTTCTTTTCTTGCAATTTGTGAGTGTTGTTATTATCTGACATATTTTGTTTTATTTTCATTATTACTAAATAGTGGTCACTTCCTATTTCTGGACCCCTTCTAACTTTTGTGTCTATTACGTTTTTCTTGTTATTTTGTTCTACTAACATGTAATCAATTATCGATTTTTCTTCTCTACTTTTAACTTCTCTTGTGTACTTGTGTATGTTTTTGTGTTCAAAAAATGTATTCGTTATTACTAAATTGTGCATCATACAGAAATCTGGCATTCTTATACCATTATTGTTTCGTACTGTTTCTCCATATTTTCCTAATACCTCTCTATATTCCTGGTTATTTGCTCCTACTCTGCTATTAAAGTCTTCTGCTAAATATACATCTCCTTTTGTTTTGTCCAGTTTGTCCTTTAAAGACAATCAAATGACGTTTTGCCAATAAATTTTTTTTTTTGAAAAAACTAATAAAGCTTGTTTTTACTTATAAACAGGGAAAATTAATAATAAAAATGTACGTTTTTTCAAATGTGTTTTTTTTATTCGTGAATAACGTGGCAGTTTTTCTCATTTCCTAAAAAATTGGACAAAGTGCGATTTGAAAGTCTGTTCCTTATTTATAATTCTATTGTATTACACAAATAAAACTGTTTCTATTTAAAAATTTATTTCCTAAAAAACAATAATCTTTTATATCATAAATGTACAAGCCCAAGTTGAATACTCCGAGAAACTAAATAGCCATCACCGCAAGGACACAGTATCTAATTACTAACAGCTTCACAGTCATGTTATTGAATTTTTCTTAGTGATTTCTTGAAGAGCTCCTCATAAATCTTAAAAATTAATAGCACTGTATCCGAATTCATCATCATTACGTCAAGAAAACACTACTTCAAATCATTAAGTACAATCATTAAATAATATTCGTGTTTATATAAATCACATTCAACATTGAGTGCAACAACTTCCAGTAACAAATTCAGTGAAGTAATTGAAATGAAAATAATTTCGAAATCCAGATCGCCCCATGCCGAGATTTTGACCGTCTCTTTCGAAAAATGAATCAAAAACGATATTAAGCGGCAGGGAGTAAGATCATTCATCACCCATTTACATTCCGTCTTCCCTACCAGTTTATTTCATTTTCGTTAAATTATTTCTTAGTAGTATTCAATTTTTAGAGCGAATGATACGATTATTACATTCTTTAAAGGGTCAAGTTGGTAATCTTTTTCGTTTATGTTTTACGACGAATCCCTCGATTGTACGTTACTGTTATTTTGTTCCTTTTGTTTTATGGGGAACCCTTCGACTGTTTTGTATGTCCTTTTTATTTTTTCTATGGCGTCGGTATACAACGAAAACCAGGTAAATGTCGAAATACCGAAATCGACAAAAAACGTTTTTAAAGTTTAGTGCTTTATTTTGAATTAAGCGGACCAGATGTGTTTGATATTCGATATGCTAGTGAAAGATGCATATATCAGAAATAATATTCTATCATTAGTTTGAAAAAGTTAAGAGACTTAGCTGATTAAACCTAAATTGAACATCCAGGTGGAATCACTTACCTGGTTTTACCTGTAAATCAAAATAAATCACACTGTATTAAAGACACTTATCACCTTTTTACTGAATATGGTAGATATACAGCAGTAGAAATATATTGTTGTCCAGCAAATATAAATGTGCGCTTAGTTGGTTTTACATGCAACAGAACTTTGATTTTATGGAAGTAAGTAGCGATATATTGTTTTATTTGAAAATGAAAAGTTGGTTAGGTGTAACTTATTTGTTTATTACACAAATTATCTGTTGAATAGTAAGTCGTATCATTTATTGAGTTTTACCTGTATGTAGAGCGTAAAAAGCTGATAATTTTGGTATACTTAACTCAATATTTTAAAATTTGTCATTAATCTGGTTTTCGCAGTATACCGACGATGGATGCTATACAATATGTAACTTCTCTCACTACTTTCATACACTCAAAACGCACAATTCCTCATGCAGTGAGAAATATTTTTTCTCACGAGTTCTCCTACGCTCTTCCATACTATGACGCCGTTTCAATGGTAACATGCACAATACAAACACAATAATTATTAATGTTGTCAAAAAGCAAAACTCACCAGGAATTACCTTTCAAAACTGTTCAAAAATAACTGTTAATTAGAATTTTATAAAATAAGGTATATAAATTTTAAGAATATTAAATACCTACATGTATTATGTATTTTATTTCAATTTATGCATAATATAATATACCTAAAAGCACCTATTTTATTTAATTTTGAAGTTTGAACTCTTGACATAACCGCATCCATAGAAAAAGTACAGTGTACAACACATGAGAGAATGACATATTTCTCCCTCGCTTGATTTGCGGCCCTCGCCTCTGCGCTCGTGAGAAATATGTCTTTTTTCTCACTTGTTGTACAATATAGGTAATAATTGTTTTCATTGTCAGTAATACAGAGAAACACGTTGCTGTAATCAATGTTGTTAAATAACACCAGAATATTTACTATACCATATATATCCAAGAACCAATATAACTCCAGAACCTAATCTGAAATGGAACAGCACTCACGTCTGTGAATAGCAATATTTCTTGCAAGTGATTAAATGTCCGAGCGAATGCTGCTCAGCGAAAGAATGCAGCCAGTCTGCTAATTCCTTCAAATCCCAAGCAATCTCGTGGTACTTAGTCAGTAAGATAAAGGATCAAGTAAGTTGTTACCAGTTCTTGGGAAGTGGTTCGTTGATCTGTTGCATCCACTGAAAGAATATAAGCAGGTGTTTTATGATTTATTTTGTCCATCACTACAATGCGATCTCAAGATCAGAATATGTTCAATAAGCGACTTGCTGCCAAAAGACCAAATGAGCTTCTCTGCATTGCGTGCACAACGAAACATCGTCTGAGATTGTCTGATGATCCACATATTGAAATTTGTTTTCTTCATATTATTAGTTAAAAAAATACCCAGATGAAACCCAGTTTGGATTTAGGAATGCGCTGGACACTCATCAGGAACATTTTGGCTTAAATATACTCCAAAATTTCCGCGACTAACGTTATAGTTATTAAGGTACCAAGTGTATTATAAGGATAATAACGCTTGAGGTCAATGGTGTATAGACCGAGGGTCTTCGGCCCGATACGAGTTATATACGTTGACCGAAAGCGTTATTATTATAATACCCGTGGTGCCTTCAACGTTTAATGTCCGACTAAATTATTCTTTTTATGCAAAAAGTTTGAATGAATTTTGAATTAATTAGTTTGAATCAAATAAGTACATGTACCAGAAATAGTCGTAACGTAATTGTGGTAACCATAGTTTTACCTAGAGTTTAATTTGTCAACTTGAAAATATTTAACTCGTTATTTAAATTTAATAGGCCATAAGGCGTTATTTTTCAATAATCGCCTTTTGGCGTTATATGGTACTTAATAGACTTCGAAATAATGTTATTATTTGTCAAATAATAAACCATTTGGACATTAAAATATTTATTAGTCTGGGCGCCAGAGGGGTCACCGTTTCCTTTTCAATTCTGATGGACAAACTCAACGGTTTCTTATGGATTTTTGGCTGCTGATTACGAGTTTCGAGGGTGGATTTCGATCTGAATGGTCAAAAAATTGTTATAAACAATTTAATTGTTTTATAAATTGTTTATAAGGCTCTGGCTCATAAACTAAAAGAGATAAAAAATATAGTTTTGAATAAAATTTGTTCGTTAATAAAAGACGAAAAAAAAAACGTTTACTAATCTTAAATCGAACAGTTAGAACTCAAGATATTGTAAAATTAGTGCACAATGTAAATTGCAAATTGCAGAATAAGTATTTTTGAAGCTTTATCAATCGTAACTCAGCTTCTACACAGCAAATGAGCCTTAGAAGGTCTCATTTTAAAGCCTTATTAATGGGCTTCAAAACAAAGTTTGTCAAATTACTTTCACTTCATTTGTTTTAATCTTATACCCGTTTGAAGTTATAATTTTCTTAAAAAAATTGTACATTAATTTGTTTATAAGAGTTTCAAGTAAGTTTGAGCTCTAAACATTTATACTTTAGTTAATAATAATGATAGAAAAACTCAAAAGGAATATTTTGAGCTTTTTAAAATGTTCGTAAGTTTATTTTTGGTCAAGATATCGATATTTTAATGGCGCGCTATGAGTCGCAAAATCGGCTCACAGTCAAGTATTTCTTCATGCTTTATCGATCGTAGCTCGGCTTCTACGCATGAAAATCAGCCAATATGTGATATCCATATAAAAATGGATCGAATTATTTTACAGCATCATCATTTCAAAATAAAACGAGCATTTATGTTGTGGCGGCATACACACAATTGACGTGTCTTGATGGTGTTGCAAAAGAACTAGATCCACTTTATTTGGATATCACATAGATAAGTAGACTCTGAAACGCTAAAAAGTTTTAGTTTTACTGCCTTCAAGAACAGACTTAGTACCACCATGTAACTGTAAAAATTGCTCTAAGAACTTATGCAGATGTAAAAAGCTGAGATTCTCTGTATATCTCGATGCAGATGCATGAAAGATACTGTTTGTAAAAATAGTACTAATAAATAATTTCAACTAACTCTTTAGTTATATTTCTAAAATATTAGTTTTTAATGTTTTTTTTTCTCATTTAGTACAAAAAATAGAAGACAAAGTAAATAGAATGAAAGGTGATACGAGATACAGTATGATGATTTAATTATCAGTATATACAGTATGATAAGAATTATATGATAAAATTTTATTAGGATCTTAAAAATGAAAAATGAAGATAACATATATATACATAGAAATTAAAATTTGCATCGAGAAGTTAGCGCGTGAACATTTACGCGGTGAGCCAATCTCGCGCCTCAGAGCGCGCTATTAAAATATCGATATCTTGGCCAAAAAGAAACATACGAACATTTTCTTAAGCTCAAAATGTTCCTTTTGAGTTTTTCTATCATTATTGTTAATTAAAGTATAAATGTTTATAGCTCAAATTTGCTTGAAACCATTATAAACAAATGAATGTACAATTTTTTTTTAATTTTAAATTAAAACGGATATAACTTTAAGACATATGAAGACAAAGTAATTTATCAAACTCTGTTTTGGAAGCATATTCATTAAACTTTAAAATGAAACCTTCTAAGGCTCATTTTCATGCGTAGAAGCCGAGTTACGATCGATAAAGCTTCGAAAAATACTTATTTTGCAATTTGTAATTTGCATTGTGCACTAATTTTACAATATCTTGAGTTCTATTTAAGTTTAGTAAACATTTTTTTCTTCGTTTTTTAATAACGAACAAATTTTATTTAAAACATTTTTTTATCTCTTTTAGTTTATGAGCCAGAGCCTTATAAAAAATTAATAAACAATTAAATTGTTTATAACAATTTTTTGACCACTCGGATCGAATTCCACCCTGGAAATTCGTAATGAGCGGCCAAAAATCCATAAGAAACCGTTGAGTTTGTCCATCAGAGTTGAAAATGACACGGTGACCTCTATTTGGCGCCTAGCCAGTGTTTCTCAACCGCCGGTCCATGGACCGGCGCCGGTCCGTGGAAAAATTTTGCCTGTCCGCAGAAAATATGTTGTATTTGCAAACCCCCTGGAAGAAGTTCGTTAGCCTGTGCACTGATGGAGCAGCTAATATGACAGGAAAGCACTGTGGTGTTGCTAAAAAAATTCAAGAAGTTTCGTCCTCAGATCTCATCATTACACATTGTGTCATACATCGTCAACATTTAGCAACGAGAAATTTGTCACCAGCACTAAATGATGTTCTTTTGCGAATTTATAAAAATCGTGAATTTTAATAAGAACAGCGATTTAAATTCAAGATCATTTGCAATAGTTTGCCAAGAAGTAGGGGCAGAACATTACTTGTAACTACAACTATAATAACTATTACTTCATGCTGAAGTAAGATGGTTGTCTCGGGGCAAAGTATTGACAAAACTATTTGAATTACGAACAGAAGTGAAAATATTTCCAAATGAAAAAAAAATCTTCATTATCGAATTATTTTTCCGTTACAGAATGGGTCGCAAAACTGGCCTATCTGAGCGACATATTTTCTTACGTTAACGATTTAAATTAAAGTCTTCATCTTCAGGGTAGTACAACAGATAAATTTAATTTGCACAGCAAAATAGATGATTTTAAGAAAAAGATTAAGTGTTGGTTAACGCAAATTAAACAAAATAATTGTCAAATATTCTACGCTTACTTATATTTCCTAAATACCAAAAAAGAATTAAATTATATAAAACATAATGCATCAATTTGTATCCATTTACAAGCATTGTATGATGGGTTTGAAAAGCATTTTCCCACAGACATCGGTGTATCTACCTACTTGAGAGTAATTTATCGATAATACAAATCCTTTCATTTGTAGTGTTAACAAAATGAATCAGGGATACAAAATGGGTAACCGAATCATGAGAATACTTTGCTACGCAGATGATGCAATCTTAATAGCCGAAAACGAAGATGACTTACAACGCCTACTACAAAAATTCAAAATAACCGCCGAAAAGTATAACCTGACACTATCCACAGAGAAAACCCAATCGATGGTAATATTAAAGAACCCAATTAGATGTAAATTAGTAGTGGACGACCATATAATCAAACAGGTAATGGATTGTAGATATTTGGTTGTGGAAATATCTAGCGACAGGCATCTGTGGCAAGAAACAAAACAGCAGGTACCGAAAGCAGCGAGAATATCTGATTTCCTGAGGGATATACCTAATTTGGCGGAATAAATATATGAGCACCGAAAGCAAAGTCCGCATTTATAAGACATGTGTTAGACCCTTACTGACATACGCAGCTGAGACAAGGGCCGAGAGAACAAATACCAAACAAATAATCAGAATAACAGAGATGAAGACCCTAAGATCCATAAGAGGTATCACACTCAGAGAAAGAATACGAAACGGGGACACATTGAGGGAGCTAAGCGTTCAAGACGTAGATCGGATGGACCCTGAACTTATGGCGCAATGGGCGAAAACACAGAAGCCCAACGCCAAGCGACCCAAAAATGATGGTACGAGAGCTGGAGTTCCGGATCGCAGCAGACACTGTAAGAGAATAAACAGGACATAGTCCTATTACAAGAAGAAGAAATACTCTCATAGAATATGAAAATCTTCAATTAAACAATGAAGGGACACAACATATTTTCAAATTGGGTTCTGATTTGACGTTAAAGGTAAATTTTTCGACAATGACATCCAATGAATTATGGATCAAAATGAAAGAAGAAAATCCCAGTCTTCACAACCAGGCTATGAAGATATTGCTCCCTTTTGCCACAACATATTTATGTGAAGCGGGATTTTCGACAATGACGACAACTAAAAACAAAACGCGGGATCGGTTGTCGATAAACACGTGACTTCGATTAGCACTAACCAATTTACAACCCGAAATGGACACTGTTATACATAAGAAACAGACAATCACATTAAACTGTTAAAAATTTTGTGAAAATAGTTTTTGTAATTTTAGTTTTCAATAATAATTTACTAAATATGTAGGTAATACATATTTGAAAAAATTATTGTTCCGCTAAAAATTATTCTAAATACAGGGTGTCCCGGAAAATAGTGCGTTCCTTTAAGGTATGGATAGAATACACACTTTAGAACAAAAAAGTCCTATACCATTTTTTTCTAAAGTTAAATGTTTTAAATGAACCACCACTTTTGCGAACACATGAATTCATAGAGTAACATGCACTCATACGATGAGAAATTCCAGCAAAACATTTTGAAAGAATTTTAGTAGGTATTATGCCTCTCCATTTATTGATCTGCCATAAATAATCAACATAATATCATAATATTACTCATGAACACACGATTCAAAAACATTTTCGGCGTTGACACTAAACACAGTGCCGGTTTAACCTAACTTCGGGCCCTGGGCACTGGAGGTTTAGGGGCCCCCTTCATTGCTATTCGTTGTCAGTTTTTTAACAAGAAAACACATGCATTAACTATAAAGATTTATTGCAAAATCCATAAAATATTTTTTTAAACAAGCAGGAAGAATAGCAAACGTAAAAAATAATCCAAAAAATACATTTAAAAACATAAATAAAAACAGAAAGTTCCACAAAACAACACATGACAAACAAAGAAACATTCTAAAAAATACATAAAGCCAAAAATTAGATCACTTTTTTTCTTGACCAGGCATTCGCAAACTGCCATTATAAAATTATCACAATTCAGTTTCTCCAGTTCTTCATTCTCTATATACAATAGTGATAATGCGTCTAGGTTTTCTTGACCCAAATTTGATCTTAAATATGTTTTTATTCTTTTTAAATCCGAAAAATACCGCTCGCCTGACGCATTAGAAATTGGTGTCGTCAAATAAATTTGCAGTAAAGTTAAAATATTGGGAAAAGTTGATTTTACATCCTGAAAGAATCAAATTTTTCATAAATTGTATGATGTTTATTCAAATTTTGGCATAACGGTACAAAATAGGTAATTTCATTATGCAACTTCTCTTTGGTTTCATCAACATCGTTTTTATGTTTCTCGCATAAAGTATTAATTGAAGTCTTGACTTCTTCTTTATCTCTAGATTAAAAAAAACGATCTAAAAGCTGATGTTACATCCTTGTAACATTCAATTCGCGATTCTGAAAACAGCGACTAATTTTCTAGACTCTAGATTTTCTGCGACAGCGATTTTTTTGTCGCTGCGACTACAAATCGCAAGTGGAGTGCTAGCCTTAAAGGCCACTGTATAATGACAAATTGGAATTTTTGTAATCGATTTACTTTTAAATGTTTGAAAGAGTGTGTACCTATTGTTTGGGTATTGGCATTTTCGAGAATAATCTATTCTTTATCTATAAATTAGATTTTTGTCTTTCGTTTAACTATTTTAAAGGGACTTATTTTGTCCCTATTTTAAAAGAACTTATTTTAAAGCCGAAAAGTGAGACAAATTATTATTAAGCCCCACAATTCAAGAAAAAATTAATAAAAACTAAAAAAACTCCGCTTTTGTGATTATTTTGGATACAATTCGAGACATGGCCATTGATTAATAACCTACACAGTTTTTACCCACTACCTGGGCAGTTTTTACTTAATGACATGGCGAAATCTGACAACTTTCTGTGGTTTTTGGAAAAGGGCCCCGCCACAAACATTGGCACGGGGCACCTGTGGGGTTAGGCCACGGCACTGTATATAGGCGTGAAGAAATGTAACAACAGAACAAAGGCGTTTGCAGTGTATTGGCGTATCTGCGTATGAGATTTTTTTAGGAGAATATGTAAGTTATTTATTGACTTTATTTTTTTATAATTAAAAGGGACGGGCCCCTTCGGGCCCCTCTGGGGCCCGGGCCCTGGGCGCCCGCCCCAAGCGCCCAGTGGATAAACCAGCACTGACTAAACAGGATTCTTCCAAATTATCTGTTTACTAAACATGGGACTATTTACGTTTAGATTTTTGTACTTCACAGAGTTGCCGGATTTGAATTTGCGTTCCAAAATGTTTTATAGTTTTTTGGTCAAACGGTTGAATTTAGAAAAAAATGTTATAAGAGTTTTTTGTTCTACATGGTGCCTTCTACCTATACCTTTAAGGAGCGCACTATTTTCCGGGACACCCTGTATTACCGGTACCTGATAAGAAAAAGGTTGAGAAACACTGGCCTAGACTATGATGTGGCTTTTATTAATTACGAAAAAGCTTTCGATAGGATACACCATGGAACACTTTTGAACATATTAAAAGTCCGGGTTGAATGATAGAAACTAAGAAGCACGTTTTTGATTAATTTATGTGTCGACATTTATTGAGCCCACTTGCTCCTCGCTGTTTCTAATAAAAGGTTGGTTCTGCAAGGGCTAAAAAATGTAAATGCTAAAAACATGCCTTACCTAAACCAGTAATTGAATGTGTAAATAAACTTTTTAAAGCTTCCTCCTCGTTAAGCTCATAATTCCAGCGCTTTCAAAAACGACGTTAACTAATGTTTACTAATGTAACTCTGAGATACTAGCACAGGTTAGCCAATAAAACATTTTTCATTAAACGTCTAGTCCATTGAAATGTTACATTTAGTGTGCATTTCTTAGAGGAGTCAATTTTATTTTTTAATGTGTAGGGGGGTTCCGTAGAAGCTTAAGTTCAAGTTTTTGGGGTTGAGGCTCTGGTCCCCCGGCCGCCATCTTGGAAAAAGAGGTGCAAAGGGCTTTCGCGCTGTATCTCGTAAACTAGCTACCCTACGGAAAATTTAATTTCACATAAAATGACGAAAATTAAATTTTCTACAATTTTATATCAATTACTTTTTATCGTAAAGTGACCAACAAAAAAGTTATAAACAAAAATAAGAGAAAATTTTGTAAGAAATTTCTTTTTGGAAGTTATAACTTTTTTTACGTTCATTTCACAATAAAATTACATCATATCGATTTTGTAGAGGATTTTTCAATAAACATTTTTCACTATAGGGTTGTTTAATTTTATTTTTCTGCGACCGTTTAATAACATGCTCATTATTCGCTATTTTTTCATAGATAATAGCACCCATTACTGTACCCGTGAGTAATAATTCATTACTCACGGGCTGAAGTTACTCACGGGTCATTACTCACGGGCTGAAGTTCAAGGGCACATGCTGATTCAAGGGCTGATTCAAGGGCGCATGCCACTTTTAATATTAATCGTATATAAACTGCATATAAACTTACTTAAACTTGTTTATTTAATACAATAATTATTGTAATTTATATCAATAATTAACTTCGAAAAATTTTTAAAGTAATTTTAACTGTAACAATGTCAGTATATTTTTTACGTTTATATCTTGTTTACTACAAATTTTGACGTTTATCATTTATTTTAGTGACAGTGACATTAGCGCATTTTGTTTATGTTCATTGGAATTTATAACTAATATTGTGTTTATTTTTCAGGTTATATTGTGTTAAATATGTTATAACATATTAGTATAGTTATATTATTATATTATATATTATAGTTAAATGTAAATATACAATATAACTATATTTTATATGAAATATGTCCACCGACATCAGCCATTTCCTATTTATTAGATTCACTGACAGTAGGTACACATTTAAGCTTATAATTTTTCGGAAACGAATAGAACTTGTATTGACTATTTCTAGTTGTATTGTTACAATAAATAAGAATTTGGTAACAGTATGCAACCAATTATTCAGCCACGTAATAGGGGTAAATAGAATTTAGGTATTTTTGTAAATTATTATAATTTAAATCTCGAGAAGTTGATAATTACATTTTTAATAATTAAATAAAAAAAAGGTCGTAGAAAAAGTATAGTATTCTACTCGCATGTAATGGCTATTACTCACTCAGATGAATTACGACACTCGCCCACGGCTCGTGTCGCAAACTTCATCATCGTGAGTAATAGTCATCATTACATGCTCGTTGAATAATATACTATTATTATCTAGGTTTTACAGCGCTCCAAACTTAACCAGATTCTCGAATTCTCGTAGAAAAATAATGCTTTTCTATCTATATATTAGACGAGCGGCATTAACCGTTATGCCAACCACGAAAATTACCACGAAAATTCACCAAATTTAAGGTGAATGATCAATTTTGGTCTATTTTTATGTTTTCGAGGTCGCTGAATCCGAATATGAAGTTTATTTTTATCTAGAGTTGGTGGAACATGTTAAAAAAATAAATTTTATACAAAAATGCCAAAAATCAATTCTGATGATTTTTCAAATTTACCTCGCTGTATCTTTGGTCTCTGTAAATATTTTCTTTTAAAAATTTTACTATGTCATCATTGAAGTATGTAGATAACAATGAAATTTGTCCAAAATGTTTAAACACATTAAAAAAGGAGTTGTTAATTTATTAACATTTTGTCATCATATTTCGTTAGTTTCATGTTTACTTAAAAAAGTTGAGTGACAAACTTTTTAGTTTATAATTTTAACCAACACAACAATAAAATATAGTTCATGAAGAAGTTTTTTGGAAAATTTTAAGTCAAAATATATAAGAGGAAAAAAGTTATGTTACTTCATATACAAGCGGCACACCCCAAAAAACGCTTATATCTCGAGATCCTGACCACGGTGTGGTGAATGGCTAATTTTTATCATACTTTATGATTTTGATATCAAAAATATTTTTTGCTCTGCTTAAGAATTTTGCGGTTGCGTCATTCTTCTTCTGAAGCGGCGAATTTGTCCTCAAACAACTTCTTGGGCCTTTTCTATATATGCTTAGAGTTATAAGTTTTATAGTGGGAAGAAAGGTCAAAAACAAATTAATAATAGCATAGGAATGTTAAAATCATAATAAATTGTATGAATAAAAAATATATATAGATAGAAAAGTAAGCCTAACTTTTGTTTTTATTGTATCCCTATGAGCATTCGAGAATCTGGTCAAGTTTGGAGCGCTGTAAAACCTATATAAATAAATAGAATTAAACAACTTTATAGTGGAAATTGTTCGCTGAAAAACCCTCTACAAAATTGCTATAATGTTATTTTATTTTAAGATGAACTGAAAAAAAGTTATAACATCCAAAAGGAAACTTGTTAAAAAAAATTTACATATATTTGGTTATATCTTTTTTGTTGGTCACTTGACGATAAAAAGTAGTAGAAACAAAATTGTGGAAAATTTAATTTGCTATATTTTATGTTTAATTAGATTTTCCGTAGGGTTGGTAGTTTACGAGATATAGCGCGAAACCCCTTTGCACCCCATATCCAAGATGGCGACCGGGGGACAAGGATGGTGACCACAAAAACTTGAACTTAAGCTTCTACTGATCCCCTCTACACATTAAAGAAATAAAATTAACTCCTCTAAGAAATGCAAGGTACGGCCTAAAAAATGTAACATTTTAATGGACTAGTCTGATATATTGTAATCGAGTGTAAAGAAAAAAGAAAAAAAAATAAAAACGCACTTGCAAAGGTGATGATAGGGGCGCCAGCGTGACCACGAATTGACCACACCTTTCTTGGTTTACATCTATTTTTCATCTTTTTTTTGGGGTTGGGTGTACGCTATAACTTCTATTTCGGTTAAGCCGTTTAGAAGTTTTCGAGCTCCAAAAGTATAATCCATTTAACAATTATCGTCCCAATCGTCTAGTTGAAGTAGTTACGACACATAGGGCCGGTTGTTCGAACGCTAATCAAAAATGATCATTATCAAATATTTAATTACTGTCACAACTGTCAATGTCAACTTTGAAAGGGTTGCTGAAAACATAATTATTGATTACAATTATGAAATTAGTTAATCAATTATGTTAATAATTGTTATGTTAATTGATTAACTTATCTCATAATTATAATCAATTATGTTTTCAGCAACCCAACCAAAGTTGACATTGACAGTTGTGACAGTAATTAAATATTTGATAGTGATCATTGTTGATTAGCGTTCGAACAACCGGCACTAAATTTAATTAAGCAATCCTAGTTCATTTGGTATCAGGTGGTGATATGAACTCAGATTGCCCTATCACAAGGTTAGTGTCGTAACCACTAGATCATTAGGGCGATAATGCTATAAAGGCGACCATGGAATCGAAAAATATTACATTCAAGTTCATACATCTAATTTATAAAAAACTTTAAAAAACTCCTGATACAAGTATAAAAAAAACCGCCAAACTCCGCAAAAATGAGTGGCGCACACAATATTCCAGCTACAAAAGAGCTGATATGAATATTACTTGGAGCAAAAATTTATTTTCATTTTGATGGAAAATAAAATTCTGGTCTTATTTCGAAATATTGTTCCTAACAATATTATTGCAATCCAACAACGATTATCAGTTCTTAAAATTCATTTAGAGTAGATATAACACATATTGTAAGCATCTCTTTGATGTTCACATCAAAGAGATGTTTACATTGTTTTTCACATCGTTTAGACTTTAGTATTTGATTTTCGGAATCATAAAAGTTGTTTAGATAACACAGGCCTACAGTGTTTTTGGTGTCAAAGTGTTTAGAGCTGATCTTAGGTATATTTGGGGTGCTGATTCCGAATATGGCTTCAGTTTTGCCCTATCAGCTCTAGTTTTCAAGATAACATATGTCATGCTAGCTTTTATGCATTAAACTACGCATACGCTGATATGAATATACTAAATTGAAATAAAAATTACACAATTAAAAAATACGTATATTTTAAGCCATTTAACTACAATAAAACTCTTTGTACAATGAAACAGATATACAGTTAGTTTTGAGAAAAAACTAACCAAATAGAAAACAAACTTTACTTGACATAACTAAAGCTTTGCTTGCGTGATTTCCTGGAATGAACTTTTAAACAGTCTCTGTTCAAACTCCAGCAAAAATCTGCCAGCATATGAGTGTCTAATTGGTAGCAGTTATTCATGATTTTTATGTCTTGGTGAAATCTCTCACCTTGCTTTCTCACTGGTGTCACCTAAGTTTTCAGAGAAACGGTCCAGTTTGCTGTGAAGATAGTGGACTTTGATGCTCATATTACATCCAAGTGATTGGAAGTTATTTAGCAAACGGTTTACCAGCTCAGCATAGTTTTCACTTTTGTGATTTCCCAGAAAATTGTTCATAATGTCCACAAATGAAAGCCAAGCTTTTTTCTCTGCCTCATTCATTGACCTCACAAAAACCGGATCCTTTGTAAGAAGTCTGATCTGTGGTCCATCAAACATTCCAGCTCTAAGTTTTTCCGTACTTATCTGGGGCAGCTTCCTTCCTATATAGGCAAAGTATGGTCCATTAGAATCAAGTGCCTTAACGAATTGCTTTAGGCCTAACTTAATATGAAGAGGTGGTAAGATTATTTTCTCTGATTTGACTAAAAAATGGTAATGAACCGACTTCTTGCATAAATAAGGCATAATACAGTGAGAACAACAAATATACTGAGGAAGAAGTTTAATTAACAATGTATATGCCTTTATATAGCATATTCTTCATTATCTCAAACATTAAAACTACTAATTTCGGAATGTGCCATATCCAGAAAACTAGAGCTGATACAAAAAAACGGAATCCATATTTCGATTTATCGCCCCTAATATAGTAAAAATCAGCTTAAGGATTCACAGCACCAAAACAAAATTTTTTTTCTGTAGGCCTGTGTAATTCACAAAAACATTACCTGACTGCCAGATTAACTTCTGTAACAAAGATTTAGACTTTAGGTATAAATACAAATAGGGTCCGATGGGCCCGTGTTGCCCATTTACGTGGCAAAATTCTTTCGACGCAATAATTTCAAAAATTATAATGAATATTGTGAATAGCTCATGACTATGTTGAAGGAAACATACTTCTAAACAAATTCAGTGATGCATAAAATTCAATAAAAACTTTCCAAATTTTCAAATCCAATAAGAATTGGCGTCTCGGGCCTGTTGGACCCACCTTGCCCGGATAAGGGTTAAATGCCTTCAACACCATTCCAAGATGGAAAGGGACGATACCAATAATGTTGCAAATTAGCAAATAGTGGAGTCAATGAAGGTTTTCACCTCCGATTTCGTTGAACCTCCATCGATTTTCATGAAAATTGGTACGTATGTAGAGGATACCTCAAGAAAGAAAGGTGACATGGTGCCAACTTGCGCTTTTACCCTGGGGATGGATGCCACCCCTTCTCGGGGGTGAAAATTATTTTATTAAAAATAATACCACTAATTGATAGAGGGATAAATTATAAGTAAAATTTGTTATATAAAGTTATTTCAATAAATCAATAGTTTTTGAGTTATTAAAGATCAAAAGTTTTGATTTTTCCTGAAAAAATTCCATGTTTTAAAGCAGTTTTTCATAAATAACTCAAAACCAATAAGTTTCTTCAAAAAAGTTGTCGTTACCAAAATCGAAGATAATATAAAAATAAATAAGCTCCTTATTCGAAAAATCCTTTATTACATATACAAAGTGAGTTATATGCAATTGAATGTATATTTTTTTTCCGCGAGTACTCAAATCTTATTATTCAAGCTTAAATAACAGGAAAACGATGCACTTTGTTAAATAGAGATACTAAACATTTTAATAAAGTACTTAAAGGTAACTATCAAAAAGCTATATAAGAAGTCGATAGCATCAAAATTAAGCAAGTTATGATGGAAATAAGAGGACCCTTTCAGATTTTTTAGGGAAGAATGAAAAATGAAACCTACGTCATTTCCACAAAAATTAAAATTTATAGTAACCCATTTAAAACTTTATTTATTTTATAATGAGTAACACCTTCAACAATTTTGACCGGTTTAGAATGCATATTTTTGAAAAAAAAATACGATTAAAAAAAAATTAGAATTTTTCAAATTTTCGTGAAGTTCATTTTCTTTTGATAATAACTCCAAAAATACTCGATATACTTAAAAAATGGTAGAGAACAAAATTTTAGTTTTTACTTTGTTTAAGCTTTTTCTTTTTTTAATAATTTTTTATGACAAAAAATAACCGAGATAGAAACATTTAAAACGTAAATTTTACTGCGAGAACCATGTAACCGGGGCCATTTCGCCTTGTATTAAAAAAAAAATAAAGGATTTACAAAATTATGTTTAATACAAGTTTATAGACCTTTCACTTAGCTTTATAACGGTTTTTGGATAATTCTCATATTTCAAAAATTAACAAAGTTATTTAAAAAAAACCAATAACATTTTCTTTGAAAAAATTTTATAGCGGAGATTTTGTATGTATACAGGTTGTGGGAAGTCCAATTAGTCGTTTGTTGTAGGAGATATAAAAAAGTTTATTTAGGTGAGATTGGGGCATATATAATATCAGAATTTAAATACATTTCCAAATATACAGGGCCACCCATATTGACAGGGTGAAACAAAATTATCTTTTGTTTAATGGAACAGCCTGTATATTTTTACATTTTTGGATTCTCCTTTATGTTTTATTTCTTAAAATATCAGGTTGTGTGATGTTATACGAAGTAGCTTAAAAGATAATTACGTTTTTTTTTTTCAAATTTCATAGCAATATTCACCCCCTGTATAATTGTAGTGATTTGATATCAGAAAATCAATTTATGTTCAAGTGATTTTTAATATAGTCTATTATTGTTAAAAATTATTAATCTAGCAAAACGTTTAATTTTAGGTAATACAGGGTTGGTCGAAACTGAATGAGTGTTTTCTCAAAGTTTGAGAGTATAAGTTTTCTGAAACGGAGCAGCCTTTAATGCCTGTAATGTGCATTGTAATGAAATGCTATTGTATGGCACTTTATTATTTCCCACCCTGCCAATGAGAACTGAATTTATTTTTGAAATTCCTAACTTTATATCTTTAATTATTTTAAATATTGTAAACGATTAAAAAACAATCAAATTAAATTGAAATGAATAACCATTGTATATCTTCCACATTTACTTCATATTTAACGTAGCCTGTACCATAACATTGCACAGATTATTATCCCTGTATAGCAACGATATACCATGAATGTGAACTCATACTTGAGAAATGTCCTATATCCAGTCTCGCAAAAAAGGAATTCCTCAAACATAATATATATGCAGACAAAATCAGCCAAAGTGATTTGCGATATCTAATGAAAGGTATGTTCCGTTTGTTTGTAGAATTATATTTGATTGGCTTTAATTACTAAAATAAATAAATTTTCAATTATATTTTATGTATTTGTGGAAAAGGAAACCTAGCATTATTGGCCACATTTCCATAACGGCCAATTGTTTTTTATTTTTAGTTGCCGTTATTGACAGGTTTTACTGTACCAATAATATTTTATTAAATTATGAAACATTATTTAAATAAAAAATTTATAAACTTGATAAAAGAAAGTTTGTTTAGAATTTACTCCTCTATCTAATTATGGGGTTATTTTTAATAAAATAGTGTTCACCCATGAGAAGGGGTAACATCCACCTCCAGGATAAAAACGCAAGTTGGTACCACATCACTTTTGTTTCTTGAGGTATGCTCTAACTACTTACCAATTTTCATTAAAATTGATGGAGGTTCAACGAAATCAGAGGTGAAAACCTTCAGCGACTGCCTTTTGGGAAATATAAAAGAATAATTTTTTTCGTGATTGTCAATTTGCTAATTTTCTGATTTTTGGTTCCTATAAGGTTTGAAAAATTAACAAAAATTATAAATCATGCACATAAATGTAGAAAAATATTTATTTTACTTAATTAAACGAGATTGCTTGAGCCAGAATGCTGAAATCTGCATTTTATCATTAAAAAAAAAGGTGGATTTCACCCCTAAAATGCAGAAAGCGCAACTTGGTGCCATATCACTTTTGTTTTTTGAGGTATCCTCTAACTACTCAACAATTTTCATGAAAATCGATGAAGGTTCAAGGAAATCGTGGGTGAAAACATTCAGTGACTACACTTTCAGAAATATAGAAGAATAAGGTTTTCGTGATTTTCGACTTGTTAATTTTCGGAATTTTTGGTTGCTGTAAGGTTTGAAAAATAAAAAGAAATATAATTCATGCACATAATTATAAAAAAAATATTTATTTTTCTTAATTAAACGAGATTACTTGCGCCATAATGCGGAAATCTGCATTTTTTACAATTTAAAAATTAGGGGTGTATTGCACCCCTAAAAGGCAAAAGCGCAAGTTGATGCTATATAACTTTTATTTGTTGAGGTATCCTCTAACTACTTACCGATTTTCATGAAAATCGATGAAGGTTCAAGGAAATAGGAAGTGAAAACTTACAGTGACTGCACTTTCAGAAATCTAAAAAATAATTTTGAAAATGGGGTGTATTTCACCCCTAAAATGCAAAAAGCGCAAGTTGGCACTATGTCACCTTTGTTCCTTGAGGTATCCTTTAACCACTCACCAATTTTTATGAAAATCGATGGAGGTTCAACGAAATCTGAGGTAATAACTCGTATCCACCTTCATTGACTCCACTAAAAATCTAAAAGAAAAAAGACCAATAACCAGTTTGTTTAAAATGCCAGAAGTATATACGCGGTAAGCACAACAAGAAGTCAAATGTTTCGGTATCTTACGATAATGCCAATTCCATTGAAACCGAAGACTCGAAGCAAATTATAAATTCTTATCTTTTAACTATTCCATTAACGTCTAGGAATATTTTTTTATTTGTAAAAGTGTTATTTTTGAATTTGTTTAAATAAAGAAGCTAGGAAAAGGAGAAATATCTTTATGTGTGGACATTTATTGACCCCCTTGGTCCTCGCTGTTTTTAATAAAAGGTTGGTCCTGCAAGGGTTAAAAAATGTAAGTGTTAGAAGCACGACTTAAAACAGTAATTGAATGTGTTAATAAACGTTTTGTAGCTTCCTCGTCATTAAGCCCATAAATTAAGAGTTTTGATTTAGAAGGAACCTCCTTGGTACAGGCGGAAATAGCTCGAACAAAGACCACGACTCTAATTTACAAAAACGACGTTAACTAATGTTTTCTCTGCGATACTAGCACGGGTTCGCCAATAAAACATTTTACATTAAACATCTGATATATTGTAATCGAGTTTAAAGAAGAAAGAACAAAAATAAAAACGCACTTGCAAAGGTCATGATAGGGGCGCCAGCGTGACCACGAATTGACCACACCTTTCTTGGTTTACATCTTCTATTCATCTTTTCTTTTGCGGTTTGGTGTCCACTATATCTTCTATTGAAAACAGTGTCATGACGGTATGTTGTAATTCTTCAATAACGATATGCAAAGACGCTTTACAAGTCATATCTCATCGGTTCGAGTTTGAAATAAATGAACTTGAGTCATTAAGTTTCTTCAGTTGCTTCATCTCATTAAATAGGGAACTATGTCATTTAATTTCTTATTTTATATATTTTTGTATTTTTTATGATATACACTAAGCATCAAAATTAACGAACCACCTTAAAATGGGACATTTTTGATGTCTCGTATTTCCTAAACCTGTTGTCCGATTTGAAGGATTTGTTTAGTATATTATATCTTTATTCTTTAAGAATATCGACGTAATAATATTATTGCTAAACAGGTAAGTGTCATTGTATACTGGGTGTAACAATGATAGTGTGTTTATTCCTTAAAGTTTGGAACATCTTGTGGAATTTTCTAGCGTAACTAAAATACTAAAATGAAAACTCAACTGTAGCCTTAGGCTTTCTTAACATTTTGCTCTTCGATTTATTTGCTTATGTCGGATAATAAAAAAAGTTAGGTACTTTAACAACTAGCCATGTTATTCATCAATACAGGGTGTTTCTAAATAAGTGCGACAAACTTTAAGGGGTATATCGGGATGAACAAATAATGACCATTTGCTTTATAAACATATGTCCGCAAATGCTTCGTTTCCGAGATACGGGATGTTGAATTTTTTCTTACAAACCGGCAATTTTTTTATTGCTCTAAAACCGGTTGAGATATGCAAATAAAATTTAGTAGGTTTTAAGAGGTAGTTATTGAACATTTTTTGAGGTACAATTAATAATTTTATGTTCACCATTGGCGTGCATACGGGTCATATTACCCGGTCATATTACCCGTATGCACGCCAATGATAAATAAAAAATTCTTTATTGTATGCCAAAAAATGCGCAATAACTACCTCCTTAAACCTACCAAATTTCATTTGCATTTCTCAACAGATTTTAGAGCAATAAATAAATCGTCAGTTTGTAAGAAAAAATTCAACATCCCGTATCTCGGAAACGAAGCATTTGCGGACATATGTTTATAAAGCAAACGGTTATTATTCTTTCATGCAGAATTACTCCTTAAAGTTTGTCGCACTTATTTAGAAACACACTGTATTGATGAAGAACGTTGCTAGTTGTTAAAGTACCTAACTTTGTTATTATTCAACATGAGCGAATGAATCAAAAAGCATAATGTTAAGAAAGCCTAAGGCTATAGTCGAGTTTTAATTTCAATATTTTATATACTCCAGAATATTCCACAGGGTGTTCCAAACTTTGAGGAAAAATCACACTATCATTGTTACACCCCGTATACAATGACACTTATCTCTTTAGCAACAATATTATTACATCGATATTCTTGAAGAATAAAGCTACAACATTTAAAAAAAAATCACTAAAATCAGACAACAGATTTAGGAAATACAAGACATCAAAAATGTCCCATTTTTAAGGTGGTGCGTTAATTTTGATGTTAGTGTATTATAAGCTGACAAATATAAACCCAGTGTGTTTGAATATTAAGTTAATTGCATTATTTTTTAACAATAAATAAAAAAAATGTATGCAAAAGGTTTAGGTAGTAGAAGATTATAGAAATTAGAATACTACATTAGAATACTACTACATTAACTGCAATAAAGCTTAAGTGCAAATAGCACACAAAAAAGCAAATAAATTAGTATAAAAAAAATACATAATATGGAAGAAATTACAAAGTAAAACTCAACAAGATAAAGAAATACAGATATTAAGAAGCTTTATACAGGGTGTTTCTTTTGTAAAATAACATACTGAAAAAAGGACACTTAGGCGATCTCAATAACCCCATATTTAATACATCTTACTTCATCAATAACAACGATACTGGGTGTTTTATATTTATTCTTTAAGAGCACCCAAAGTCCCATTTAACGACAATTTTAACATTATGTCATATTTATAGCTCTGTAACCAAAGCACTTAGAGACCTATTTTTTTTATTTTGAAACTACATAATATATTGTTTAGTTTCGCGTAGATTTTTGAAGAGTAAGAGTGAAGGAAGCATTTATTTTAAAATTTTTTTAAATTTTAAAATAATTTTTCTATTGTTTTCTCTTGTTGTTTCTTGTTTCTATTGTTTTTCAGTTTTTTTTTCTATTGTGTTTTTCTACTGTTGAAAGCCTTTTTCTGTTCTGCTATCCGTTTGTCCAAAGTTCTGCCAGTTTAACCGATGTAAGTTTTTACAAAGTCACCACATGTCAGTTTGTATCATGTTTTTTCTTTTGGCTTTTATTGTTCTTAATGTAATTGCATAAGATGTTGTTTGATATAGAAGCTGGTGTTATTCCTTTCTTTTTTATGTTTGGCTATTATTGTTGATATTTTGCCTGTATATGTGATAGATCTCTATGTAGATACTCTACGGCAAAATTAAAATTATTATCCCCTCCCCCTCCAGGCCGAATTTTTTGAATAGTATGGACATCTATATTATTAACCTTTATGTTTCCTGCAGCCGATTTTGATGATATACATACTTATAAACAAATGAAGATTAAAAACGGTGAATTTTTTTTCGTCTTTTTTCGTCTTTTTTCGTCTATAACCCAAAAGTTAAGCATTTTAAACAAATTTGAGAGTAAGAACCTCAAAAATCGTCTACAAAATTTCAATATGGCGTTCGCTGAATACGTCTGTTCTTATTGGTTGCTTAGAAAATTGCAAAATAAATAATAAATTTTGAGATTTTATAAATATTCATAACTTAAAAATTAACTTAGAACCTTCTTATTACACGAGTTGCTGAGACATCTGGTGCTTAAATTATATTTTAAATTTCAACGCAGTTGGTCAAATAATTTTAAAGTTATTTAATTTGTTTATCACAAATTCATTTTTTCTTCTTCTTCTTCAGGTGCCATCTCCGCTACGGAGGTTGGCAATCATCATAGCTATTTTAATTTTTGAGGCAGTAGCTCTAAATAGTTGTTTTGAGCTGCATCCAAACCATTCTCTCAGGTTCTTCAGCCATGAAATTCGTCTTCTGCCGATGCTTCTTCTGCCATCTATCTTTCCCTGCATTATGAGTCGCAGGATGCCATACTTCTCGCCCCGCATCACATGTCCGAGGTACTGTAGTTTTCTTTCTTTAATTGTCAGTTCAACTTCCTTCTCTTTACCTATTCTTCTCAGTACTTCATTGTTCGTAACTCTATCTACCCAGGAAACCCTCATAATTCTTCTATACGTCCACATTTCAAAGGCGTTAAGTCGTCTCATTGTCTCTACATTTAACGTCCATGATTCCAGTCCATAGTATAGTACACTATATACGTAGCATTTTGTTAGGCGTACTTTAAGAGCTAATGTTAAATCTTTACTACATAGGACCTTTTTCATTTTCATAAAATTAGAACGTGCTTTCTCGATTCTGACTTTGATTTCTGCAGTGTAGTCATTATTTTCGGTTATAAGTGTCCCTAGGTAAGTGTACTTTTTTACTCTTTCGATCTGCTGGCCCTCTACTATCAAGATTTCGTTAGTATTATGGTTGTTTTTACTAATTTTCATAAACTTTGTCGTTTTGATATTGAGAGAGAGTCCGTACTCCCTACTACACCTTACTATTTTACTCATGAGTATTTGCAGGTCTTGTAAATTATCGGCTATTATTACTGTATCATCTGCATATCTGATGTTGTTAACTAAGACTCCATTTACTCTTATGCCGACTGTTTCATCTTCCAGAGTTTCTCGCATTACCTCTTCAGAATAAGCGTTAAATAATAGAGGTGATAGTATGCAGCCTTGCCTGACTCCTCTTTTTATTTCCATTTCTTCAGATGTTTCTGTTTCAATTCTTACTATTGCTCGCTGATTGTAATAGAGATGTGTTATTAGTCTTAAATCTCTTTCATCTAGGTTTTTAGTTTTTAGAATTTCCATGAGTCGGTCATGTTTTATTTTATCAAACGCTTTATTGTAGTCTATAAAACAGACGTAAAGAGAACGGTTAACATCCAAACATCTCTGTGTCAGCACGTTGAAGGAGAATAATGCCTCTCTGGTGCCCATTCCATTGCGGAACCCATATTGAGTGTCACTAATATCCAGCTCCAGTTTAGAGTGTACTCTGGCGTGGATAATTTTCAGCAGAATTTTCAAGGTATGTGACATTAAGCTTATGGTTCGGTAGTCACTGCATTCTTTGGCATTCACTTTTTTTTGGCAAACACACAAATGCTGATGTCAACATTTCTCTAGGGATGATTCCCGTAGTATAGATAGCGTTGAACAGTTCTACTATTATGTCCAGGTTTTTCTCGTTGACCAACTTTATCAGCTCGCTAGGTAATTCATCTGGACCAGCAGATTTATTGGTTTTCATAGAGTTTATTGCCTGACTAACCTCTGATTTGGATATCTCTGGGCCTACATCTCCGGTTTGGCTATCTACGGATGTACTAGCTTCTCTCTGGTCATGAAATAGTTCCTCGATGTACTCTTTCCATCGTCGTAGTTTTCGTTCTGTCTCTATTATAGTATTTCCGTTTTTGTCGAGCAATATATTTGAGGTTCTTCTATTTCCTATTCCGGCTAGTTCTTTGACTTTTTTATGTAGGTTGAAGTTGTCATATATGTTTTGAAGTTCTTCTATTTCTTTACATTTTTCAGAGAAGTAGGTTTCTTTAGCCTCCCTAATTTTTCTTCTTATTTGGTTTTGAAGCTGTTTATAGCGAGTCTTATTAATTGTTTTGTTTTTTCTTCTTTCATTCATCAACTCTAGAATTTCCTCCGTCATCCATTCTTCTTTCTTACATTTGGTTGTTGTAAGTACTTTCTTACTTGGATCTAATATAGAGGTTTTGAAGAATTGCCACTGTTGTTCTACGTTGCAATTATTTCTTGGGTTTCTATCTAGATTTGTGTTGATTTCATGTTTCAAATTTTCTTTTGTTTCTTCTGACTTAAGTTTCTGTATGTCAAGTTTATTGTTGTTGCGGCTTTTTTGCGTCTTTTTTAGTTGAAGTTGAAACCTAGCAATAAGAAGACTGTGATCAGAAGATACGTCCGCTCCTGGATATGCCTTTACTGCCTGAATTGAGTTTCGATATCTGTGCTTTATTAGGATGTAGTCAATTTGATTTCTGACGATTTTGTTGTCTTTGTCAGCTGGCGATTTCCATGTATAAAGGCGTCGCTTAGGTAATTTAAAGAATGTATTTGCGACTACAACATTATGTTCCTGGCAAAATTCTATTAGGCGATCCCCTCTGTCATTTCGTTCGCCAAGTCCATATGGCCCTACATTAGGGTAGCATTTTCCTTCGCCAATTTTTGCATTGAAATCACCCATGATCACTGTTATGTCTCTAGATGCTGTGAGCTGTAATGTTTTTTGAAGTTCGCTATAAAAGTTCTCTATTTCTTCTTCATTTTTGTCAGCAGTTGGCGACACATTCATTTTTTGCAACACCATAAGTCAGAAAATTATGAGGTTACAGTAAGACTTCTGACAGTTTATGGAAGAAGAAATTATAGAAGAATTTATACTATTGACTTAATTAAAAAAAATGACAAAAAGTAATTTTAAATAGTGTAAAATTATTTTGCAAAAACACGTCGATTTTTTGCTTACTTATAGACAATTAGAATAACTTTTTAACCGTTACCCGTATAAAAATTATTTTTTCATATTTGGAAAGACCGAATTTTTATACACATTTTGAAAGAAAAACAATGGTCCTAGGACAATTAAGGATGAAGTCAGCCCCCTTTTTTAATTCACATGTTTTTGCAAAATAATTTTGCAGTATTTAGAATTATGTTTAGTCATTTCTTTTTTATTTAAATTAATAGTATAAATCTTATTTTTTCATAAACTATCCAAAGTATTAGTGTAACTTCATCATTTTGAAGTGTAACTTCAACAAATTAAATACCTTTTAAACTATTTGACCAATTGCTTTGAAATTTATGGTATGATTTAAGCACCAGAAGTCTCGGCATTCCGTACAATAAGAACGCTCTACGTTAATTTTTACATAAGTTATGAATATTTATAAAAACTCAACATTTATGATTTATTTTGCAATTTTCTAAGCAACCAATAAGGATAGACATATTCAGCGAACGCCATATTAAAGTTTTTTAACAATTTTTGAGTTTCTCACTCTCAAATGTGTTTAAAATACTTAACTTTTTGGTTATAGACGAAAAAAGCAAAAATTTACCGTTTTTGATTTTCATTTGTTTATAACTATGTATATCATCAAAATCGGCTGCAGGAAACATATAGGTTATTAATATAGCTGTCCATACTACTCAAAAAATTTGGTCTCGGCCTGGAGGGGGCTGTGTCACCAACAGGATATTTTTTTCCTATATTTCTCTGAACTAATTGTACCTATAAAAAAATAATATTATTTTTAGTTTCTCAACAACTATAATTTTCGTCCAGTAGCTACTTTAAATTTTACACCAAGTATATGTCGATTGAGGTAAATATCACACACTCTATCCAGCATGAAATGAACGTTTATTTAAAAACTCGATCGAAATACTGAAAAACTAATAACGAGAAGCATCATCTTCTATGGCGTATAATCGGATTATCAGGAGCTTTGCATACATTACTCTATTAAATTGAAACTTGGAATGAACTCGATAATTAAATAATTTAAATGACAGTGGAGAAAGATTATCCAGTATAAGTATATAAGTTATACAATGATTTATTTTCATTAAATATTTAGGAGCGATGAACTATTGGAGACTTAAAAAATAACCGATACGTGTTGGTCTTATGATGCAGATAATAAGGTCTCGGTTATTATTATGAGTGCATTTTTATCATTGGGTTACTTTTCATACCACCTATGAAAACATGATATTTCTCACCTATTGTACCTACATGCAAATTAGAATACAATGCAAGAAACTGAAAACAAAACAAAACACAGCTACTTACATACAATAGAAGAGAAATCAAAAAGAAAAAGATAAAAGGACAAGAAGAAATCCTGGATGACTGATCAGATCATACAATTATTAATAAAGAAAAGAAGAAAGAACAAAATAGATATGAGTATACACATATAGGTCCACCAATAACCAAGTTAGGAGAAAACTCAAAGCAATAGGACAAGAACTCAAAAATAAATGCAGAAACATCCAAATGTGGCAAACAAAATTCAAATTGATGTTTACAAGGTTAAGAAAATAACAGGAAAATTTAAGAAGAAATCAAAACCAAAAATTAAAAATAACCAACAATACAACATGATAACAGAACAACAAATAACTAACATCATAAGAGGCCCAGGGTAACGTTAAATTTTTATTCCGTTAAAGCTAGGTTCAAAAGAATTGAAACGTAATGATCATTTTGGTGTTGTTAAATGTAATTGTCTTGAATTTACTAAATGTTTTGTTTGCTAATTCTGGTTGGTATGGTAAGGAACGCCGGGGCAGGGCCTACTTGTGAGCCCTTCAGACACTTACACCTCCTACGGCGGGTCCATTATATCACCCATATCTTACGGACCAGTTCTATAAGAACCTGGTCTTCGTCGTTTCTGGGGCCCAGGCTGCACTGGGCTCCCATGTCTGTCAGAATCAGCAGGTTCTGCAAATCTGAGCTCCTCCCACCACCCCCCAATTCTGGTTACTAATAAACAAAATCGACTTATACTACCGAGCTCTTCATGTAATGCAGAAATATTTTTAAATTAAGCATGTCTGGAATTAAGCATGCCAAAGGGCTTCAAAGGATCATGGATAATGTTGTAGAAGCATGTAACAAATACGGCCTAAAACTAAACTGTAAGAAGACAAAAATAATGATCATTAGTAAAAACACCAACATAAACGCCCAAATTACCGTAAACAATACACCCCTAGAGAGAGTACAGAAAAAGCCAGAAGCTCTTTTAACAGTCTTAGGAAAATTCTGTGCAACTTGTCTTTGAGTATCAATATACGCATAAGAATTCTTAGATGTTACGTCTTTAGTGTCCTCCTCTACGCTGGAGCCTGACAGAAGATGCCATAAAATGGTTAGAGGCGTTTGAAATGTGGTGCTACCGACGTATGTTGAGGGTCTCATATATACACCACACAACTAATATAACTATTCTCCAGAGGCTAAGAAAAGACAAAGAAATAATTAACACACGTAAAGAACAGAAAATTGGCTTACTTCGACCACATTATGCGTAATGAAAAATACCGACTGCTACAGTTGATTCTTCAAGGCAAGATTGAGGGCAGGAGAGGCCCTGGACGTAGATGTATATCCTGGCTGGCCAATCTTAAAAAGTGGACTGGTCTAACGTCAACTGATCTATTTCGAGCTGCCGTAAATAGAATAAGATGGGTCAATGTGGTCGCCAACATCTCCAGAAGATAGGCACTTTTATAAGAATGTCTGGAATATAACAGTTCAAAGAAGATAAGAGTTAAAAATGATCTCTTATCATATACCCTATTATGAATTGAAATAGCTAACATTTTCATAACATGTTTATTTGTTAATTACCAGCTTAATCAGATAACCCCTAAGGCGCCTCCCTAATCAGAGATATGACCAACAGCAGATCAACATCGTGTTATGCAGGTGAATAATAAAGTACCTACTATATTATTTGAGTTCCCCCGCATTGTTAAGTGCAATATGCCACGACCTTGAAAATTTGTAAATTGGTCACACTCACCCGATCAATACAAAAACTGCATTTTCTATCTAATAAATAATAGTTATCTTTCACAATAATATATTGACTATTATTTCAATTAAACAAAGCAATTTGCCTTTCAATAGTCAACGACAATTTTCACTTCTTACCCACAGTAGCCTATTATTATACCGAGATATTAAAAAAAAGTATATAAAACTGGAAAAACTGGGTATAAAAATAATATATTGTACTTGGAAACTTGAACTCATGGGCCAGTAAAGTTGTTACGTTTATATTATATTGTGCAACAACTTTGTCATAAATATAATTAAAATGTTTACTGTACTGGCCTATCATTTTTTTTTTGTGAATTCGTGAAGGTATAATTTTATCAGTATTGCCAAACCTATACCCTATAGCAGTGGTTCCCAACCTTTTATGTCTGGCGACCCACCTTCTGATGTTTTTTCATATTCGCGACCCATCCCTGACCCATGATGATACGCTATTCTGTACTCTGTACGTCACTCAGCTACTGTAAGAGCCACGCCGCGACCCACCTGAAATCTGTCCGCGACCCACTAGTGGGTCGCGACCCACCGGTTGGGAAACGCTGCCCTATAGTGATATTAAATAGTAATAATTATTAATTAATTATTTATGTTTATTTGGGTACTACCTGTAGGCAACTCACATTGTTTTATATGTTTTATCAATTGGTTATTCAAATGAGCCGTTGATATCTTAGTGCCAAGTAGGTTTAAATATTGGTCGCACGGATTGGGAAAGAATTTCCTTCGAGTAGGGCACATTTGGAATGTGATATGTAGTAAGACATGATATATTAACCGGTTCTATAGCGTTCTACGCCTTCCGGTACCCAATCGCCAAGCCTGTCGATCTAGCCAGTCATTTTCTTGAAGATTTCTTTCTGACATGGCTTTTGTAATTCCTTGTTTCCAGGAGGTCGGTGGCCTTCCTCTTTTCCGTTTTTCTGGCGGTATCCATCTCATTGTAATTTTTCGTAATCTTTCATCTCCCATTCGCTCCAACCAAGTAAGTTGGTTTCGTTGTACCTCGTCCACTATTGTTTTCTGCTTACCTACTTTTTCTCTGATCTGTTCATTTCGAACATGGTCCCATCTCGATATTCTGGCAGATCTTCTAAAAAAATCCATTTCAGTAGTAAGCAGCTTATTTTCGGATTTTTTTGTCATTTGCCACACTTCGGAGCCATACGTTAAAATTGGTTTCAGAATAGCGTCGTATATCCTCATTTTTGTATTTAAATTTATGTTATGTTGCCATAAGACAGGGTTTTGGGCTCTAGTAACCTTTCTAGCCTTCGTCACTCTATCATCTATACTGGGTCCGTTCTTCCACTATTTGTTAATTTAATCCCTAGATATATATACTCTGTACAACCCCTGATGTAGTCACTTCCGTCAAGATCTAGGTCCTCCTGTTGTATTTGGTTACCGATGTGTAGATATTGTGTTTTCCTTATGTTTACCTCTAAACCCCATTTCCTGTATTCTTCCATCAATTTTCTGGTCATATATTCTAAGTCTTCTTTATCTTGGGCAATTACCACCTGGTCGTCTGCGTAGTTTAAAGTGTATAATGTTATGTCTCCGATTGGTATACCCATACCACTGCATTTCTGCTTCCAAAGTCTGAGAGCACCGTCGGTATATATATTGAAAAGAATGGGAGATAAGCAGCACCCTTGTTTAAGGCCTTTTGTTGCTTGGAAGCTAGATGACAGATGGTTACCTCTCTTTACCCTTGACATAGAATCTTTATAGAAGCATTGTATGGCTTTGATGACAGTTGCAGATATGTGTGTATTATCCAAAACCTCCCACAATTTTTTCACGGGGTCTGTGTCATATGCTTTCGTTAGGTCGACAAAAAGTATAAGTGTGTCTTGTCCACGTTCTAGTCTTTTTTCCATAACCTGTGTTAGACAGAATATATTATCAATCATAGATCGGCCGGCCCTGAAACCACACTACCACAGTAAGACATGATGCTGAGCAAATATTGAAAAGGGCGTGATAGCAAATATCCTGGATGAATTCAACCTCGTAGATACTGAGGGATTTTATTGCGCACCCCACTTTAAGGGCTCCATATAATATATGTGTTCCTAGGTCAGCTTATCCTAAAGAAATAAAATTATTTGTCGTCTCCTGTCAGTCTAATGTCCCGTGTAGATTCCTGGATTGTATGGGAATTTGGGAGTTTAGAAGATAATTGTGAATTATTTAAAAACACCAGTTCAATTTATTGCTGAAATTTGCTTGGTAAGTTATGTATTATGTATATATTTTTGTGTTCATTTTTTAGTTGTAATTCCTTTTTATGTCATATTTTGTTTATATTTCTGCTTAAGAGGATGGGTACGTATTTTCGGCTGCAATGCTATTCAAATGGGGATTCATTTTTTTCGAATCCTGAGAAAACTAAAAGTATTTTTGAAAAATTTAAACGCAGAATGAAAGATTACGTTATTGGCGAGGGCCGAAAGTCCCTGAGAACTTCTATAATGTTTATTTTAAAAAGTTACAGGGGCGAAAAACTAAGAGAAAATTTAGTGTGATATTTAATTTAAAATATCTCATTCAAAATAAAAATTTTATTTATTTTAAGGGACTTTCGGCCCTCGGTAATAATATAGTATTTCATTCTGCTTTTAAATTTTTCAAAAATATTTATTGGTTTTTTCAGGATTCGAGAAAAATGAACACAATGTCCGTGGTAATATTTCCAAATCTATCTTTGTCATACAACGCACTCAGTCGAATAGAATATTGTCAGCATACTGTCAGTCAGAGAGTGACAATCAGTGACAATTTTAAATATTTGACATGTCATCGAGAATATTTTGAGTTTTTAGTTGTTGATTAAATAATATTGATATTAAGGGCCGGTTGTTCGAACGTTAATTAAAAATGATCATTATCAAATATTTAATTACTGTCACAACTGTCAATGTCAACTTTGATTTTGTTGCTGAAAACATAATTATTGAGTACAATTATGAAATTAGTTAATCAAGTATGTTAATAATTATTATGTTAATTAATTAACTAATCTCATAATTATAATCAATTATGTTTTCAGCAACCCAACCAAAGTTGACATTGACAGTTCTGACAGTAATTAAATATTTGATAGTGATCATTGTTGATTAGCGTTCGAACAACCGGCCCATAATATATTTGATAAAGAATTGATTTAAGACGTGAACTTAATAAAAAGTTATTTATTGTGTACTATTCGTGGAAGATCCAAGCAGAGAACACATCAGGATAATATAATCTGTGATCCAAGTATTTTGTTGTTAAAGATGTTCAAAATTGTAAGCGTTCCATAGTAATAATATACATATTATTAAACAATCACTTAAACAATTTTCCTCTTTTCTCGGTTGAGTATTAGTTTTTGTTGTACATATAAATTATTACAATCACTGAATACATAGTTAGTAAAAAGCCATCTCTTTAAATTAATGATGACATTTTCAAGTAGAATGACATTCTAGTAATGTTTACATATCCATACCAATGTGAATTTTACTACACGTAATTTGCCGTGCAAAGACAGAAAAAGTAGGGATACCCGTAAAATATTTGCGAATTATGTACCGATGGCCTTAAGAATTTGACAAGTAGATAATTAAAATGAAATAATGGTTTTTGGGGCTAAACTTTCTAGTTCAAATTAATGCTTCGTTTGTCGTTGGATTGTATAACGTATAACGTGTATAATACACATATTTTTTCTGATTCCGTAATTCGATTTTTTTACTATTTTTTTATTAGCAGTAAATAATATTCTTGTATTTAAGGGCGACAAATTTAGTTTGTGGAGGGGCGGTCACAACCCTATAACCGGCATTGCCTAAGAGTATTAGACAGTAAGAGCAAAAAAATGAAATTCGATTTCTTCTCCTATTACCCTTTCCATTTTTTATGTTGGCTATTAACCCGGGAGCAGTCGCGCCGTGACAAAAATCTTACATTTTATCCTTTTCCATGATAACTTGATGAAACATTTTTCAACATTGCCTTTTTACTAGTAAGTGCCTCGAAGAAGATCGTAGTAATGCGTGAATTTTTTTTTTATTTTTTTTTTTTATTTTTCATTATTTATTTTTTTTGTGGAATTGATGGCTTTGTTGAGAACCAATTAGCTTTAAAATTGTTAGACATAGATATTTTTAACATAACAAGTAAATAAAATTATTATAAAATAGAAATTTGATTTAAATTCATATTTAAATATTATATAGGGTGAGGCAGATAAAGGGCCTATTAGAAATATCTCGAGAACTAAAGTAAAGAAAATTATGAAAATTAGAATATAGGTGTTTTGAGGTGTGAACTATTTAATGAAAATATTTTGGTCTCTTTGCTACTTCCGGTTATACTTAAAGTTGATTGTAACTTCGTTTTTTTAAATGGTACACCCTATATATTTTTACGTTTTTGGATTCTCCTCGATTTCTTATTTCTTAAAATATAAGGTTTTGTAATATTATACAGGGTAGATTAAAAGATAATTACGTTTTTTTAATAATTTCGTAGCAAAATTCACACCCTGTAGAATTGTAGTAGTTTTACATCAAAATCCATTTATATGTTCAAATGATTTTTAATATTGTCTACTGTTGTTACCAATTATTAGTATAGCTAAATTTTGAATTTTAGTATACAGGGTGGGTCAAAACTCGGAATGTGTATTTTCTGAGTTTTCTTAAATGGAACACACTATATTTTAGTATTGTAATGAAATGGTATTTTATGGTACTTTTTAATTTCTTAAGCATTCCCTATACCCAACTGCTTTATTTTGTGCTTAATTGTTAATCGCATCAACAATCTTAACTACGTAGATATTTTGATAGATCAACCATTATTGGCAATTTTAAGTATCAGTCTCGATTAGTATGTATTTATTTCCGAAAAATTATTTGTGATTGAATATTTTTACGGCCAACCTAATAAAATTTCAAGTATTTTGTGTTGCAATTAATGTTTGGTTTGAATCACCAATAACTCACAAATTGAAGCAGTTAGGTATAGGGATTGCTTAAGAAATTAAAAAGTATCCTAAAATAACATTTCATAACAATACTAAAATACAGGGTGTTCTATTTAAGAAAACTCAGAAAATACTCATTCTGAGTTTCGACCAACCCTGTATACAAAAAAGGAAAAATTTAACTATACCAATAATTCTTAACGTAGTAGACTATATTAAAAATCATTTGAACATCAACAGAGTTTATTATGTCAAACTACTAAAATTCTACAGGGTGTGAATTTTGCTACGAAATTAATAAAAAAACGTAATTATTTTTTAACCTACCCTGTATAACATTACAAAACCTTATATTTTAAGAAAGAACAAATCAAGGAGAATTCAAAAATGTAAAAATATACAGGGTGTCCTATTAAAAAAAAACGAAGTTACAACCAACTTCCGGTATAACCGGAAGTAGCAAAGAGACCAAAATATTTTAATTAAATAGTTCACACCTCAAAACCCCTGTATTCCGATTTTCATAATTTTCTTACCTTGAGTTCTCGAGATATTTCTAATAGGCCCTTTATCTGCCTCACCCTGTATATTGTGAGATTTTTTCTCTACGCGCGACTACTTACGTTACAGAAGTAAGCGCGACTGTTCCCGTGTTAACATAACGATCGGAATTTTATTAGCGACTTGTGTAAAAATCTCAACAAATCTCAGGGAAAACCATTTGCGTAGGTTTTGCGTCCCTGAGTTTCTTTTTTCCCTCTTCGTTTGTTGAAGTCGACACTTGATAGGTCTCACCAGATGATCAATGTATTCCAGCTTCCGCTTCATCACTGTAAAGGTAACTTCTTGTTAACAATTCTTCGCAACATTTTCTCATTAATAATGTGATAATAATTTTTGTTTTTCTTGTATTCATTTTCAATACTATCATCTCCTTACAGCAACAGTTAACGGCGTAATTGATATTGTTTCGCTATTTACTTTTACATTTTCCCTTATTTATTTTCGCTTATTTATTTTAGTGCTAATGCAGCAATATCTTTCGAATATACATTAAAACAATAAAGAGGAGAGAATGAAACCCTGTCGGACCATTTTTTGAATTTCAGTTTTTTCAGATATTTTTTTGTTGCCAATATGAATTTTAAATTATTCTGCCTCTATTCTGTCGATTGGTTCTTTTTCTATGAGGCGTTTTGATGACTTACAAATTTTACATACATTTTTGAAGTTATACTTCTTTACCGGCGATAGAGGGTGATTTTTTTATATGTTAAAACCTATCAGCCCGGCGCATGCGCATTATAACTTTGTTCTGATTGGATGTTCAAATGACATGTCAAAAATTATCCGATATGGCAGCCGTGGTTTGGAGGTAAAGGTAAAGGTAAACAAATGTATAATATATTAGTTTTATTGTTGTGAGGACAGAAACAAAAAAGTTTATAATATTGTAGTGACTTTTAAATAGTTTTTAAAAGCAACAGGTACGTAATAATTGTTAATGTATCATGGGTATAAACCTACCTATTTGATCTGCCAAAATACATAGTATGTAATACTTTTATTTATATAATTTGATTACCATCAAAATTTCTATCAGTATTCACCTAATAATTGTTTTTTTACTCTATGTTTTGTTGTATTTTTTCAATTCTAAATCATTTCAATTCAAAATTAAAATAATTTGATCAATTTTCAAAATAACAAAATATCACAAGTTTAATCCGTTTAGTTAGTCGATCTTCGTAAATAATGACACATAGTGTCCGTGGCTAAGCGGAGAAGGCGAATGAATTCCAATACCAACCGCTCTTATCAGCGCTGGTTCGAGTCCCAATAGAAACTTTCTTTTTTGTTTTTTTTTTAATACATTTTATGATTGGTAAGTATATTTATTATATAATTGTATTTTCAGAAAATACGTATTTAGTTAAAAAAATTTTCGACAATTAATGTTCAGACATCATTTGTGGCTTGTTTAATGTGTTTGTGTGTGTTTTATTCTTTTATTATTTTAATTTTTGGCACTGTTCTAATAAAAATGTTTGAGAAGTAGTAAGTATAAATTAGTTTAATATTTAAACAAAATATAAATAAAAAGTATATTAATTTCTTTTAAATCATATAATAGAAGTATAACTTCTTACGTGCGTACAAAGTACACACACATTCTTTTTTTACTGTCTGTCGCTGTCGCTTCAATTCTATGCACATGTTTGAGTGCTTGCACCCGTTCTATAGACGAAACTCTTAATGTGTGATTTGTGATCTTTTAACGGGTTGTCTTTTTGATATTTTTATTTTGAAAACTTTAACTTTTGAAGAAAACTAATTGTATTTTTTGACCAATGAGGACACTCTTTCGTAGTGGTACTTTTAAACTTTGACCATAGCTTTGAAGATGGTTTTGTAAGCTGAAAGCGTTCAGCTAGGAACTAAATAATATTTTACACACTTTTAAAATATTTTGCTTTTCAATTTATTCATTTGAAGTAACATAGTTGAATAACTCAGCTGGTAATAGCAAGATTCGATTTGAATGATATAAAATTACTTAAACAATTTATTAACTAGAAAATATTATTAAGTACATATAAAATTATCGTATTTTTAATCTTAGTCAGTTTAAAATATAAATGAGCCTTCGTTTCGCAGATCACTGATCTAAGTTCCACTGTATTGAGATCAGTTGTGATTCCAATCGAGCACTCATTAATCTGAAGACTTATTGCGCTACCCTGTAGGCAGAAGTTTGCGTCGCTTTACGATATTAGAGTTGGAGAACTGGATTATTTCGCGACCACGTGTAAAAAATCTCAAAGGTTTAGGAAATGTCCATACAAATATTAAAAATGAACAAATTACATTAAAAATATGTAAGGCAATAAAAATATTTAACGTTAACCAGTGCAACAAGTAAAATGATTTAAGAGTAAACAGTAGCGACTAACAGGTAGCAACAAAATATAACTTCGGGAGATAGTATCATAAACTTGGCAACAGTGGTAATCTTTGACATTATCTAAGATTAATATTTTGACAATATCATAGTCGCGCTAAATGGAAGTAATAGAAAACGATTTTATTAGTAATAAAATAGATATTTATGAAAATATACCAAAATGGGTGAAAATTTTATATTAAGATATATATTTAGAAAGGTATTTGCATGAAATATCTAATAATAAAACAATAATAAATAATCATTTTTTGTTGTGAAGCGAAACAAATTTCGATTTTCGCATAATTTTGGCACGGTTTTTAATGGACTTTTTCTTGGAATGTTTCACTTTATTTTTCGTTTGATTTACTTTTTCCATTTTGTTAAACTATTGATAATATTTTTAGAATAAAAATCCTCCTAAAACTTTATATACTCGCATTAGAATTCGAAATATTTTTACGTAAAATATACTTACCTACCTACATATAACTAAAACTCACAATTAACAACAATCTATTCTTTCAAAGAGGCCAACAACTTATACAACAATAACAAATATATAATAAATTAATTATCAATAAACACTACTTTCCTATGAAACAACAATAAGGAATTCTTAAATTAACACACTACTGCACTGAACAGATATCGATAAAGATGACAGAACAGATTAGAGAAAATCTGACGCATGTGTGTCAAAATGGCAGTGACAATTTCTCTATGTTGCCTAATTAGTTATTAGTTATAATATGTTCGATTTCTTGTTAGAAATAAAAAAAAATTAGTAGTTCTAAGATTATACAAAATCTAGGCATGGGATAAAAAAGTTTATTTGAAGAAAGTTTATTTTTTGTTCTTCTTAATGGCGGTACAGTTTCGTTTTTTTAATATTGTATTTAATTACAGAGTAATTTCCACATACTACTATATTTCTCAATTTGGGCTCTGCACCGTCATTCTTTATTATATTACGAATATGTGTGACAAATATCTCGACAAAATATTCAAAATTAAAGCCGCAATCTTGGAACGCGTTTGTTGCTACCTGTTGATCGCTACCGTAGCCTCTTAAGTTTTTAGTCAAAAACAAATCTGGTCATTACCTAGTTACCTACTATGTTTTCATCGATCTTTCTATAAATTGTTTCTAACTTTACTTTTATCATTTGTTTCTTTTTGGTCTTTTTAAAAATTTCTTTTTAAAAAGAAAAATGAAAAGATAAATAAAAAAGAGAAAAAAGAAGTAAAAAAAAGTGTTTATCCCATATTAAAATATATAATAAAAAAATACAATAAAATAATTAAAAAACAAAATAAAAAAAAACAACAGAATATACCTATGTATCTGTAAAAATAATAGTGTAGTACTTGCCTATGTTATGAAATAAGCAATTTATCACGGAAAGAAACTCAATCACCTCAGATATTGCGATGATGTTTTTCTTATTACAACCAACCAAGAAGAACTAGCCACAATCCACAATGCTTACTTAACTAGCACAAGCATCATAGAACATAGAATTAAAACTGAACATAAATCATGAAAAATTTAAATAACGAAATAAATATAAATATAAATAACGTAAATATTGAGGTCGTTGACGAATATATACTATTGTGTTTTCAATTTATCCATCAAAAGCAAAATGAAAATTAAATTAATTTTTTTTTAAATAACGCGGGCACATAAAATTGATACACCCTGTGTATTGAGCTGTAAATATTTATTAGAATTTAGTTTGGATGTAAGTAGATTTCTCTTTTAATGAGCTTTCCGATGAACCATTAAAGACTTTTGTGAATAATTAAAGTAAAAAGGACGATGTATTTAGTTTTAAAATGAAAAAGATTGTATTACGGGAACTATAGAATCCACAGGTAGATGGTAATTATCAATTTCGAGAAGAGTGGTTTAAGAGAAAGTTTGGAATTTTAATATTTGTTTCAACATGTTGTAGAGTTTCCCCGAAAGTAATTAAGGATGGTCGGAATAATTTTGAAAATGACTGTTTGTTTGTCGAATGGAAAAGATTGTTTCTGATTCTTGGCAAATTGGAAGGGGAAAAGTGGTTTGAATGATTGAGACAGTTTGAAAAAGAAGTCATTATGTTTTTGGCATCGCTGAAGAGCAGTTCGACGTTTTCGTGGATAGATAGTTAGCAAGTACCAGTGGCTGTTTGATAGTGGAGAATAGTGTTGAAAAGTGGAACGAGAGACAGATCAAATTGAGACGAAATACCTCTTTGATTCTGTATTATTGTGAGAAGGAGAGCAGATAATTTTTGGAGTTTTGTTTGAATCGAGTACGTGTCAAAAGAGGCCCGGCTTGTTGGAGAATTGGTGCTGGTATGCTGATAGTTTTGAAGCTGGAGAACGGAGAGGGCTTTGATGAGTAGCCTTTAACATAGTCAACGAGGGAGAGCTGTTTTGGGTCACGAGAAGACATCAGAGTGAGTGAAGCAAAAGGTCAGTCAATTTATGTGAAAGATATTTTTATGTTCGGAAACTAAAATTTTGAGTAAAAAGCATATGAATTAAAATTCCAATATTTCTAAAAGTAAATAGGAAGTATAGCTAATCTTGCGAATACATAAATTTGTTTTGTTTAGTTTGTTTTACCAAAGTCATGGGAACAAACCGATAAATTGTTTTTTTTAACTATAATAAATTTAAGTGGTAAAAATTTCATTCGGACATCTGTGTCCACAGGTTTTAGATTTGATAGATTTTAGAGTATTGATTTTGATAAATAAAAGACAATTCTGTATGTTTATTTTAATATTTTGCTTTATTTCTTTTCCCTATTTTATCCCGATTAGGATCAACTCAGAGATACTGAACCCACGAGAGAAGATAAGTATAACGTGAGATAATTTAGATTTTTTTTAATAGTACAAAAAAGCCCCCTGAGATTTTTCATTCATTTTTTATGTATGATTTGCGACAATTAAATAATTAATCAAATAAATAATAATTAATATAAAATTAATAAGAAGCAGATCATAATAATACATATACATATAAATAATATACCTGGGTCTAATAATCAAATCTAACAAAGATAACCAAACAATTGAACTACAAAGATGAATTATATTTGCGTGGTAGCCTTTGTAAAGTTAAGAGGGATACTAAAAAGGACAAAGATACAACAGACCTAAAAACCCGTGTATTTGATAAGTGCATCCTTCCTGTTCTGACGTATGGCTCAGTAACACAGACATTAACAAAGGCCAACACAAACATAGAAATAACTCAAAGAAAAATGGAAAGATCCATGTTGGGAATAAAACTGCAAGATAGAAAATCAAACAAATAGATAAGAGAAAATCAAAAGTAGAAAATGTAACAGAACATATAACAAGGTTAAAGTGGATATTTGCGGGCCACAATGCGAGACAGGAAGACAAAAGATGGAATGCTGAAAGACAAAACTGGAGACCGTGGATAGGAAGAAGAGGAAGAGGAAGAGCTCAGATGCGATGGAAGGATGATATCGTAAAAGTTGCAGGAACTCGCTGGAAAAGCGCAGCAAATGACAGACAGATGTGGAAAGATTTGGGAAAGGTCTATATCCAAAGTTGGGTAGAAATGGGCTAAAAAACAAGAAGAAGAATAATAATGGATCACTACAACGTTAGTGTCGCCCTTACAATCAAACAGCGTAAGTGTTACAATCGCCCTTAGAAAACAAGGAGTAGATAAAGAGGTTTATTTCATGTAGCGATAAGTATCCCATCTCTAACAGGTTTTAAATATTCATCCCGTTAGCAAAAAATAATCAGAACGCGTTCTTAATCACCGAATAGTATCCCGGTGGCTGATATATGCACTTGATACGTCAGTTCTATGCTCATTATTTAATGTAATAAGGTTATTATTTTCTAAATAGACTTCATTATGTGTCTAGATATCTATCAACATCATCGGCAGAAACTTGTTCTTGAAAGTTCTTTTTGCTCTAGTATAGATAAGCAAATTCAATAAGGCAGGGGATACCAGTATATATTTAGTAGGGAAGAACAGATTGAAAAGCTGTGTATAGAAAACTTTTCATAGGAACTTTATAAAGTATAAATTTAACAAAAGTCCTTTTGACATATTTCAACTAAGTGTTGACAAAATTACCACGTAATACGATTAGGGCAGTCAATGAGGGTATGTGGCTCCGAATACCGTCCTACCTACTATATCTATTTACGTGATATTTTCAAAGTAAGTAGGAAATAGCCCAAGAAACAAAGTCTATCCTATGCCGATGTGTGCTTTTGTCTTGGGGGCGGTTCCCACACTTTCTCGCGGGTGGAAAATTTTTTGCTTAAATAAGTTTGCTACGGAAGTTGTTAGAGAACCTAATACTAAGCAAAAATTGTTCTATAATTTTTTTTCGAAAACTCGATATTTTTTGAGTTATTCCTGGTTGAAAATTGGCCATTTTCATTGAAACATAACACCTTTTCAAACGGTTTTTTGCGAATACCTTAAAAACTATGCATCTAACCAAAAAAAAAACATATAAAACATTTTTGTAGCTTATCAAATAACAAAGAGATTATTTCCTTTATGAATCTTCTAGTTATAACACAAAAAGAGATATGGTAAGTGAAAAAAACTTGTTCTCTTGGTGCATGCTCAAATCAGTGTATTTAACTTGAAATAACAGAGAAACGGTCGATTTTAGGTGTATAATGCTACCAATAAGTTTTGTTTTGCTTGAAAAGACCTTTAAAATAAGCAATATTAAATGTCGATTACATTCAAAGTATGCGAGATAAACTGTAAAAAATTTGATGACTAACGTATTTTAATAAAAAAGTTAGAAGTTTATTTAACCCCTCATCCACAAGAATTTAAATGCATCGTTTTTCTTCTACAATACATTTTACTATAGTGTTCTTTTATGTTCAAAAATTGAGCGGGTTTAAAATGAATGGTTTATGAAAAAATAAGATCAAATTATTGAGCGCATTTTTAAATTTTCATGCAAAAAAGAGATGCCAAAAAAAGATACCATACAAAAATGTAGGTTTCTTCTAGATAAACATTTTGATTTTATTTTTATAAGAGTATCTCTTATCATTTTAAAGTTACATGGAGAAAAAGGAAGATTTTTAAGAAAATTTAAATATGCCCTCTATAATTTGATCTTATTTTTTTCAAAAACCATTCATTTTAAACGCGCTCAACTTTTTGAACATAAAAATAACACTGTAGTAAAATGTATTGTAGAAGGAAAACGATGCATTTAAATTCTTGTGGATGAGGGGTTAAATACAGTTCTCAACTTTTTTCTTAAAATTCGTTAGTCATCAATTTTTTGCAACATCTCGCTTAGTTTGAATGTAATTGCCATTTAATATTGCTTACTTGAAAGGACTTTTCAAGCACAATTTAAGGTATTGGTAGCATTATACACCTAAAATTGACCGTTTCTCTGGTATTTCAAGTTGAATATGTTACAGTTCAAGTTGATTATCCAGTTGGAGTTGACTCCAACTAGTTGGAGTCAACTCTAACGGCTGGTTTCAGTAAAAGTTGATTATAAATATAAAATGAAGATTTATATTCAACATTTACTAGTAAAAGTAGACTCCAACTAGGAAAAGTATACTCTTCCCAATGCCATTTAGTAAAAATTGATTCTGATTCACACAAAGAGCCGATTCTAGAAATTAAATGTTACTGAATATGTTCAAATTAGTCTAGGCTGTATCGTCGCCCCCGTTAGGTAAATTACTCCGATTCGAATTTTTTGCACAAACTTACTCAAAAAGAGGTCCTTATAACAAATCTACTGGGTGCCAGGCAGTACCTTGATCGATAAATTGTTTAAACTATAAACATAAATAATTTTTTCACTTCACAAAATAATTTTCCTAACAAGTGCAGAAAGTCATACTTTTCCGCACGCGACTGCAGTTTGCCGAACGACGCGGAGTTCGGCAAGCAGTCGAGTGCGGAAAAGAGACTTTCTGCAAGCGTTAGGAACAATATTTTTTCTACGAGTCTTTAAAAAATGACCAAATCTTAATCAATTAATTTAATTAATATGAAAATACATACACAAATTAATTCTTTGACAAGGTTGTCAAAACCAAACTTTCAGCATAATTGGTTAGCATGACGACGATCTTGGTTTCCATGACGATAATTCAAAACCACTGTTATTGTCTACTGATTTGACTTTCGAATATTATGTCAAAATTATTTTATTTCATCGAATTCTCGCGTTAAATTCATTAAAACATGAACACAATAAGATATATTTGAAATAAATTAGTAAATAATATCTAAATATTAGTTTATTGTATGTATTATAATTACTTTAAGGCCATATTAACATATCTAAATTAACACGCGTGCGGAAAAGTAAAATGCGTTCGGAAAAGTAAAACGCGTGCTAAAAAGTAACACGCGTGCGGAAAAGTAAAACTTTTTAAACTAAAACGTGTTCGCGAAAGTAGACATTTTTGCACGCTCGTAGAAAAAAGGTATTTTGTGATTTTTCTCTAAAATTGATTTTTGTCGAGTTATACGTGATTTAAAATTTGAAAAATGCGAAAATGGCCATTTTCAAGGCTTAATAACTCGGTTAAAATCCATTATTATGAAAATCAGAAAGTGACCAAGTTTATAGCCCCCTCTACAAGATCCAGAAATTTTTGTCACTATTTTATTACTAAGCTTTATCTTTAATTATTAACAATGAGCGCTAAGTGCGTATTAGGCGGCCGTCAATGGTGAGTGCTAAAGAGATGCACCATTCCAGCCGTCCAATGGTGAATCTCACTCGCACTCACATTGACGGCCGCCTCAATACACGGTTAGCGCTCATTGTTGATAATTAAAAATAATATCTTATTAATGAAATAATGACAAAAATTTCTTCAGGATCTTATAGAGGTAGCTTTAATGTTTGATTTTTTTTTAGTTTCTGACTTTCATAATATATAATATCGTATGGCATTTTTGCCTTTCGGACAGTTCCGGCGCCAATTACACCTTTAACCCTGTTTCAAGTAACTAGTGTCGATGTACACTAGCCCAGGGGGACCTACGGCTTAACGTGCTCTCCGAGGCACGGTGAGACGGCTCGTGTCATTATTGGAAATGAAAATGGTTTGTCTTTGGCAGGGCTCGAACCCACGTGCACTGGCGTATGAGGCCAGCGATTATGCCGTTACTCCACGGCCGCTCGCTCGACTTTCACAATAATTATCTTTAACCGAGTTATTAAACATTGAAAATGGTTATTTTGGCGATTTTCAAATTTTAAGTCGCTAATAACTCGACAACAGTCAATTTTAGAGAAAAAAAATGCCCAAAGGATCTAAAAAAAATTTGTACGAAGTGAAAAAATTATTTTTGCGAATTTGTTTAAAATCATTGTTTATCGCCAAACGTCACTAAAATCATTCATTATTGTACTCATTTGCCCTCGTTTTCGGCAGTAAAGTATCACTTTGTTGTATTGAAAGAAGAATGTTACTTTACCTGCCGCGATTGTTAATAAAATTAACCGAGATTGAATGTAAGTGGTCAATGGCAGCAATCGATTATTTATTTGAGTGAAATTAAAATTTATTTACTTTAATTATTAAGAGGCTACAGTAGCGAGCAACAGGTAGCAGCAAACGCGTTCCAATATTGCGGCTCTAATTTTGAATATTTTGTTGAGATATTTGGCACACATATTCGTAATATAATAAAGAATGGCGGTACAGAGCCCAATTTTAGAAATATGTTAGTACGTGGAAATTACTCTATAACTAAATAAAATATTGAAAAAAGGAGCCTGTACCGCCATTAAGAAGAAAAAAATAATAAACTTTCTTCAAATAAACTTTTTTATCGCATGCCTAGATTTTGTGTAATCTTGGAACTACTAAAATTTTTTATTTCTAACAAGAAATCGAACATATTATAACTAAATAACTAATTAGGCAACATAGAGAAATTATCAGTGTCATTTTGACAAACCTGCGTCAGATTTTCTCTAATTTGTTCTGTCATCTTTATTGATATCAGTCCAGTGCAGTAGTGTGTTAATTTAAGAATTCGTTATAGTTGTTTCATAGGAAAATAGTGTTTATTGATAGTTATTTATTATATTTTTGTTGTTGTTGTATAAGTTGTTGGCCTGTTTGAAATAATAGATTGTTGTTAATTGTGTTTTAGTTCAGTTCTATGTAGGTAGGTAAGTATATTTTACGTAAAAACATTTCGAATTCTAATGCGAGTATAAAGATTTAGGAGGATATTTTATTTTTAACATATTATCAATAGTTTAACGAAATGGGAAAAGTTAATCAAACGACAAATAAAGCGAATAATTCCAAGAAAAAGTCCATTAAAAGCCGTGCCAAAATTATGAGAACATCGAAATTGGAGCCACCACAAATTTTAACAATGTAAGTACCTATGAGAAGTAATCTACTGTTGTCATACATAAAAAAAGTGTGAAAAGTTGTTTCCCATGAAAATGAAATTCGTAATAAATCTATGTTTAGGTACAGAAATTCTGACTACAGTACAAATGCCAATTTTTTGTAGGTAGATATTCATAGTCCTGTCGCCAAGGGGGTACAACGGCCTCCTTTATTCAGATGGTCTTACCCAAGATTTTTTTATGTATCTTGACCCGTAGAACACGAATTTGTTGGGTAACAGTTGATCCGGATGTCGATAAGATTGTTATAAACAAAGAACTTGAGGAATTACATAACAGCGATTTCTCGCAAAACAAAACATTTTTTTTGTATTTTTTGGGTCATTCTAAGCAAAAACTGTTCTGACAAGTTTTTTCGTAGGATGCATAGTTTTCGAGATAAACGCGGTTGAACTTAAAATCGAAAAATTGCAATTTTTGAACCCGAAAAAATTTATTTTTGCTAAAGGTGATACAGTAGCGATCAACAGGTAGCAAAAACGCGTTCCAAGATTGCGGCTGTAATTTTGAATATTTTTTCGAGATATTTGGCACACGTATTCGTAATAAAATAAAGAATGGCGGTATAGGGCCCAATTTGAAAAATATATTAATATGTGGAAATTACTCTGTAATTAAATACAATATTAAAAAAACGAGCCTGTACCGCCATTAAGAAGAACAAAAAACAATTTCTTCAAATAAACTTTTTTATCCGATGCCTAGATTTTGTGTAATTTTGGGACTACTAAAATTTTTTATTTCATTAGTAGTTCCAAAATGACACAAAATCTAGGCATCGGATAAAAAAATTGAAGAAAGTGTATTTTTATAAAAATTGCAGGAGCTAACAATACCGAGGAAGATCTATCAGGCTGCATCTCACTTCCCGCCTGTCCAGCACGGTAAAATTCCAACAAAGCTTAGTTCCGAATACTCAGATTACGAGTAGAACTAATCACAATAATAAATAATCATTCCATGAAGTACGACTTAACCTGGTAGATTTCCCTCGGCCTTCTTAGCTCCGGCAATTCGTTGGCTTGCAAATTTTAGAAGCCACAAGCCACGATTGGTTTAACCAGAAGACTAGTTCTAAGTTTTATTTTATTTTTGATATTGTTAATATTAGAAGTAAAACTTTCGTTCGTCTTTAGCAGATACCGCCACGGCATTCATGCCATCATTTCGTTGTGAACTGATAACGGTAGCCCGAATTTTAGTAGTTCAAAGAGAATGAAATATGCACCTCTGATGGGACCCTAAGAAGGGTTAAAGGGTGTTCTAGAGTGCCTTTGGCGCTCTATGAACTAAATAAAATAAGACTGCTCTCGTTTCGCTTCACAATGAAATTATTATTTATTATTATTTTTTCGTACAAATACCTATGTTAACATAAAATTTTCACCCATTTGGGTTTATTTTTATAAATATTTATTTACTAATAACAAAATTGTTTTCGGTTACTTCCATTTAGCGCGCCTATGAGTTAAATTGTCAATAATATTAATCTTACATAATGTCAAAGATTACCAATGTTGCCAAAGTTTATGATACTATCTCCCGAAGTTATATTTTATTGCTACCTGTTGATCGCTACTGTTTACTCTTAAAAATATTGTACAAAATTTATCTTATTATTAATAAAATTTATGTCAAAAAGTAAAATTCTGTAGTGTTTCGCAATTATATTCATACAAAATAAATCAAAACTTTACAGTTTAATAATTAGGTAGGTATACAATATTGATAACTATCGATTAAACATCAAAACCGGCCATCGTGCAAAAGTCATCTGTCATTAATGTCATACGAATTTTTTATTTCGTCTAAAATTAAAAAAATTTCCTCAAAGTTGTAAGTAAGTTAATGTCTTTTATGATTGACGATACAATTTTGTACGCACCACCTCAATACTCTTTATCGAACGCGTCTGTTGCTCGCTTCGCTTCCTCTGCTCGTAATATCAGACTCGTTCGATAAAGAGCCACTTTACTGACTTGGTACATAAATAACTATTAAACAATTTTTCGACCACGGTACTGCCTAGTACCATCTGTCCGACAGCGAGTATAACTCCTCGTTAATTATAACAGGTAGAATGACAAATGAGGTGTCAAAGGAAAGATTAATATCCAAGGATGGTACTAAAAGTGATAAATTTAACCTAGGTTGTCTATCCGTCCGTCCGCGAATATAACTCCTCCGTCATTATAACAGGTAGAATGACAAATCTTCTTCTTCTTCTTCTTTTTGTATAGACATTACTTTGTCTGTTTTTTTCAATGTGCCTCTAGTAAGTTGTCGTTCCATCGTTTTCGTGGTCTTCCCACTGAACGTCCTCCTATTGGGGAACGTCTCTCGTTGTCCTGACTACATTCTATTCTATTCTTCTGTTTCTTACCCAGTTATTAATGTTATCCACCTTGCATCTCCGTCGTATATCTGTACTTCTAGCTCTGTCCCATAGAGTCTTACTATCGATTTTTCGAACGGTTTTCATCTCTGCTGTTTCGAGCAATCTTTTTGTCCTCTCTGTGTCGGGTTGTGTTTCTGCCGCGTATGTCATTATTGGTCTGATGACTGATTTGTAAATTCTGCCTTTCATTTCTTTTCCGATATGACAAATGATGTGTCAAATGAAAGCTTATAATCCAAGGATGGTAATATTCATTTTCTTCTTTCATCCATTAAACCAATATTTCCTCTGTCATCCATCTTTGCTTCCGTGGTCGCTGTTTTGTGAGCATTTCAGTTGCCATTGCAAGGGCGTGTCTGATTTCCTCCCGAAGGCTGTAGCACTTAGAAATAAGGGGGAAGATAAAAGCTTGGAAAATTTAGATACTGCTTAAATACAAAAGGGTCGAGAAAACTAGGGGATATTTCTAAAAACTACTTTGCTACGGCGGCTCGTGTTTTGGTTGGAGAGCTAAGGTTGTGAGTTCGTTAAGAAGAAGTTAGGGATTAGGGAATATTTACTACTATCAAAAATTTAAACAAGGGTACTTACAGATATCCTGGGGTGTTAAATATAAATCCTGGCTATATTTTGTTAGGGCGCCTTACCAGGAGTTTTACTTTCTATGATCATCCAACATCTTAAAATTTGACTCTAAAAAGCTTTTAAAGTTTGTGGTTAAAATTTTGCCAATAGGTTAGCGGTAAATAAACAGGACAAAATACACAGTTATGGCATTTATTGAAAAATTATTCCTTGAGATAACATAACTTTCAGATTACATAAAAGATTACCTGTAAAAAAATACATCTACTTTTCTGAACATAGGTTATGGTGCACCAAAAGATAAACAATAATATTATTGCATTGAGGATTTGATATCTGACTTAATTATGACTTGTATAACTGACTGACTGACCTAATTATGACATATATTATAGCATTTGCATTAAAACAAAAATTTATATTCATTCAGGGAACAATGTTTACATTAAAGAATTACTGACTACTCCTCGTAGTACTTAATTATTGAAAATAACAACAACTATGTCACCTGTCAAATATCATTCCGTAAATCTTTTATTTTTAACTATTTCAAAAGGTTTCAAAAAGGATTTTAACATAAACTTACAATTATGTCTTTACAATAATATTTTAATGATGGAAGCAAAATTATTCTTTGTTCTGTTCAACAATTTACTTTTTCATCTTTGTATTTTAAGTTCCAAAAAGATTTATTTTTTTTATGTTGAAAGAAATTAACGTTATTAGTTTGAGAATTTTATAATTATTAAAAGTCACTATACCTTAAAATTCAAAACTTCACCATTGTGAAACTTGACATGACACTTGACAGCACGTACGTAGTTCATACGTCACTCGAAGGGGAAAATGTCAATGGAAAATTACTGATTGCACCATATACCATTATACCATGAAAATACCATAAAACAAAAGAAATTTGCTTATTTACCTCGGGAAATAGGTTTTCTAATCCAGGAGACGGGAGGCTTGGGTTTAATTCATCACTACGATATTAGTACTATGCCGGCTTTCATAAATACATACGCAGTATTTTTACAAAGCGTATATTACACTTTTACCATCAAAAAAGGAACTGCTACACCATCAAACTGATGGTACACCTACTTAACAACAACACAGAAGAACTTTGATAGATCCCATTTACTTGGAAATTCTTTTTGCGTCACAAAAAAGCCGGTAACTCACTATCGATGTTTACTGATTCACTACCATTGTAAGAATGCCTGCTTTCTTCTCCGTCTCCTGCCAAAATTCCTTGATCCTGTCACTACGCAATTTCCGGCTTCCGTTCTTCAGAGCCAATTACGAGCTTCGATCTTTGTACCAAATTCAAACAAACCAATCAAATTGATTTTCAACATTTATTCTAGAAAGTTCATCAACGCATTAGAACTGTACTTTTGTCAAAACTTCTTACAAATTCTGTTTTTGCGTCTCAAATAAACAGGAATCTTGTAACACATTGAAATGTTGCGGAATACTTCGTAGATGTATACAGGTGCGGTTTTAGAAAATTCCTTGCAATCTGAATTTAAGTAAAAAACTGAATAAAAAAATTTGGACTTCTTAGAGAGGGATTGTAAAATCTATACAAATCTAAAGATCATATTTTCACTGGTTTTTTAAACGCTACACAGCCTCCTCCGAAAAGAGAAAGCTCGGATAGCTATCCAGTTTTCGATAAACCAGACAAAAATCAACCATGACTCCTTGAGTGAGGCTAAACAATCACATCAAAATTTTTTTTAGATGATGGCTAGTGGGGATTAAATTAAACAAACAAACGTTAGGGATTGGGCTAGCGTACCATCAATCGCCAGACTCTTTAAAGTCGAGTAGACTGAAATGTGTAATGACTCTAAAATGAACTGTAGGTGACAAGAGTTTCTGTGCCTTGGGGAAGAAGCTAACATTGTGCCCTGTGTGGACCTCGCTGACATCCACAACAGTAACACAAGTGAAATATCAGGGCAGGCACAGCCTTGTCACCTCGTTGCCTAACCGCGAGCGGTTCTCAAAAACTAAACAAATCATTTGAGCTCTAGGCTCGGCAGATAGACATCTGCCTAAACTCCACTAAACGCCTAGCGAGTTTCAGGGAATTTTGTTGGCAACGGTTCAGCAAAAATGAGGATTTAGAATCTCCATTCTAAATACCTCAATGAGACAACGTAATCTTAACATTTGTCTCAAGTCGAGATCGGTAACTTTATGTTAAACGTCTCACAGGGAATATACTCACTTCAACAACTAGACTAAAATAAAAGAAGACTAACAAAGGGGATACAACAACAACAAGGGCCAAATCACAACAAATTCATACAAGGGGGTATACGACAACAACAGGGACCAAAAGACGACATACCAAAATCAAAGAGAATATCAACTTCTTATCAAGACTAAAGGAACTGAAGAACAATACAGGGGGAACATGGAATAGGGGATCAGGACTAAGGGGATGACATATTATCTTCATCACATACAAAAGGTTTTAAGTCTTTAACATGCCATTTACCAAGATCAGAACCATTTAAATCAGATAGACGATACACCACTGGTGACAACTTTTCACGGACTGTAGCTTCAATGTACCTCGGTGCTAGTTTAGACATAAACTTGTTAGCAGCATTAGACAGGACTTTATTCCTTTTCCATACTCTATCTCCTACTTGGAATTGGACTTCTCTTCTTCGTAAGTTGTAACTTCTAGCGTTACGTTCATATCCTTTTCGAAGATTAGCCCTGACCTTTTCGAAGACTTGACTTAATCCTTTTACTTCTGAAGCATACATATCACGGTTACCAGGAATAATTTCTAGATCTTGCTTCCGTTGATCGTTTTGATCAACACCATAGTAGTTTCCACTCAGGGGAACATGACGGCCATAATTAAGGAAAGCTGGGGTGTATCCAGTTACTTCGTGCTTTGCGGTATTAATAGCTTGTCTGATCTTTGCTAAATTCTTGTCCCAGTCTACGTGGTCTTTTATATACATACGGATTGCTGTTCCAATGGTTTTATTATTTCTCTCCACAAAATTACATTGTGGTGCATACACGGGGCTAAACCATACTTTCTGAACATTATACCTACTACAGAGATTAATTAGAAGAGGGTTGTTCAGATTTGAGGCATTATCACAAATCACATACTGGGGAACACCAAACATCAGGAAGACATTATCTTCCAAAAATTCAGTAATACTCTTAGCCGTAGCCTTCCTCAAAGGATGGACTAAGGTATATTTACTAAACCAATCAGCAACCACTAATAACCATGTATAACCTTTTTTAGAACGAACAAAGGGACCTATCAGATCAATGGCAACTATTTGCCAGGGGAATTGGGCTTCTCTCTGCTTACCCATTTTACCTAAAGGAGCATGATTTGGTGTTTTCTGAGCACCACAAACTTTACATGATCTGACAAACTTAAGCACATCACAACGCATTTTGGGCCAATAGTACCTTTCTTGAATACGGGACAAAGTTTTATAGAATCCAAAGTGAGCACACGTAGGTGGCTCATGACAAGATTGCATTACTTCTAATCTTTGGGGTTTGGGAACTAAAATTTTCCATTCAATATCATTAGTCTTGAAAGAATTGGGGGATGGGGCATACTTGTAAATGAAATCATTTTCCACTTTCCATTGTGGAAAATCACCAGGGGAACGGAGTATCTTTGATCTTAAATCATCGAACCAAGGGTCTATTCTGTCAAGATCTATTTCTAGATAATCAACTTTTTGGGCATCTTTGGGTGTATCATTGGTATGAGCTCGAGATAAAGCATCAGGGACTAAATGGGATGTTCCTTTTCTATGAATCAAATCGAAAGTATGTTGTCTTAGGCGCATAGCCCACCTGGCTAATTTGCCTGTAGGATTGGACAGTTTATTCAACCAGAGAAGTGAATGGTGGTCAGTAATGACCGAAAACTTAACTCCTTCAATATAACCTCGAAATTTCTCGATAGCGAAGATCACTGCGAGACATTCTCGCTCTGTAACTGAATAATTTCTTTCAGCTCGGGAAAGGGACCTACTTGCATAAGCTATAACTTTTTCTTCACCATCAATAGTTTGAGTCAAGACACCACCAAGACCAGTGTCAGATGCATCACATTGCACAACAAAGGGAAGTTCGAAATTGGGTTGGGCTAAGATAGGGGCAGAAATTAGGAGTTCTTTAATTTTTAAAAAAGCTTTTTCAGCTTCACTAGTCCAAACTACTGGTTGTTTTTTCTTTCTATGACCTTTAAGGAGGTCATTAATAGGGGAGGCTAAACTGGAAAAATCTCTAATGAAACGACGATACCAGGAACACATACCTATAAATCTTTTAATTTCAGTAGAATTAGATGGCCTGGGATAATTAACCATAGCTAAGATTTTTTCAGGATCTGCTTTAAGGGAATTGTTACCAACTACATAACCAAGATACTTCAATTCAGATTTAAAAAAATCACACTTATCGATGTTAATGGTCAAGTTTGCTTCTTTCAGTTTATCTCTTATAATTTTCAACAATCGGATATGTTCTTCAAAAGATGGGGTACACACTATGATGTCATCTAAATAACAGAATATATAGGGTTCAAATTCAGGGCCAAAGATAGCATCAACTAATCTTTGTTGAATCTGTGCACTATTACACAAACCAAAAGGAACAGAAGTGAATTGAAAGGAACCTCTACCAGAAACATTAAAGGCTGTCTTTTTCCTAGAGTCAGGATGCAGCGGGATTTGCCAAAAAGCTTTTCTTAAGTCAATGGAACTAATGCATTTAGCTCCTCTAAGTAACGAAAGAATTCTGTCTATTTGGGGCAAAGGATATGTATCATGAACAGTGACTTCATTTAATGAACGACCATCAAAACAGAACCTATATTCACCTGACTTTTTCTTGACTAATAATATGGGACTTGACCATGGGGATTGGGCTGGTTCGATTACTCCTAATCGTAACATATCGTCTAACTCTTCATGTAGTATTTTATTCATGTATGGGGATAAAGGATATTGTCTTTTCTTAAATGGCTTTGCATCACCAGTGTCAATAACCATTTCAATTTTATTGGTTCTTCCAATGTAGTTGGAACTAGAAATTTCCTCAAAAGAAGCGACTGTGGAATCTACTAAATTTTTTTCAGTGGGGGAAAATGAGTCTACAGAATACAAAGTTTCTGTTTTCTCTTCCTTTTGGGAAGAATGCCATGTTCCATCTCTAAAATTCAAGAACACTGAAAATTTATGCATAAAGTTACTTCCCAAAATAAAACTATGGGGAACGGAGGGTACGACAAGAAATTTCACTACTTGGGAAACACCATCAGCCTCAATTGGAAGATCAATAGTACCAACAACTGATTTTTGAGAACCATCTGCTAAGCAGACGTGTTTACAGGGAGTAGAATTATATTTAATTCCTTGGGAATCCAAAAATTTAACTCCAGCGGCACCTACTACGGATGTGGTGCAACCACTGTCTAAGAGGGCGACAAAGTTTTTAGAAAAGATAGAAATACTAACATGAGGACGACTGTCACAACCTTTCTTTTCAAAAAGAGGGTTAAGTATGTTTTGGGGGAATTTGTCGGGCTTAACTCTATATGGAGTGCAACTGCCGACTGGCTGCACACTACCTAGTTTTTTTGACACATACAGGAGGACGTTCTCACTCCTTTATTACCACAACGAGAACAAGACATTTCTCTGTTTGTACAATTGCGAGAAATGTGGTTGGGCTTACCACAAGTAAAACAAAAAATAATTTTTCTAGGGTTGTCATGTGTTTGGTAGGGTTGTGGAGGGGGTTGCATTGAATGAGGTTGATAAGAAGAAGACTGATTTCCATACGGTCGATAGGGAGGGGATTGCATCAATGGAGGTGGATAAGAAGACTGATTTCTGTGGGGTGGATAAGAAGAAGAAGACTGATGTCTTTCATCAGTATCTACTGGAGGATTGGGTCTCTCATTTCTCTGCGTAGACTTGGATTTCTTAAAGGGACGATCTTGCTTTTCTCGTTTGTCTCCTTTGGGGTTATCAGGCTTGTCTTGTTTATCAAGTACCTGAAGCTTCTCTTGGGGTTTTTCTGAATCCTCTAATGAAATACCAGCAAGACCTTTTGTAGTTTGAAGCAGGGGCAAAACATTTTGCTCCAAACGTTTAACAGTTATGACTAACATTTCGACAGTGGGAAAATCTTGAAGGGCTACGAGTGGAATATAATCCACCAAAATATTTTTTCTTAAAATCTTTACTCGTTGGGCTTCAGATGGGTACTCTTCTAAACGTTTAAAGAGATTCTCCATGATTGCGGAATAAATAGTGATTGACTCAGACTTTTTTTGTTTTCGACCTTTAATTTCATCAAGGAGATTATCATTATAATCTGGGGGTAGGAAAGCAGTTTTGAGAAGGGTTACCAACTCATTCCAACTGTTAACTGTATTTCCAACACTCCTATACCAAATAGCAGCGTTTCCGTCGAATAACTCAAAAGCTGATCTAAACAGGACATCATCAGAAATATTTCTGGATCTAGCAGAATCTCTTACTTTTTCTAAAAATGTGGGAAGGGCTTTACTCTCACCATTAAATTTGATATTTAAATCAGAAACTCTAACAGGAGTTGAAATTTGTATAATAGGGGCTGAAACTGAACTAATAGGGGCAACGGGGACTGAAGTTGTACCACTAGTCGATGGGACGGACACATTGTCAGATGTCTCTTCCTTTTCTAAGACATCTCCAGTCAACATCAATAAATCCATCTTATAGTTGTCAATAACTTCTTTTATAGCTTCTTCTACATTATCAGGGAAATTTTCCAATCTGAAATCCAGATGACTGGACCTTGTTTTGAAACGAGCAAAGTCAGCCTTTGATGACTGTGCACTCATTGCCCGCGCAATACTTTGCAAATCTGCTAATATTGACTGGATTGTAGGTAACTCTTGATCAGGATCGACTACATTTTTAGTCAAATTAATGGAAGATGAGATGGTCTCTTTACTTAACTGACCTCTCAACAACTTACGTTTTTCTTCAACAGTCCTATTTTGGACATTAAAACCTCTTATGAAAAGTTCATAAGATAACTCATCGGTTTTCAGATCATTAACTTGGGTAGACTTCATTTTTAAAACTGGGGTGAAAACAACACACAGGGGAAAGACCAAAGGGAATAGTAGAAAGTATGACTTTCGGACAAAAAACCGTTTCTATTTATCAAACGAACACAAACCTCACTTGCACTCTCACGCAGCCAGATCCTAACCTCACTGACTTTGTTGCAACTTCTGCTCTTGGTCTGCAATCACTCAATAAACAAAAGAGGGGTCAATAAACTATTGGTCAAAAAATTCACACTCCACCACTGACACGGACTAACAGGGAATAACACAAGGGTACACAAAACAAACAGGAAACAACAGACTCAAATATTTTCAGACAAAACAGGGATAGACAAACACAAACAATATTGAAACTTGCTTCTCGAATGAGCTTACACGGGATAACACCAACAACGGTTCTTGTTCCGATAACTAATGGGAGTGTTCCTAGACAACTAAGCACACTTCCTTTATCACGAGTATTACACTTGTGATCTATTCTGGTACAAGAAGGGAAAGACAAATAGTAATTGGACTGACTAACTACTTTACTTCACGGATACACTCAAACTACTTCACAGGCAGACTCCAACTAACCTTTGGTATCTTTATGACACTGACAAAACTAGATTAGTTGAGAAAAAAATAATGGGACAACTAGACAACATTGGGACTAAAAACTCAAACGGAAACTACACAGACTATACACATATACTCAAATGACGAACAAAAAAATCACAAAAACAAGTTATTCTGTAAAAAATTGTTAATCAATTATGAATAAATGCACAAATACAACTAAAATGTTATACTTTATCAATAGTTTCAATATTGGAATGTTCAACGCTACTTATATAGACTACTTGTCTATACAATCAATACTTTTTTAAAAAAAATTTAAATATTGCTTTCACCATGGGTACTGTATTAACATCTACTATAAGTACATACATAAAAACAATGTTAATACACTACTATGAGTACATATTTACACATCCTATTGAAAATTTTATACCACTTCGTAACGTTCTAAAAAAATGTAGGGGCTCTTGGGCTAAACTATGTTGCGATACTGGTTGTGATAGTAGAATCGGTCTCAAATCTGGGGCAAGGAGAGGAAATTAAGTTGAAAAACAGTTGGGACTAACTAAAAAAATGTAAACTGCTTGGGAACAACTTAACGATATGACTGGGGGGTGAAAAGAGACTGGCCTCACGTCTGAGGGTGCTATTTTGTAGCGCACAACTGGACACTGAAAGAGGCAGAAAAATGAATCGGCCCCACGTTCTAGGGCGACATTTTGTAGCACTTAGAAATAAGGGGGAAGATAAAAGCTTGGAAAATTTAGATACTGCTTAAATACAAAAGGGTCGAGAAAACTAGGGGATATTTCTAAAAACTACTTTGCTACGGCGGCTCGTGTTTTGGTTGGAGAGCTAAGGTTGTGAGTTCGTTAAGAAGAAGTTAGGGATTAGGGAATATTTACTACTATCAAAAATTTAAACAAGGGTACTTACAGATATCCTGGGGTGTTAAATATAAATCCTGGCTATATTTTGTTAGGGCGCCTTACCAGGAGTTTTACTTTCTATGATCATCCAACATCTTAAAATTTGACTCTAAAAAGCTTTTAAAGTTTGTGGTTAAAATTTTGCCAATAGGTTAGCGGTAAATAAACAGGACAAAATACACAGTTATGGCATTTATTGAAAAATTATTCCTTGACATAACAAAACTTTCAGATTACATAAAAGATTACCTGTAAAAAAAAAATACATCTACTTTTCTGAACATAGGTTATGGTGCACCAAAAGATAAACAATAATATTATTGCATTGAGGATTTGATATCTGACTTAATTATGACTTGTATAACTGACTGACTGACCTAATTATGACATATATTATAGCATTTGCATTAAAACAAAAATTTATATTCATTCAGGGAACAATGTTTACATTAAAGAATTACTGACTACTCCTCGTAGTACTTAATTATTGAAAATAACAACAACTATGTCACCTGTCAAATATCATTCCGTAAATCTTTTATTTTTAACTATTTCAAAAGGTTTCAAAAAGGATTTTAACATTAACTTACAATTATGTCTTTACAATAATATTTTAATGATGGAAGCAAAATTATTCTTTGTTCTGTTCAACAATTTACTTTTTCATCTTTGTATTTTAAGTTCCAAAAAGATTTATTTTTTTTATGTTGAAAGAAATTAACGTTATTAGTTTGAGAATTTTATAATTATTAAAAGTCACTATACCTTAAAATTCAAAACTTCACCATTGTGAAACTTGACATGACACTTGACAGCACGTACGTAGTTCATACGTCACTCGAAGGGGAAAATGTCAATGGAAAATTACTGATTGCACCATATACCATTATACCATGAAAATACCATAAAACAAAAGAAATTTGCTTATTTACCTCGGGAAATAGGTTTTCTAATCCAGGAGACGGGAGGCTTGGGTTTAATTCATCACTACGATATTAGTACTATGCCGGCTTTCATAAATACATACGCAGTATTTTTACAAAGCGTATATTACACTTTTACCATCAAAAAAGGAACTGCTACACCATCAAACTGATGGTACACCTACTTAACAACAACACAGAAGAACTTTGATAGATCCCATTTACTTGGAAATTCTTTTTGCGTCACAAAAAAGCCGGTAACTCACTATCGATGTTTACTGATTCACTACCATTGTAAGAATGCCTGCTTTCTTCTCCGTCTCCTGCCAAAATTCCTTGATCCTGTCACTACGCAATTTCCGGCTTCCGTTCTTCAGAGCCAATTACGAGCTTCGATCTTTGTACCAAATTCAAACAAACCAATCAAATTGATTTTCAACATTTATTCTAGAAAGTTCATCAACGCATTAGAACTGTACTTTTGTCAAAACTTCTTACAAATTCTGTTTTTGCGTCTCAAATAAACAGGAATCTTGTAACACATTGAAATGTTGCGGAATACTTCGTAGATGTATACAGGTGCGGTTTTAGAAAATTCCTTGCAATCTGAATTTAAGTAAAAAACTGAATAAAAAAATTTGGACTTCTTAGAGAGGGATTGTAAAATCTATACAAATCTAAAGATCATATTTTCACTGGTTTTTTAAACGCTACAAGGCGAAAGTTAAGGATGTTTAATTATATGACAGTGTGCTAAAAAACAGTGCGAAAAAGTAAAACCCATTTAAAATACATTGTTATTTCATACACACTTTAAACCCTTCATGTACTGCTATCTATATTTACAATTTTCACACAATAAAACCTTTACATCAGCGGTTCTCAATCTTTATGAGTCATGTACTATCTAAGTTTATTTTATTGTATTTCTATATTTTTAGATTGTATAATCAAGATTTACTATGTACTACTATTTTAAGTTTTTGTGTGTTTTGTGTACCACCACAAATAATTATATGTACCACCAGTGGTACATGTACCACAGATTAAGAACCGCTGCTTTACATAATATGAGATACAGTAGATAAAAATTATTTTTGTGAATTTGGTTAACAAAAATTGGTTAAACAATTTTTCGACCGCGGTACCGCGTGACACCCTGTGTATTTGTTATAAGGATTGTTATACGGATGTACATATTTCTTTGAGTAAGTTTGTGCAAAAAATCGAATCAGAATAATTTACCTAACGGGGGCGACATTACAGACTATGCTAATAAGTAGTTGAAACGGTCAAAACAAAGAAACGCACACTCATCAAAAATGCACTTGAGATTCTCGTATAATCAACATTTACTGAATCGATCCAGTAAGAGTCAACTCCAACTAGTAAAAGTTGATTTAAATTTTTTAAATCAACTTTTACTGCTCGTTTCAGTTGGAGTTGACTCCAACTAGTTGGAGTCAACTCTAACTGAGAATCAACTTGAACTGTAACAAATACACTGATTGGAGCATGCACCAAAAAACAAACTTTTTTCCTACCATATCTCTTTTTGTGTTATAACTAGAAGATTGAAGAAGGAACGAATCTCTTTGTTTTTTATGAGCTACAAAAATGTTTTATATAATTTTTTTCGTTAGATGCATTGTTTTAAGGTATTCGCAAAAAACCGTTTGAAAAGGTGTTATATTTCAATGAAAATGGCCAATGTTCAACCACGAATAACTCAAAAAGTATTCAGTTTTCGAAAAAAAAAATTATAGAACAGTTTTTAATTAGAACTAGGTTCTCTAGGAACTTCCGTAGTTGTTTAACCAAAAAATTTTCCACCCCCGAGAAGAGGTGGGAACCGCCCCCAAGACAAAAGCACACATCGGCCTAGGGTAGACTTTGAATAAGGAGATATTTTCAGGCTATTATTAATAAGCTGTTATTTTTAAGTAATAATAATGAGCACCATGCACGTATTAGGCGGCCGGCAAAGGTGAGTGCGAGAGAGATGCCATTCCGACAGTCAATGGTGCATCTTACTCGCACTCATATTTATAGCCGCGTTAATACGATGTAACAGCTCATTGTTAGTAATTAAAAATAACGGCTTAGTAATAAATTAATGACACAAATTTCTTTAGGATCACGTAGAAACTTTGATTTAGTCACTTTCTGACTTTCATAATAATCATTTTTAACCGAGTTATTAAGTCTTAAAAATGGCAATATTAGCGTTTTTCAAATTTTAAATTACTTATAACTCGAAAAGGATCAACTCTAGAGAAAAATTACAAGAGTCCTTTTTTGTCCGGAATGGTCCAAAAACACTAAAAAAAATTTTCCTGGATAAAAAAAATAGTTTTTGCAATTTGATATAATTTTTTTTTTAATTTGGACCACTTTTTGCGTTCGCGACTGCTTGCACCTTATTCTGGGTTTTCTCATGAATGTGATTATGCAAAAAAATCTCGTGGGAATATTTTTTTTAACGAACCCGCCCTTTTCGCTTTGTCTATGAGGAAATATCGAACTTTTCTTTCAATAATGTTGTCAAAAATATCTAAATTCCTGAACTTTTGTTCTATAGAATTTTTTCACCAAATCAATACTTTTCGAGATATTTGCAAGTGAATAATGTTCATTTTTCAACAAAATAACCACGTTTTTAGAAGGTTTTTTGCAAATAACTCAAAACGTAAGCATTTTGTCGAAAAAAATATTCTTAGCAAAACTATAGCCTATAAAAAAGTGTAAAAAACGGTGTATATATTAGGTCTCTATACCTAGCAAAAGCAGAGTTACAGCTAATGAAAAATAGTTTCATATTCGAAAAATTCCAAATAGAATAATTCAATGTGAAATATCCAAATAATAAAGCATTCTTGGGGAAAACACATTACAACTTTTTTAAAGTGTTTAAAAAGCTTTATTCCTGTTTTTATAAAAAAAAAATTTCAGGCATCAAATGTAAGGAAGTTACGCTTAAAATAAAGATGGCCCTTTGGTTTTGACAAAAAAAATCAGGAAGATCGCCCGCCAATTAGCAACTTAAACGAAATTAATCGTTACCGCTTCACAAGTTACTTTATTATGTTGTGCTTATAATATGATCTGTAAATTTAATCGATTCAAAGTGCTTATTTTTGAAAAAATTTGGTTTTAAAATAAAATTATTAAAATTTAAATTTTGCAAAAAATATCCTTTTTTCAAAATAACTTAAAAATTGTTAGAGATACCAAAAGTCTTCAACAATAAAAAAAGTCGGCTTTACTGTTCTGAATATTTTGTATTTTTTTGTTTTTCTGTAAGACAAAAATTGGTCAAGATTCGGTGTTTCTAAATTTGCATACACTCGTGATAAGTGACTCGTTCAAGCCTATTTAACTACAGCTCTTTTAAACATAAGGACTTTGAACCGATGAAACTTACAGATCGTATGATCAATACATACGCGTGTAAAAAACTTGTGAAGTGATAACAATTAAGTTCATTTAAAATGCTAATTAGGGGGTGATTTTCCCGATTTCTTAGCAAAAAAAGGGACCAACTTTATTTTAAGAGTAACTTGTTTACTATTGATGCTAAAAATTTTTTTAAAAAACAAAAATAAGCATTTTTAAACACTTCAAAACAGATAAAATGAGTTTTCCTCAAAAAAGTGCTTCGTTTTTTGTTTATGGCACGTTAAAATATACGATTTTGAATTTGACGAATATGAACCAATTTTTCATTAGCTATAACTCTGCTTCTGCTAGGTATAGTGACCTAATATATACACCTAGTTTTCACTTTTTTACGTGCTATATTTTTGAAAAGAATTTTTTTTCCACCAAATACTTATTTTTGAGTTATTTGCGAAAACCCGTCTGAAAACGTGGTTATTTTGTAGAAAAATTAACATATTCACTCGTAAAATAACTCGAAAAGTATTAACTTGGTGAAAGAACTTTATAGAAAAAAGTTGCTAGAATTAGTCCATTAATTATAATAAGAATAATAATTATCCATTTTCGGACTAATTTCGAACATATATTTTTCACCCTTAAAAGGGGCCGAAACTCACCCCTATGGCAAAAGCACGGAACGGCACAATATCAATTTTTTTCTTTGACTTTTTATCTATGTGTATGCCAAATTTCATGTCAATCCAAGCAGTTCTTTAAAAATTAGATGTTTTGCAATATTTTACCTTTAAAGAATGTAATAAATATGAAGTTAGATTATGTTATAATAGAAGTATAACTTCTTACGTGCGTACAAAGTACACACACACATTCTTTTTTTGTATACTGTAACAAAAACGAGCGTTCGGGTATTTATTTACGACTTTATTATTTATTTATACAAGTTTACTTTACAAACTTTAGCTTAAGACTAAAAACTATTTACAAATATGCCCGTATTTATACCCAGTTGTTATTCTGGAACAATCGACGCCCATCTCTAGCTATCAGCGTGTTCCGCCTACGAGTCGTACGTTCGAGAAGTTCCTCCTCCTTTCCGCCGAGGCCTAGATTATTCGATGACGTCATTCTCGAGGTGTTTACTGTTATACGGCGGTCGGCCAAGATTTCTCTTTTGTTACACTGCTCCCCTCTTAAGATCTGAGCGTCCCGATCAGCAACTCTAGATGAAGGCCCAGGATGGCGGAATCTACACGACTCTCCAGCTCTGCATACACCCTTCAAGAAGAAATAGCAGTCTACTGTCTTTGAAGGGTATGACATCTTCGGGTTCATGCAACACACAGTAATTCGTACGCCAGTTTCTCTGAAGATCACTTCAAGCATGCTTCTCACAATCTTCCAATCCAGATTTTCTACTGCATGGCCTATTTTTGGTATTGCCAAATCTTTGATGTCATAATTACACACGGTTTTCTTCAAATTAGTTAGAGCACGCCATATGTTCTCGTAGCTTGGCGTGTCCGTGTAAGACTTCCTGATCACCATATACAGCAAAGATCGAGGACCATCTTCCAATCGCAGTACTCTTCCAATTTTAGGGTGCTGATGTCTTAACTCGTCCAGGCGGCCGAACTTTCTATTGAATACGAACGAGATTCCTTTAGTCATCTCGAGGTCTTGGGCAACACAGTGGGCTAGAGAGACGTTTTCTGGAACACCAAACAGATCTTGCTGAACTTCTGTGGTCACGCCGAATCTAGCACTCTTTCTCGCTGCGTAATTTGACATAAATTGATTAAAACTTGGCTGTGCGGCGTCTTTCATCTCCTGTTGGAGGACTCGGGCTTCTTCTGTTTCATTTGAGCCAGCATATGGTGCAAGACGATTTATGTGAATAACTTTTGGTTTACCGTTTGGCAACTTCTTAATTCTGTATATTACGTCATTTATTTTCTTCTTAACTTCATACGGACCTTCCCATTGTCTTTGCAGTTTAGGACACAAGCCGCGACGGCGTTGTGGATTATAAAGCCAGACAAGATCACCTACTTCGAAGCTTTCATTCTTGCATCGAGAATCATATTGATCTTTCATTCTGTCACTGGCTATCTGGATGTGTTGTCGGGCAAATTCATGAATGTTGTTCATTCGTAACTTCAGGCGGTCGACGTATTCTTCGCCTGCAACATGTTCCTCGGAAGGTCTGCAGCCAAACTCTAGGTCGCAGGGCAAACGAACTTCACGACCCAACATCAGGCAGGTTGGTGTTTGACCTGTAGTTTCATTTACGGCCGAGCGGTAGGCCATCAGGAATAAATGAATGTGTTGGTCCCAATCTCGCTGATTTTCAGATACAACTTTGGACAAGTGTTTACCCATCGTTCGGTTCATCCTCTCGACCATCCCATCTGATTGAGGATGCAGGGGTGTTGTTCTGGTCTTATTGACACCAATCAATTTACACACGTTTTGGAAAAGAGCTGACTCAAAGTTTCGCCCTTGGTCGGAGTGGATCTCCAAGGGAACACCAAATCGGCTGAAGAATTCTTTAACAAGTACCTCTGCAACGGTAGCAGCTTCTTGATTTGGTAATGCATAGGCCTCGGTCCATTTCGTAAAATAATCCATGGCTACCAGGATGTATTTATTTCCAGCATCAGTTTCTGGAAATGGACCTACAATGTCGATTGCTACTCTTTCCATAGGACTGCCAACATTATACTGTCTCATGGGTGCTCTCTTTTTACCAACTGGACCATTACCGGATGCACACAGTTCACATTTCTGGCACCATCTTCTTACATCATCTTTACAGTTCACCCAATAGAACCGTTCTCGAACCTTTTGCAGAGTCTTCGTAATACCAAAGTGTCCACCTGATGTACCGTCATGCAACTGACGCAATACTTCTGACACTTTACTTTTAGGTACAATCAACTGAAGCTTCGATTCTGTACCATCATCGTTCTCAAAGGTTCTGTACAGAAGATCATCTTTTAGTACCAGGCAATTCCATTGGCTCCAGTAGGCCTTGACTTCTGGACTATATGCACTAATGTTCTGCCAACTAGGTCTCTCACCTTGCCGCATCCAATCCAATACTCTTTTTATACATGGATCATCCTCCTGGGCGTCTTGTAACTGTTGGGGCTGCCACTGCTCATTAATTACGGTGGTTCGTCTCACGGGGCAAAATCGTTCCTCTAATTTGGCACAGTGATTACAATTTGCACTGCATGGTCGTCTCGAAAGGGCATCAGCATTTGAATGAACTCTTCCGGCCCTGTGTTCTATATCGTAATCATATTCTTGTAATCGTTCTAACCATCTTGCCATCTGGCCCTCTGGATTACGGAATTGTATGAGCCATTTTAGAGCAGCGTGATCGGTGCGAAGAAGGAACTTTCTGCCATACAAGTATTTATGGAAATGTTCGCAAGCCTTCACTACACCCAGCAGTTCTCTTCTGGTAACGCAATAGTTTCTTTCTGGTTTCGACAGGACTTTGCTGAAATAAGCGATGACTTTTTCCTGTCCATCCTGGATTTGGGAGAGAACAGCACTGTTGCTAGCATCGGTATCCAAAACAAATTTTCCTGCCAGTCCCGGGTAGCTTAATATCGGTGCACTGATCAGAGCCATTTGTAGTTGTTCGAAAGATTTTTGGCACTCTTCACTCCATGTATATTCTTTGCCCTCCTCCGTCAACTTTGTTAGGGGCTTGGAGATATTGGCAAATCCTTTGACAAATCGTCGGTAATATGTACATAAACCAAGGAAACTTCTAATTTCATGTTTAACTTTTGGTACTGGCCAATCTTTAATTGCTTCAATCTTTTCAGGATCAGCTGTTACACCATTACTCGATACAATATGTCCTAGGTACTTAACTTCTCGTCGAAACATGTGACATTTCTTCGGACTTAACTTCAAGTTCGCTGCCCTCAATCGTTGAAAGACTTCTATTAGATTCTTGGCATGTTCATCAAAGGACCTTCCAACCACGATTACATCATCTAAGTAAACCAGGCATGTTTTCCATGTTAGACCTCTTAAAACTGCCTCCATTAATCTTTCAAATGTAGCAGGGGCATTACATAAACCAAACGGCATAGCCGTAAACTGCCAAAGCCCTGATCCTATCGAAAATGCGGTTTTCTCCCGATCGGCTGGCTCCATGTCTACTTGCCAATATCCACTTTTTAAATCGAGTGTGGAAAACCAACGAGAACCGGAGAGAGTATCCAATGTATCGTCTATTCTGGGCAAAGGATAACTATCTTTTTTTGTTACCGCATTGAGCTGGCGGTAGTCGATATAAAAACGTGTTGAACCATCTTTCTTCTTTACCAGAACTACTGGTGACGTCCATGGACTGTTCGATGGTTCAATTACCCCTTGTTTGTCCATATCCTTGATAATCTCTTCGGCTTAATCTCTTTTCGCAAATGGAAGTCGTCTAGGCCGTTGTCTGATTGGCTGAGCGTCTCCAGTATTTATTTTATGCGTTACTATGCTTGTTTTGCCTTTATCCTTCTTATCAATAGCAAAAACATCTTGATACTCTATCAGCATAGACCTCACTTTTTCCGTTCGTTTATGATCAAGATCTTGGCATTTTTCAATGATCATCTCAACAAGGTCTTTTGGATACTTTGACTTCGATGATTTCTTATTGGTATTCATAGAGCAAATTGAAGCCACGGGGACACACTGTCCGATCAAAGCTCCTCTACTTAACTTGATAGCAGTTTCCCTTAAATTCATAACTCTTACAGGGATGACATCTCGAACTTTTACCAAAGTTTTCGCCGTTAGGAACCCGACATTATCCACATCTTCGACCATCCTTAAACTTCCCTCTCGGCAGTGTCCATCAAGCATGGTCATCAGAATTTTCTCACTATTACCGGGTATGGTTACGTCGCATGTAGTTAGTAAGCGGATGGCATCTTCTTTGTCGTCGTGAAAGGGCAACTCTTCACCATTGATCCTGAGAACTCCATTTTGAACATCCAATATTGCCCCCACTTTTCTTAGTACGTCCATCCCCAATATGAACTCGTCGGAGATCTCGGCAATTAATACTTGATGTTCAGCTGTGGTCTGGCCAATGGATATTGACATATTAGCCTCGCCATATGTATTAATTAGCTCAACAGTCGCAGTTCTAAGCTTTACTGTTGCAGGTGATAACTTATGGTGGCCTCGTACTACGTCTGGACGTGCGATAGTTCTCGTTGCACCTGTATCCACCAAAAACGATCTACATCTATTATTGATACGACCTTCGATGTATAGGTTGTGGATTGCACCGGAGGACGTAAGGTTGACAGTTACTATGGGGGCTTTAGTTCTCGAGGTCGGCAGTTGCCCCTTGGTGTCGACCCGCTCTAGTTTTCCGACGGCTGTACGATCTTCTTGCAATTACGACGAATGTGGCCTACGTCGCCGCAATTCCAACTTCTAGGCTCGCGTCTCTTTGGCATCTCGGTACGAACTACTCTCCGTATCATTTCCTCCAGAGGTTCATCGTTGTGTTCGTCACTTTCTTCAATGGTTCTTACTCTATGGCTTCGTGAAGTTTGACTAGCCGTTTCGTGCTCCAATGCAATAGCAAGTGCTTCATCTAAAACTTTCGGTCTTGCTAGTCGTAAGGCTTTCTGTAGTTCACTCTCTTTCAACCCATTGATGAAGGTATCTACGGCAATTTCTTCTAAAATACTGTCTGGCGCCTCCGGATAAGCCAACCGCACCACACGAGCAACATCTGCTTCAAATTCTTGCAGATTCTCACTTGTTCGTTGACATCTACTTCGCAGTTGTGCTTTGTATACTTGTTGTAGATGAGCATCTCCATAGCGTTTTTCTAGACGAGTGAACAAGGTCTGGTAACATTTTTCTTGACCCTTCGGAATTGACCTTAAGATATCTGCAGCATCACCTCGTAAAGCAGCAGTCAATGAAACAGCCTTTTCTTGTTCGGTCCAATGATTGGCGGTCGCAATAGCTTCGAATTGTCTAAGGTATATGGACCAAGAGGACTTTCCATCAAATGGTGGTAATTTGAATCTCATATTATGCGACATTTCGTCTCTCGGTAGCTCATCTTTCACTACAGGATCTAAACATACTGCATGAACTGACGGTTGCACTTTTGTATCGGTTATCATGCTCTCTAATTCTTTGATCTTCTCTTCTACGGCCAAAACTACTGCATTAACTGAAGGTAGGATTTTCGTATTGGTTACCATAGTCTCTAGTTGTTTGATCTTCTCTTCTAACATTTCTTTACTGTCGTCTACGCTTTTTTGTATCTTATCGAATGTTCTAGAAACCTCTTCAAATTTCTCGTCGTTCTGTCTACAAACGTCTTTAATTACTTGAGAAACACTTTCAAATTTCTCGTTGCTCTGTCTACAAACTTCTTTAATTACTTGAGAAGTTTCGTCGATCTTTTGAGAAATGGTTTCGAATTTCTCATTATTTATCTTAGAAGTATCATCGATCGTTTCAGAAACAGTTTTTAATTTCGATAAGATTGCTTGTTCTGCTGACTGGAAGTGGAACGTCTTTGGGTCTTCTCCGTTCTTCGTGAGGATATCCTCGAGTCGTGCTTGTAGGACTATCTTCAGCCCACTGCTGTCCAGATCCCGTTCCTCTAGCTGTTCACGGAGCTGTTTTACTGTAAGTTCTTGTAGCAACATTTTTGGTGGACACACACGTACTTTCCAAAATGTCTTTTAAAAGTCTTTCCGAATACCGAACAATCAACTCACTTTAACTATTCCCGACGAATAAAGTCCAAAAGTCTTTTAAAGTCTCTCTGTAATTCACTTATTTATATCGCACTAACTTTACCGAACACCGACACCAACTGTAACAAAAACGAGCGTTCGGGTATTTATTTACGACTTTATTATTTATTTATACAAGTTTACTTTACAAACTTTAGCTTAAGACTAAAAACTATTTACAAATATGCCCGTATTTATACCCAGTTGTTATTCTGGAACAATCGACGCCCATCTCTAGCTATCAGCGTGTTCCGCCTACGAGTCGTACGTTCGAGAAGTTCCTCCTCCTTTCCGCCGAGGCCTAGATTATTCGATGACGTCATTCTCGAGGTGTTTACTGTTATACGGCGGTCGGCCAAGATTTCTCTTTTGTTACAATACTTTGGATAACTATATACAGGGTGTCCAGAAACTCTACCGACAAACAAAGACAGGAGATTCTTCAGATAATTTTAAGATAATTTAACCCAATTCACTTAGTCCGAAAATGCTTCCTAAGGGAGCTAGAGCTCTTTGAAGATGGCGTCTTGTAATTAGTTTTACTCACAATCGGTTAGTAATTTATGGATTTATAACCTTTGAAGTAATCAGGAAGCGACTTATAATTTACCTAACTTTCCCAGCTAGCCGGGAAAGTACTTTCCCGGCTAGCATCTATCACTTTTCTACCTGCAAATGTCAATGTCATTTTTGATTAAAAGATGGTTTAGAAAGAATAGAATCCACTCAACATGTATTTAATTAAGAAACAACAACAACAACAACAAAAAGAAAACTCGCAACATCGAATATCTTGACCATAATGTGGAGGCTTTACTTTGTTTGCTTATTTCACAAAAATAAGCAAGAAGTACCGTCTCAGAGGTATGCTGCACACCTTTAGCCACGCACCATTTACTGTATAGTTCATAGTTGTTTTCATACCTCTCCCTGCTTTTTTCAGGGATTATTCCTTCAGTAGCTCTCTCTGCAGCTACCCGCAGTTCTGGTGGCGTACATTCAAATTCACTATCAGACATTTTTGTAAAATAAACACAATTTGATTATATGTACAATTAATGGCGTCGTGTATCGCCTAAATGTCAGATTCAACAAACTTGTTTTATTACCTAGCAACGATCTCACAGGTTACTTAAAATAATTCATCTTATCACATAATGAAAATGGATACAGATATTTGAAACGAAATTATTATTGGTAGATTGTGAGTATTAGAAATCCATAAACTACTAACCGATTGTGAGTAAAATAGTATACAAACCTCGCGGGAACTCATTCCAGCCTCGCGTCTGTAGTTTACCCCGGTGCTTCGCACCTCGGTAAACTACCTTGCCGCTCAGCTGAAATAGAGTACTTTCCCGCTAGGTATGTAATATACTATTTCTTGAATACCTCCAGAACCCTTCTATTTAGAAAAAACAAAAATTGGTACGCATATTTATCTTCAAAATATAAATCTAATCCATCCATTGCAAATTTCTAGTACCGATCATAGGCATCCGTTTTGGGTAGGGCAACGGTTATTTTATCGCATAACTTTTTTATCTTTACCTTTTATGCATTTCTGATACTGGATTATTAAATTGGGAAGTATTTTAATACTAAAAGGTACTCTTGTTTTAAATCGGTAGGACACACCGTTTTCTAGAAAAATCAATCTGAAAACTTTTCGCTTTTTGAATTAAAAAAAAAAATAAAAAAAAAACTGTTTAGAAAGACGAAAACTGGTACATTTATTTATATTCCAGAGATAAATGAATTTCATTAATTTCGAATTTCTAGTACTGGTCATAGGCGTCCGTTTTGGGTAGGTCAACAGATATTTTATAGCATAACTTTTTTGTCTTGAATTTTTGAGCATTTTTGAAACAAGATTATTAAATTATGAGGAATTCTAGTACTAAAAATTACTCTTACTTTATGTTGGTAAAATACTTCGTTTTTTGTTGAAAAGTTCTTTCAATTTTTTTTTCAAATTCCAAAAACGAAAAACTTTCAAATCGATTTTTCTAGAAAACGGTGTGTTCTACCGACTTAAATCAAGTGTACCTTTTAATTCTAGAATACCTCACAATTTAATAATCCGGTGTCAAAAATACATAAAAGTTAAGGACCATAAAGTTATGCGATAAAATACCCGTTGCTCTACCCAAAACGCACGCCTATGACCGGTACTAGAAATTTCCAATGAATCGAATCGATTCATCTCTGAAAAGTAAATATGCATACCAATTTTTGTTTTTCTAAATAAATTTAGAAGCGTTCTGGGGGTATTTAAGAAAAACTAATTTCATGATGCCATCTTCAAAGAGCTCTAGCTCCCTTAAGAAGCATTTTCGGACTAGGTGAATTGGGTTAAATTGTCTTAAAATTATCTGAGAAATCTCCTGTTTTCGTTTGTCGGTAGAGTTTCTGGACACCCTGTATAGTTTAAAGCATCCAAAAAGTTAAGAGGGGGCCAGGCCCCCCCTGCCCATGGCAATAAGAGCAAATGGTTATTTTTTGAGACATTATTAATTCTATAATAATTAATTAACATATTTATAAAAGATCAAAAATCACGTAGAGCACTTAAGACTAGCGAAGAGGCCTCATCAAAGTGTCTCCACGGCTTGATCAAAGAATCACGTATAGACGTGTGCGTGTCGCATCCAAGTGACCTATGACAATCTAGTCGGCTGAGATTTAAAGAGAGGTCGATCTGCATACCGCTGCGATCTTTTGTCTTTTCTATTCCGAAATTTGAAACAGACATTATAATACTTAAGTAGTTTTATCTGCAGTTAGGCTAAGACTGAAGCGGTTTTGTACAAAGGGATGTTTAATCGCAATAGTATGAGAAAGACGTTAACGTATATATTATTTACATCCGTTTTTATAAATAAAACTTAAAGTCGGAAAAATGAAAGAACACCCATGAACGATAACATCAATCACTTATTTTGTATTTGCTGTCTTTTTCTACAATAAACGTTTGTTATTTATAGAAAAAGACAGCAAATACAATATTAGTGATTGATGTGATCGTTCATGGGTTTTCCTTCATTTTTCCGACTGTAATGTACGGGACGACAACTCATACACTTCCCACTGCTAATATTCTTAATACTAAAAATAAATTTTGACTTTTTTATTTATAACAATTAAGAAACTATTTCACAGTCATTGACTAAAGAATGACTTATATTATCTTAAAATAAAATTATTTTAACCGAAAATTACATTTAGTTATTAAAAATGATTTGTAAAGTGTAGTGGAGATTTATTTTTCGTTACGAATGTGATTTATTGTGTCGGTTGCCCTTAGCAACGGTTAGCAACTTATAATACATTGAATAACTGTTACTGCTTTCAATTTTACTGCACGCACCGCTTGGATTGACACGAAATTTGACAAACGCATAGATAACAACATGTCAAAGAATACAAATGATATGGGGCCTCTGTGTGCTTTTGTCCTGGGGATGAGTTTCACCCCTTATAAGGGGTGAAAAGATATATGTTCAAAATAAGTTCGGAAATGGATAAAACGTCTAAGTCTAAACACCTTTTGTTCTATAGCATTTTTTCACCAAGTTAATACTTTTCGAGTTATTTTCGAGTAAATACCTTTTTTTTTTCAACAAAAAAAAACACGTTTTTAGTCGGTTTTTGACAAATAACTAAAAAAGTAAGTATTCTATTGAAAAAAAAAATTCAAAATTAAAAAAATTATGTATGTATGTCTCTAGACCCTGTAGAAACAAAGTTCTAACTAATGAAAAATAGGTTCATATTCATCTAATTTCAAAGTGAATTATTTCAACTTGAAATAACCGTAAAAAAACTTGGGAAAATCACCCCCTAATTAACGTCAATCTTAAATCAAATTAATCATTACCGCTTCACAACTTACTGTGCTCATGTATTATTTATATGATCTGTAAGTATCATCGGTTCAAAGGGTTTATTAAAAAAAATTGGTTTTAGAGTAAATCTGAATTAATTTTTAATTTTGAAAAAAAAACTATTATAAAATAACTTAAAATTTATTAGTGGGACCAAAAATCACAAAGAATAAAATAATGTAGTTTTTGCTTTTCTGAATATTTTGGATTTTTTGCTTTTCTTTTGGAAGGCAAAAATTGGTTAAGATATGGCTGTTCTAAATTTGCATACACGCGTGATTATTGACTAGTTCAAGTCCTTTTAACTACAGCCCCTTTAAAAATAAGCACTTTGAACCGATGAAACTTACAGACATAAACGACACATACACGAGTAAAACAACATTGAAGTAAAATGGATTAATTTCATTTTTGATGCTAATTAGGGGGAGACTATCCTGAGTTTTTTTGACAAAAAAAAAGAGAATAACTTTATTTTCAGCGTAACTTGCTTACTTTGATGCTGTAAACTTCTTTAAAAAACAGATATACATATTTTTTTAAACACTTTAAAGAAGTTGCAATGATTTTTCTCCGAAAAATGCATGATTTTTTTGTTATTTCACGTTGAAATAATTCACTTTGACATTTGGCGGATATTAAATTATATTTTATTAGCTAGAACTTTGTTTCTACGGGGTCTACAGGGTACATACATTTATCATTTTTTTCAATTTTTAATTTGCTAAATTTTTGATAAACTTGTTTTTTCAATAAAATACTTACTTTTTAAGTTATTTGTCAAAAACCGCCTAAAACGTGTTTTTTTTTTTTGTTGAAAAATGAAGGTATTTGCTCGAATATAACTCGAAAAGTATTAACTTGCTGAAAAAATGCTCTTGAACAAAAGGTGCTTAGAATTAGACGTTTTATCTATTTCCGAACTTATTTTGAACATATATTTTTTCATCCCTTATGAGGGTGAAAGTCACCCCTGGGACAAAAACACACAGAGGCCCCATATCATTTTTATTCTTTGACATGTTATCTATACTACTACTATCGGTTTACAGCGTTCTCCGACGCCTTCCGACTCCTAACCGCCATTCTTCTCTGTTTAACCATAGACCTGGAGGAATTTCTCTTTCCTCTAGTTCTTTTTTAATTCCCTCCCTCCAGCTTCTTCTCGGCCTTCCTCTTTTTCTTCTTTCTTGTGGTGTCCATGCCAAAATCTGTTTAGGGATCCTGTCATCTGGCATTCCCTGTACATGGCCGTACCATACCAGTTGTTTTGTATTTGTCATCAATTATTGTATGTGTTACTCCCATCATTTCTCGTATTCTCTCGTTCGGTATCCGATCTCTTCTTGATTTGCCTGCTGCTCTTCTCCAGAAGTCCATTTCTGTTACTAGTAACATTTTCTGCGCTCTTTGTTTCAGTGGCCAAACTTCACTGCCATATGTGATTATACTTTTAAGTATGCTATTGTATATAAGCTGTTTGTTCGCTTTAGATATTGTCTGGTCCCACAGAATGCCGTTCATCATGGATATGGCTTTTCTACCCAGTATGTTTCTGTCTTTTATAGCAGCATCGAGTGTTCCATCTTGAGTTACCTTCATACCCAGGTATTTGTATTCATCGCAGTGTTTAATTTCTACCCATCGTCTAATGTAATGGACTGCTTTGCTCCTCCAATACACATGGCTTCAGTTTTCTTAATGTTGACTTCGAGGCCCCATTTGTTATATTCTTCTATTAGCTTCCGCGTCATGTAACTTAAGTCGTCATGATCTTGAGCAATCAGAATTTGGTCATCAGCTAAACATAAAGTGTATAGTGTTGTGTCGTCATTGAGAGGGATTCCCATGCCATTACATTTTCTTTTCCACAGCTTGAGTGCTTGTTCCAGATAAATTTTAAAAAGGGTAGGCGAAATACAACAATTCTGCTTCACTCCTTTCGTGACCTTAAATCCCTCAGACATCCTTGGTCCAATTTTAATTTTTGCAGTCGTTCCATTATACAGACTTTGGACTGCTTTGAAAAGATCATGTTTAATGTTGGTTTGATGTAGGGTTGACCATAGTTTGCTGAGGGACACACTGCCATATGCTTTTTGTAAGTCTACGTATACCTTTTGTAACTTTTGTAACATGTTATCTATGTGTTTGCCAAATTTAATGTCAATCCAAGCGGTGCTTTAAAATTTAAAGCAAAAACTGTAATTCAATGTATTATAAGCTGCTAACCATTGCTAAGGGCAACCGACACAATAAATCACATTCTTAACGAAAAATAAATATCCACTACATTCTAAAAATCATTTTTAATAATTAAATGTTATTTTCGGTTAAGTGTCTCACAGGAAAAGATAAAGAAAAATTGCAAATATTCGAAAGGAAAATCCTCAGACGGGGTAAGGGTCCGATAAGAATGGACATGGGAGAAATGAGAAGAATGAACTATGAACTAAGAGACGATTTAGTCTCTTAGTTTAAGAAAGAAGATTTAGTTACACTTATTAAAGGCCAGAGACTAAGATGGGTAGGACACACAGAGAGAAGGAACAACGACCTACTAATTAAGAAGATCGCCAGATGAAAACCAAAAACTGAAAAATCAAGGGGATGACCCAGAGATAAATGGGAGGACCATGTCATGAGAGATATCAAAATTTTGAAAGTGAGAAACTGGAGGGAACTATGCACATATCGAAATGAGTGGAAGAAAATTGTAACGAAAGCCAGGTCACACAACAAACTGTGACAACACACAATTTGAATACGGAGTGATTCACCTCAATAAGCGAATTAAAGGGCTCAAATTAAGAGCGGCAAACATTTCATACGGAATGAATAGCGTTCACCATGATGAGTGTAACAAAGGTAAATTTTATGGAGACGAAATATTTGACGTATTATTATTTGATAAGATGTTTAAATATGTGGTTAATTGATTAGAGTGTGAGCGTAATTTGTTCAAACAAACGGTATTTGTCTTATAGCTGATTTGATATTATCTCAACTATTTATATATTATTATGTATATGACTTCTTGTCAAAAACATATTTACTTAAATCGAAAATTGCAAGATCAGCGCAAATCTGCAAAAAGAGTCGTATATTAAAACTTTTATTTTGGTTATGTTATATGTAAATACTTGGATGTATGAATTACTTAATAAAATTTAGATAACAAAAATATAACATTGCCATGACGTCAAATCAGTACAGATCAATGCCAATAGACAAAAATATGTTCTGGTAAGGGCAATCGTTTTACAACATTGTTGCAAAATAAATAGTAAGATAATCAACGTTGTAAGGATATAAATGTCACATGTGCATAATTTTTTAAAATTAAATACCTAATTATTTTCTTGCAATTTCTTTAGATTTTATTCATTTGTTAACTTTATATTTTGTTTTACTGGTTTTTTTCTAAACATAGTTGGAGCTCAACTTTCTATTAACTAAACATCTGCCTAATCTTTATCGTTCATTTCAAATTTTCAGACCCAGTATCTATTCCATAGACATAATATTATGTTATATTAGTAGGGCAGGAAAGTATTCTAAATTTGCAGTTACTCGAGCGTTATGGGGAAATATTGAGTTTTGATGAGTAGGTCCTAAAACCAAAGTTAAATTTTCCATAAAGTGGGGACTTTCTCGTTTTCTTTAATGTGTCGAATAAAAGTTGCTTATTTTGACGTAAAGAATCCAAATCTGCAATAACAATTGGTGCTCCAATTTAAGATTTTAAAGTAACCCCTACCCCACCCGAATAACGGGGGCTGTGTTTGGTGCTATTCGATAGATTTTTCAAAAATATTGAATACGTGTATTTTGCAATTTTTCGAGCTGGTGTTCATTTCGCGAAATATCGCGGGGTTCGTATAAAATTTTAAATTTACTTTTAAATTTTATATTTAAAATATTGAACACGTATTTTTTAGTTTTTCGATCAGATGTTTATTTCGCGAAATATTCGCTTTCTTTGTGAAGCTTTGTGTTCGCCCATTTCCTTACGCCCCGATCAAATCATCAGATTTTTGAAATATACACTCTTTTGCATGTACTTAACTTACCTTATCTTAATCTGACGATTTCAAGTTTTGCTAAGGATAGATTTTTTCGGGCCCCCTTAACCCTTATCCGGGCAGCACATTTTAACTCCGTAACCGGGCAACTCGGGTCCGTTGGGCCCACCACTGTTCTTGAATGTACTATTTATATTTACAGAATATTTCTAATAACATTTTTTAATTTTTTATTAAAGTTAAATTTAAATTATCTTGATTAAAAAAAAGGTGCTACTATAGTATGCGCTCTACCTCTAGAGTGCGATCTACCTGAAGTTAGCAGTATCTAGTCCAATAAAGGCATATACATAGCTCTCTAGAATCGCAATATTTCCAGTTCTCTATGGCCAAGACTTTTTCGGCTTATTTATTTGTACACTTAACTATTTTGTTCACAATTTGTTCGACCACAAACAAACAAAAGGAATCAACAGGATCATCTACAATTTGACCTGGGACTAACATTACTTTGTGCCCTTTGCTTTTTATGTCGCAGCATCGCATACGTCCTGTCAGTTGTGGTTGACTCTTCCACATCCTTAGTTTCAAAAATTACACACTCTGAAATCTGGAAACTTGTAGCTACCCATTCTTCTTCATTATGACTCAATACTATTTGCTGATCATCCTCTTCACTTGCTTCCGAAAGATGATCTTCAATGTCAAAGTCACTTTCAATGCCACCTACCTCAGGAGATTCTTCGTCATCGGAATCCCATAAATTATTAGCAATATCTTGCAGATCTGCAGCTGATAATCGTTTTCGAGACATGTTATTCGCACTATTTACTTTCACTCTAATTCAATGTAATTTTAGGAGCTTAGTTGTCGACACTAACATCGATATCAAATGACTGATAGCAGATGCATTATTTATTTCAAAATATGTATAGGTACATACCTAACAATATTATTGCATTCCAACAATGATTATCAATTCTTAAAATTCATTTGGAGTAGATATAACACATATTGTAAGCATATCTTTGATGTTCACATCAAAGAGATGTTTACATGTTTTGTCGCACGTTTAGACTTTATTATTAGATTTTCGGAATCATAAAAGTCGTTTAGATAATTCACAAAAACATTACCTGACTGCCAGATTAACTTCTGTAACAAAGATTTAGACTTAAGGTATAAATACAAATAGGGTACGACGGGCCCGTGTTGCCCCTTTACATGACAAAATTATTTCGACGCAATAATTTCAAAAATTATAATGAATATTTTGAATAGCTCATGACTATGTCGAAAAAAACATACTTCTAAACAAATTCAGTGATGCATAAAATTCAATAAATTTTTTTTATCAGTTTATGATAAAATAATTGTCGTCTCGGGCCCGTTGGACCCACCTTGCCCGGATAAGGGTTAACGAACTTCCATTTATTAAGAGACAATATGGTAGAGGTACATTTAGAGGGTACAAGGTTTTTTCCCATGTGATAATCTGGCGCGCTCGAGTAACTGCAAAAATCACTGCTTGGGCTCCCCTACCATATAAAATATCTACGACCTACTTCAAGTGACAAAATATATCTATCAGTTGGTAGCTCGGTTCTGTTATGTCATTTTTGTTTTAGTGGAAGAGGAATGTGTTTTATGTATGTCTTTCATCTGTTTAAAGTGCTATTTAAGTACATAAATTCATTTATATTATTTAGATATCTCTCGGGTTTTGCCCCTATTAAAATTTTCTTGCCCCCTGGTTCGGAAGTGACTTTCTTACCTACATGGTCGATACAGGAAATAAACTGTAGTAGCATGGCCGTTACTATGGAGAACTCAATACCTGCCTGTAATTACATCCACACATTCAGTCTACATTCAAACAAGCATCTCACCCCAACAACCACACCAATTACATTCAACAACAAGTTATCAACCAACTGATTGTGAACTCATCCCTATGGTCTCTTTTCGATGGATTTATACAAACCATGTGATCTTCATAGCAGGGGACTTTTGCGCTGATAGTACCTCCATGGTTATAATCTCGATAAAGGTTATCGGTAAAAGCGATAAATAGACCAGGCCGCATCTGTAAAAATATTAGTACATTTGGATGTTGAGAGGTGACTCAAATTTTTTTGCAGAAATAGATTGAAAATAACTCATATAATACTATTTGAGTTATCCTTCCACTCAAAAAGGTCCGGAACATTGTTTAAATAATAAAAATGTCAAAAAATGAAGGAATAATTCGATTTTTGAAGTTATACTTCTTTAGGCGCGATGGGAGTGAATTTTACATCCAAATCCTTAGGGCAGGACGCACGCGCGTTATACCTTTGCTCTGATTGGGTGTTCAAATGACATGTCACAAATTATCCAATATGGCGGATGTAGGACAGCTGTGGTTTGATGTGGTCTATTTTTGTGGTTATGGCTGGTGTGTTATAAAATTTGTGAGAAGAGAAAAGAGAAACAACAGACAAAAGTTAGTTAATAGTTATACTGCCTTTTTAAATAGTTTTCGTATACATTTTTGGACTTTTTAACATAGAAAAGATGCCAGGTGCGGTTTTCAATCACAAAATTGCTGATAAAACCAATTATCCCAAAGGCGTAGAGATCTGTGGATAACATCAATCAAGCGGGGCGATCTCATACAAAACTAAAGAATCAGAGAGTCGAGTAATATTGTAGTAACTTTTTAAATAGTTTTTAAAAGCGACAGGTACGTAATAATTGTAAATGTTTCAGTATCCTAATTAAAAAAGTCCTAGGTACCTACCTATTGGGAAAATTTAAAAAGAACCTACCAAAATAGTATGTAATGCTTTGATTTACATAATTTGATTACCATCAAAATTTCTATCAATATTCACCTAATATATTGTTTTCTTACTCATGTTTTGTTGTATTTTCTTTCAATTTCATTCAATTCTAAATAATTTCGATTCAAAATCAAAATAATTTGGTTAAATTCAGAACCGTCAAATCTCTAATCCGTTTAGTTAGTTGATCTTCGCACGTGATGACACATGATCTCCGTGAGTAAAAGTTAAATTTGAATGAATTTCAATACTAACTGGACTGATAAGGGGATCCGAACCCCAATGGAAACTTATATTTTTTTATTTTTTGTATACATTTTATGATTGTAAGCTTATTTATTATATAATTTTTTTCAAAAAATACGTATTTAGTTAAAAATTTTTCAGAAATTATTTGTGGCATTTTTCAATGTGTTTGTTTGTGTGGGTTTTATTATTTTATTATGTTAATTTTTGGCACTGTTTTCATAAAAATTTTTGAGAAGTAGTAAGTATTAAAATTAGATTAATATTTAAATAAAATATAAATAAGCTGTTTAAAGTATATTAATTTCGTTGAAATCATATAATAGAAGTATAACTTCTTACGTGCGTACAAAGTACAGACACATTCTTTTGTTTTTCTTGGTTTTTTGTTTATAACTTTAAAAGTATTCATTTTCGAGAAAAGTTGCACTCATATAAAAGTTGCGTAATTACATTTCCTACAATATAGGATTAACTAAAAATTTTAAAAATTGTCACCCTTGTTGCAAAATAGCAATAATTTCGAAAAAAAAACATAAAAAAACAAGTAACCGTATTTTACGTTTTTCAACCATTTATGCTACATTTAGGAGCTTAATATTTCAACCAAAAAGCTTTATGATCTGATAAAACAATACTCTAAATTTCTTTAAGATCGGTTTAATAGATTTTGCAAAATAAATGTTGCAATGGAGCTTTCGCAAAAAAATTCATTTTTCAAAAATGTTGTAACACTGAAAATAAAGCAGACAGTAAGTTGTTTTTTTACGTATAAAAGAATACTGTACCATTCATTTGAAATTTACAAAATTAAAATCGGTGAACTACCACGGCGCTCAGGAATTTTTTTAAATAAACATTAATTTTTGGTGCTACGCGCTGGACAACGGATACGTTCGCTCTGATTGGGCATTCCAATGACCTTTGATAATGATTGATAAATTTTAATTTTTAGTACATTTCAAAATAAATAAATAAATTTGTTTATTGCAAAATAAAAACACATACTCTGTCCTTTGAAATAACACTTTTTTTAGCAAAAACTTTCTTTGTTCATATACATATTTTAACTTAAAAAATAAAAGTGTATTATTTTTAAACATATGCAATTGTTTAAACAATTTTTCACAAACAATAATCCAATTAGTTTGATTTTTGTGGAATTCAAATATGAACATACAACAAAATAGAGAGTAAGAAAATAATATATTAGATAAAGATTAGAAGAAATTTTAGTGGAAATCAATTTGTGTGAATCGAACACCGCTGTCATGCGCGTAGCACCAAAAATTAATATTTATTTAAAAAAATTCCTGACGCCGTGGTAGTTAACCGATTTTAATTTTGCAAATTGCGAATGAAAGGTACAGTACTGTTCTATTCGTAAATAAAATTTAATTTGCTATCTGCTTTATTTTCAGTCCTGCAACATTTTGAAAATATGAATATTTTTTGGTAAAGCTTAATTGTAAAATTTATTTTGCAAAATCTGTTGAACCGATCTTGACTAAATTTACAGTATTGTTTTATCATATCATAAAGTTTTTCTGGGTGAAAAATGAAGGTCGTAAATGACGCAGAAATTGTTTAAAAACGTAAAATGCAAATATTTGTTCTTTTATGTTATTTTTCGCAATTATTGCTATTTTGCAACAAAGGTAACAATTTTAAAAATGTTTAACCAATGTTATGTTGTAGGAAATTTAATTACACAATTTTTATTTTAGTGAAACTTTTCTCGGAAAAATACTTTTAAAGTTATAATCAAAAAACCAAGAAAAAAATCAAATTTTTCCTTCATCTTTTGACATTTTGATTATTTAAACAATGTTCCGGTCCTTTTTGAGTGGGAGGATAACTCAATTATTATTATATGGGTTAATTCCAAGCAATTTCTGCAAAAAATTCGAGTCACTTCTCAACGTCCATCTCAAAACAGATCCGCCCTTGACTAAAAAGCGAAAAGCATGTGAGTAAGGTCGGCGCAATCGTCCCATATCGATTCTTCTTATAGTATATTGACTAATTGCTCTACGCATTTGTTGAATATGTTGTAAACTTTAATAAATAAATAAAATCCTTTACCAAAGTAACTGTGTGTATTCTAAAAATCGTTATTACTGTAAATTTGACCAGTGTAACCGTAACTGCTACTATAAGAAATGGGCTGTTTCCCAGAAAGTATAAAGTCAAAAATAAATATCCCAAGCAATGGGTACCTATATAAAACGACCGGCAATTTATCTTACAAGGAATGCAATTAGGTTCAAGAAATGGCTAAACACGCTGCATAAATGACGCGCAGAGATCGCGAGACCGTACAAGTAGAAATAAAAGCCAATAGATTGATACATTATTTATCACATAAACACCTGTTTCGTCAAATTTTAATTAGGTATGTGACAATAAAAAAAGGCACAAAGAAAGACATCAGTATCTGTGACAAGGTAACTGTTCAACCGGCGAGTTTACGAGTATGGGATTCGGTACGAGGATATTGAGGATATTCGCATAAATTCATTTTCAGTTTCAGATAATGCAGCGCTGATAAAGATATATTCAATTAATAGTTAGCTTATGCATAATCATGTAAACTTCTACTTCATGGAATATATGATTTCAACTGAGACATAAAGATGGAAATTATGGCATTCGATAAAGAAAACATGTATTTGCGAATATACTTGTCAGCATGAATCGTAGATATGTGAGTTTTCGAAGAAATGAGTTGAGCTTTTAGCTCCAGCGGAGCAAGGTGTATTTGAATATTACAATAACAGTTTTATTAAGCTATTCACATTCATTCCACACTGCGAATCCGCCTATAAATATTTTGTCATGTATTTTTGGTAAATTCCGCTACACCTCATCCTCACCTTCTTAAATACAGCCGGTGTCAAATACAGTGGTGAAGAGTTTCATGAAATAGTTGATCGTACGCTATAAAAACAGCTGTGCATTTACTTTGAAATATTAAACAGAAGAAGAGTAGAATTGTATAATCATTAGGTACATAAAACGAACTGATAGAGCTTCTAGCCACTGAACCTGAAATGAGTTTGTAAATCAGATTCTATTTTCAAAAAAAAAAACTCCATTATAGAATAATTCCGATTCAGATTCTGTCAGCTGTCCCCCGCTTCGAGTCCAGATGATGGGTGCTTGTACATTACCATGCTAAAAATTTTTAAGGTGTTTTTGTGAAGTCCTAATGTGTCGTCTCTAGATGTTTTTTCAAGTTTTTTCAAATTTAAAGAAAATTTTCAACCATCCTCCAAGTATTTTTTAACTTTCAGATATCAATTCTTTAAGGAATTTTTCAATAAAAATGGGATCCTGTTTAGCTCTGGTACTTTATAATTTTTGACCATAGTTCTGAAGATGACTTTATAAGACGAAAGAGCTCTGAGAGTAGAAGCTTTTCTGTTGCTACACTAGATAAACAAGATAGTTTTTCCCAGGAAAAAGTATACGAGCACCAATTTATTATCTTCATGTTTATTTACTCTGTTTATTACACAAAGAACTTCTTCTTCTTCTTCAGATGCAAATCCAATAATGGATGTTAGCGATCACATTTTCCATTAACTCTCTATTTCTTTGAATATGTATAAGATATTTTATTTCGTTAATCCTTGTCCATTGGTTGTGTCGAAGCAAGGACATTTTCTTGCGTCTCATTCCTCTGTTGCCTTCAATTTTACCCTTGATTATAAGTTGAAGAAACTGGTACTTTTCATTTCGCGTGATGTGTACGCGGTTTCCTTTTTCTTGATGGTTTCGAAAAATTGGCGTTCTTGGTTGATTATTTTAAAGACATCTACATTTATGATGCCGTCCATGGCATCTTCAGGATACGGCGAAAAAGCCACATTTCTAATCTAATCTGCCACATCTAATCTGTTTATATCCCTCGTTTTGAGTGTGTAGCCCTCTACGACATATAGCAGCACCGACCATACGTAGCACTTAGTAAACCTTGGTCTCATTTGAAAATCTTACTCCGAACATGTCAGTACCTTCCTGAATTTTACCAAATCTTGTCGAGCTTGCTCAATGCGACATTTTACTTCCCAACACTCACGAAGAGTTGTAACGTCATTGATGATATATGATGATGATGTTGTGTAGGAGTTTGATGGCCTCGACATTCACATGGTTGAAGAGCCTTTGTTCATATCCCTTGGGTTTCATATACCTGGGGTCTCTCATATCAAACGAAGGAGGATATGACACTATGTGACAGAGAGATACGTAGAGGGCTTACCATCGCAAGGTAATCTATGATGAAGCTTACAGGTTTGTTTCAACCAGAGTCTGAAACAAGCTGAAGAAGTCAGGGTTATGCGCAGTGACATAAAATTCTGCTCTTTCATGTTATTTCGCAGAATTCTGACGTCTCCAATTTGTTTATGACTCTGGTTGAAACAAACCTTACAGTTTGGGAAAACTCAACCATAACAGTGCACCATAACAGCACTCATTTTGCCCATGGCTACTCTCATCAGCAATAGGCATGATGAGAAAACTTATCGAGGGCAAAGAAGATCTTTAAGCCGTTGGGTAGATCAAACAAAAAACACTGATCAACCAAGGAATTTAAGAGGCCGAATAACTAACCCGGAACAAAGAATAATGGAAAGAAATGATAAAAATTTGTTGTGTAACCACATCTCTATGAGGAATTAAGGTCCGAGCAAGTCTTTTGCAGTTATTTATACTAAAATCACAATAAAGATACACTAGAAATAAACAAACCAAGACACGTTAAGGCGGAGACAGATATCCGCGCCGCGAACTCCGCGCCGTGTGAGCGCCGCGCGTTCGTGGCGCGGTTATTGTTTGTTAAAATTTTTCATTTTGACGAACTAGAGGAAACTTACGAACGTTTAGTAATTGTAGATAATCATGTCTCTGTCCTGTACTTCTACTACATCTTATTTTGGTATTATTCTGAAACTATTTTCTTGTGTCATCTTATGCAATTTACTATTTAATGTGGAATAAGCCACAGTTTGCGAACATTTCGGGAACTATACCTTTTTCGCTTCCCGGCGACACAATTATAATGGTAGGGGAGCCCAAGCGGGGATTTTTGCAGTTACTCGAACGCGTCAGATTATCATATGGGGAGAAACGTTGTACCCTGCAGATGTACCTCCACCATCTATTGGCTCTTAACACGGGGGGTTCGTTCAGGGGGGCCCGAAAAAAAAATCTATCCTTAAAAATACTCGAAATTGTCAGATTAAGATTAGGTAAGTTAAGTACATGCAAAAGAGTCTATATTTCAAACATATGACGATTTGAGCGGGGCGTACGGAAATGGGTGAGTCAAAAAGTTTCACAAAAAAAGCGAATATTTTGCGAAATGAACGTCAGATTGCAAAACTAAAAACTACGTGTTCAATGTTTTTCAAAAATCTATCGAAAAATACCAAACATGACCCCCACGGAGGGGGGGGGGTAAATTTACAATTTTAAGTACAAATCCCGCGATCTTTCGCAAAATAAACATCATATCGAAAAACTGCAAAATACACTTTATCAATATTTTTAAAAAATCTATCGAATGGTTCCAAACACGACCCCCCACAAAGGTGAGGTGGGGGTTACTTTAAAATCTTAAGTGGTAGCTCCCATTTCTTATTGCAGATATGGATCGTTTGTATAAAAATAAACAACTTTTATTCGAAACATTTTTTCTAATTATGGTTAGATGGCGCTGTAATCGGAAAAAATTCCCCACTAAAATGGAAAATTTTACTTAACTTTTTTTTGGTTTTAGGACCTAATAATCACAGCCCAATAGGTCCCCAAAGCGCTCGAGAGACTGCACATTTAGCATATTTTGCTCCCCTACCATAATATATCTGCTTGTTCCTACAAGCAGAAACAAAATTAGAGAACTATAGGTTCTTCCAAGTTGTGCGTTACCTTTTTCGTTTTCCGGTGACACAATTGTAATGTATCTGCTTGTTTCAACTGCGTAGCTTCACCAGAAACGAAATTAGAAAACTATAGGTTCTTCCAAGCCCTGTGTTAACTTTTTCGCTTTCCGGTGACCCAATTATAATATATCTGCTTGTTCCAACTCAGTTGCTTCACCAGAAGCGGAGTTAGAAAACTATAGGCTCTTCCAAGTTGTGCGTTACCTTTTTCGCTTTACGGCGACACGATTATAACATATCTGCTTGTTCCAACTCCGTTGCTTCACCAGAAGCGAAGTTAGAAAACTATAGGCTCTTCCAAGTTGCGCGTTACCTTTTTCGCTTTCCGGTAACACAATTATAATATATCTGCTTGTTCGAACTCCGTTGCTTCAACAGAAGCGAACTTAGAGAACTATTGGCTCTTCCAAGTTGTGCGTTACCTTTTTGGCTTTCGGGTGACCCAATTATAATATATCTGCTTGTTCCAACTCCGTTGCTTCACCAGAAGCGAAGTTAGGAAACTATAGGCTCTTCCAAGTTGTGCTGTAACTTTTTCGTTTTCCGGTGACCCAATTATAATATATCTGCTTGTTTCAACTCCGTTGCTTCACCAGAAGCTAAGTTAGGAAACTATAGGCTCTTCCAAGTTGTGCGTTACCTTTTTCGTTTTCCGGTGAACCAATTATAATATATCTGCTTGTTCCAACTCCGTTGCTTCACCAGAAGCTAAGTTAGGAAACTATAAGCTCTTCCAAGTTGTGCCTTACCTTTTTCGCTTTCCGGTGACGCAATTATAATATATCTGCTTGTTTCAACTGCGTTGCTTCACCAGACATGAAGTTAGAAAACTATAGGTTCTCCACGTTGTTCGTTACCTATTTCGCTTTCCGGTGACACATAATATATATCTGCTTATGAATGTTTTTTTGATATTGACAACTATTTCCGAAGTGAAAGTCGAAAGGTCAAGTAAACTTGATTTCAAACTCGAATTGTGGCTTATGCCCAAAAATCTTATTTTTAATACAACATGTTATTTTTAGTACAATAATGAACTAACCTTTTTTACATTGGTCCGCATGTATATTTTTTATTTCAGCTTCTATTTCCGTTCAGATCGGATTTAAGTTGTTTCTTTAAATTAAATGGTTCTTTATTGAGGATCCCACAATAATGATTTTCCACGGTAAACATCAATAAGTTAGATATTTCCTTCCGACAGTTCCGACCATTCCATTACTAACAAATATTCAACTCAGACGCGCCAAAACCAACAAACCACTCGCAAACCCGTCCAAATACGTACTGCGAACCATCAAAGCGTTTGTTGAAAAACCGACAGAATTTAGATCGTGGTGCGCCGTGTGTGTGCCGTTTGTGCGTCACTTGAAAACACGTACTAATCTGACGATTACGCTGCGCGCGAGCGGCTCGCACACCGAGCAGAGCGCATATGTATATCCGCCTTTAAATGTTACCAAGACACATGTTTTACAAAGTATACACTTTGTAAATCATTATTTGGGATTTACAATGGTAAATCATGTTTTGGGACAGCTCCTTGTAATATTAAACGTGTCTTGGTTTGCAGATTAGTTCTAGTGTATTTTTATTGTGGTTTCAGTATATAGTATTTGCAAGATAATTAAAAATAGCTGCTTACTTACGCTTTTCTACGAATAAATTGACAAAATCTGCAAATTTTCTTATTTACATTCATTTGACGAAATATGCTTTTATTTTTTAATATAACGAAGAGCAGATAAAAAACTATGTACTAATATTTAATTAACAATGGAACTTTTTTCTACTGATTTTAGTGTAGAGTACATGGTTGTGAACCTGGTGACAAATAAATGCTTGACTTGTGAAACAGTAAGCTCCGTAATAATATTTATAAAGATTACACATATTTTGTCTTCGCTTGGGGTAATGATAACAAACCTTGTACAACACGTCCTGGATATCACTCAAAGCAAATAATTTTTGCTGATGTGTTTACATACATATGTTATGTAATATAATAAGTTTCTGATATCTCTTAAAGTAATAATAACAAGCATTGTGTAGGTCCTGGATATCATTATTTAATAAAGCAAATAATTTCATGACGTTTTTTAATTTAGTGTTTATAATTAATATTTGGCTTGATAACGAGAAATAATGAATACTGGGGGAACATTTTAAGATACAGTGAAGTATTATAACCTCAACCAACAGCAACAAATTCTGTTGGAACTCGTAATTGGTTTATATTTTTTTACAACAACAAATTATTAGACTTAAGTATAGATGTGTAAACTAGTAAAAAGTATAAAAAAATATAATTTCATAAATTAATATTAAATTTATGTGTTATTTGGATATAGTGTAAATATTGGTATGTGGGACTCATTAAATGGCAAAGGATTAACCAGAATATGTAGCCATTTTATTACTATTATTCAATGGTAAACGTAAATTCCATAAGCCAGTAGCATTATTTTTATTAAAGCATATTTATTATTTTAGCATATTTATATTAAAGTAAGTACCAATAAAATAAACATAAAAATAAAAACATTTATTGCACATAATTATAACATTTCGTTCCTTAAGATTTCATTTCTTCTTGTTATGTTCTACTTCTGCACCATCTCCTTTTTAACTGCTTCCTTTGCGAACGCTTGGTTCATCATGTTGTGGACTTTTGGACTTTTTTTTCTGTAACACCTTCTTGTGACATCGTACCTACTTTTATTACTGGTTTTGGAACCACCTGGCTATTACCTGATTGGTAGTCGATCAGTTTGTGTCTACATCTATACATCCTCTGTATCTGATTTCTGGCGAGGATGTCCCTTGTTTTAAGGAGGCTTCTTGTGGCCTGGTGGAAGAAGTATCTTGTCCTATTTTCGGCCATCTCCCTCAGTGGTGTGTGCTGGAGCTGGTTGCATGTGTGACTCTGTCTTGCTACGTTTATCCGTCTTTCAACCGGTAACATACTGCCTCTTTTCTCTAAGTTCCTCCAGTTGGATTCTGTCGTGGAACTCCATACTGGAACTGCATACGACGTCACAGCTCTAACGAAGACTTGGTTCAGCTGTAGTTTCTTGGTCTTCGTTAGGGGGCAGGTCCTAAAAATATACGGTTGAATTAGTCTTTTTACTAATATGACTTTTCCGATGATGACTCCGATCTGATGACGTTTCCTCTCATAGTGAGTTCTACTACCAATGGAATGTGTTGCTGCGTAAAGACGATAAACAGCGTCTTCTCTGCGTTGGTTTTGATCACTAAGTGCCTCTATACGGTGCTCTGAAGAGGGTAAAGTCACACCCGAAATACGTATAAGCACATATTAGGTGCCCTATTCTGTAATCAAATCTGAATTAACTTTATTTCTCATTTTATTTATATTAACTTTTGTGAGCAAAAAAGAAACTATTCCGGTACAAATTGTTATTGAGATGAACGATAGGCCGTGGATGAAATTTTTAAATCCCCTTGTCGACCAATTCATCACTCTGTATGGCATTATATTTCAATTCTAAAATGCATCAGTGAATAACAATTCGGATTTTTAGTTTCTGAATCTTTGAGCTAGCTATAATTTAAATAGTTCAAATGTCGGGCTTTCCTCGAGTAAAACACATTCTACCTGATGCCACTTGGTTAACTGTTGAATTGGGTAACGGATATGTATTAGTAATCACAATAGACAAGGCGAAAACGGCGGGTTCGTTGGAAAAAATATTCCCATGAAATTTTTTTGCATAATAACATTTGTAATACACTCCAGAATAAGGTTCAAGAAGTCGCCCACGAGAAAAGTGGTTCTCGCCCAGTTGATCTCTTGTTCTGCGGGAAAATCATTTGTTTCAAGATATTAAAATATGATGATCATAGTCCACGGAGTTATAAAATTAAACACTCATATATATATAGTTCTAAAAATGAAGCAATTCGTCCTCAAAAATCCTTGAATCTGAACTTCAAATCTCAATTCTTGCTCTTGAATAATAACTTTAAATAAATAAGTAAATATTAAAAAACGTACATCCATACATAAAGCAAAAAATATCAGTTTTGTTAAGTAATACTCGTTTTGTGAAAAAACAGTTATATTACACAATAATAATTGCTGACGCATTTTATTGCCAATTTATTAAACTGAAAACTTTCCATGAAAAACATGTTCTAATAGACAGGGCTGTCTCTTCGCCCCCGCTAGCGAAATTATTCCGATTCGATTTTTTCCACAAACTTACTCAAAAAGAGGTCCTTATAACATATCCATAGGTTGCCAGGCGGTGCCGTGGTCGAAAAATTGTTTAAACTATTTTTTTAAACAAATTCACAAAAATAATTTTTTCATTTCGAAATTTTTTTTTAGATAATTTGGTTATTCTAAGCAAAAAAGGTCTCTTGTCAATTTTTTTAAATTGATTTTTGTCGAGTTATATGCGATTAAAAATTTGAAAAATGCGAAAATGGCCATTTTTGAGGCTTAAAAACTCGATTAAAAATGATTATTATGAAATTCAAAAAGTGACCCAATCAAGTTTCAAACCCCTTCTTCAACGTCCTGAAGAGATTTTTGTCATTATTTCATTACAAAGCCGTTATTTTTAATTAATTATTATCAATTAGCGCTATAGTCTAGGATGTATCGTCGCCCCATTAGTTAAATTATTCCGATTCGATTTTTTTGCACAAACTCACTCAAAAGGAGGTCCTTATAATATATCCACAAGGTGCCGGGCGGTGCCGTGGTCGAAAAATTGTTTAAACAATTTTTTTAAACAAATTCACAAAAATAATTTTTTTACTTCGAACAATTTTTTTTAGATAATTTGGGACATTCTAAGCAAAAACGGTTTCTTGTGATTCTTCTCTAAAATTGATTGTTGTCGAGTTAGAATAGTTGTCGATTTAATATTTGAAAAATGCGAAAATGGCCATATAACTCGAGAACAATCAATTTTAAACAAAAATCAGATGAGACCTTTTTTGCTCAGAATAACCCAAATTATCTAAAAAGAAATCGTTTGCAATGAAAAAAATTTTTTTGTGAATTTGTTTAAAAAAATTGTTTAAACAATTTTTCGAAAACGGCACCGCCTGGCACCCTGTAGATGTGTTATAAGGACCACTTTTTTAGTAAGTTTGTGCAAAAAAATCTAATCGAAATAGTTTCGCTAACGGGAGCGACGATACAGTTGGACTATAGCGCTATTTGTTAATATGTAATTAAAAATAGCAGCTTTGTAATAAAATAACGACAAAAATCTCTTCAGAACCTTGAAATAGGGGTTTGAAACTTGATTCGGTCACTTTTTGAATTCCATAATAATAACGAAAAACGAAGTAGTTTTCAATCCTAATAGTAAATTATTAATATTGAAAATATTAAAAATATTACTAAAAGATTTTTAAATTGAAAACTTATTGGTACACTTCCCTGGTGACACCTCTACACTTCTACAATTTGCAAGCCAAATGGATGCTGCAGTGAAGACAAAGGGAAGGAATTCTACACTATGCAATTCACATCCCCCGTCTGCAGCTGGTAAAGTTCCAACGGAAAAATGCACCTAGTTACTCTACGGAGTAATACGACTCTAAAATAAAAATAAATATAAATATAAATATACATATAAATATAAATATAAATATAAATATAAATATAAATATAAATATAAATATAAATATAAATATAAATATAAATATAAATATAAATATAAATATAAATATAAATATAAATATAAATATAAATATAAATATAAATATAAATATAAATATAAATATAAATATAAATATAAATATAAATATAAATATAAATATAAATATAAATATAAATATAAATATAAATATAAATATAAATATAAATATAAATATAAATATAAATATAAATATAAATATAAATATAAATATAAATATAAATATAAATATAAATATAAATATAAATATAAATATAAATATAAATATAAATATAAATATAAATATAAATATAAATATAAATATAAATATAAATATAAATATAAATATAAATATAAATATAAATATAAATATAAATATAAATATAAATATAAATATAAATATAAATATAAATATAAATATAAATATAAATATAAATATAAATATAAATATAAATATAAATATAAATATAAATATAAATATAAATATAAATATAAATATAAATATAAATATAAATATAAATATAAATATAAATATAAATATAAATATAAATATAAATATAAATATAAATATAAATATAAATATAAATATAAATATAAATATAAATATAAATATAAATATAAATATAAATATAAATATAAATATAACTATAAATATAAATATAAATATAAAATTAACAATAAAAAATGTATACCATTTTTATTCAGTTGCAATGCGAAGGCAAAACAATCTTACTTTTCAATTAGAATACGTAGTGCAGTCCAGTCTCTTGAATTGCGATTTTCGGCTCTTATTGGAGCCTTCATCGGAAAGAACGTAGGCACTGTTCTCGATATTTTAACTGATTCGCATCGAGAGGTTTTCCCACCCATTGCAACTGAAGTGATGATAGTAGGTGGCTAGCGCCATCTGGCATCTTTTCAATCCTATTTAGTAAATTATTAATATTGAAAATATTAAAAATATTACTAAAAGATTTTTAAGTTGAAAACTTATTGGTACACATTCTTGGTGACACCTCCAAGACTTCTACAACTTGCAAGTCAAATGGATGCTGCAGTGAAGACGAGAGGGAAGGAATTCTACACTATGCAATTCACATCCCCCGTCTGCAGCTGGTAAAGTTCCAACGGAAAAATGCACCTAGTTACTCTACGGAGTAATACGATTATAAAATAAAAATAAAAATGTATACCATTTTTATTCAGTTGCAATGCGAAGGCAAAACAATCTTACTTTTCAATTAGAATACGGAGTGCAGTCCAGTCCCTTGAATCGCGATTATCGGCTCTTATTGGAGCCTTCATCGGAAAGAACGTAGGCACTGTTCTCGATATTTTAACTGATTCGCATCGATAGGTTTTCCCACCCATTGCAACTGAAGTGATGATAGTAGGTGGCTAGCGCCATCTGGCATTGAAAAACGAAGTAGTTTTCAATCCTAATAGTAAATTATTAATATTGAAAATATTAAAAATATTACTAAAAGATTTTTAAGTTGAAAACTTATTGGTACACTTTCTCGGTGACACCTCCAAGACTTCTACAATTTGCAAGTCAAATGGATGCTGCAGTGAAGACGAGAGGGAAGGAATTCTACACTATGCAATTCACATCCCCCGTCTGCAGCTGGTAAAGTTCCAACGGAAAAATGCACCTAGTTACTCTACGGAGTAATACGACTATAAAATAAAAATAAAAATGTATACCATTTTTATTCAGTTGCAATGCGAAGGCAAAACAATCTTACTTTTCAATTAGAATACGGAGTGCAGTCCAGTCCCTTGAATCGCGATTTTCGGCTCTTATTGGAGCCTTCATCGGAAAGAACGTAGGCACTGTTCTCCATATTTTAACTGATTCGCATCGAGAGGTTTTCCCACCCATTGCAACTGAAGTGATGATAGTAGGTGGCTAGCGCCATCTGGCATTGAAAAACGAAGTAGTTTTCAATCCTAATAGTAAATTATTAATATTGAAAATATTAAAAATATTACTAAAAGTTTTTTAAATTGAAAACTTATTGGCACACTTTCCTGGTGACACCTCCAAGACTTCCACAATTTGCAAGTCAAATGGATGCTGCAGTGAAGACGATCATCACTTCATCACTTCATCACTTCATCAAGACGATCACTTCATCACATCAAGACGATCATCACTTCAGTTGCAATGGGTGGGAAAACCTCTCGATGCGAATCAGTTAAAATATGGAGAACAGAGCCTACGTTCTTTCCGATGAAGGCTCCAATAAGAGCCGAAAATCGCGATTCATGGGACTGGACTGCACTCCGTATTCTAATTGAAAAGTAAGATTGTTTTGCCTTCGCACTGCAACTGAATAAAAATGGTATACATTTTTATTTTTATTTTATAGTCGTATTACTCCGTAGAGTAACTAGGTGCATTTTTCCGTTGGAACTTTACCAGCTACAGACGGGGGATGTGAATTGCATAGTGTAGAATTCCTTCCCTCTCGTCTTCACTGCAGCATCCATTTGACTTTCAAATTGTAGAAGACTTGTAGGTGTCACCAGGAAAATGTACCAATAAGTTTTCAATTTAAAAATCTTTTAGTAATATTTTTAATATTTTCAATATTAATAATTTACTATTAGGATTGAAAACTACTTCGTTTTTCAATGCCAGATGGCGCTAGCCACCTACTATCATCACTTCAGTTGCAATGGGTGGGAAAACCTCTCGATACGAATCAGTTAAAATATGGAGAACAGTGCCTACGTTCTTTCCGATGAAGGCTCCAATAAGAGCCGAAAATCGCGATTCAAGGGACTGGACTGCACTCCGTATTCTAATTGAAAAGTAAGATTGTTTTGCCTTCGCATTGCAACTGAATAAAAATGGTATACATTTTTATTTTTATTCCATAATAATAATTTTTAATCGAGTGATTAAGCCTTGAAAATGGCCATTTTAGCATTTTTCATATTTTTAATCGCATATACCTCGACAACAATCAATTTTAGAGAAAAATGACAAGAAGTGTTTTTGCTCAGAATGACCCAAATTATCTACCTAATAATGTTCGAAATGAAAAAATTATTTTTGTGAATTTGTCTAAAAAAAATGTTTTAACAATTTTTCGACCACGGAACCTCCGGCACCTTGTGGATATGTTATAAGGACCTCTTTTTGAGTAAGTTTGTGCAAAAAAATCGAATCGGAATAATTTCGCTAGCGAGGGCGACGATACAGCCCGGTCTATAAAGCTTTAAAACATAAAAATTATTTAATCTATATGATGTTCTATTTTAGATGCGCAGAAAACTTTGGTTACATAGAGACGAATGCTAAAAATGTCCTTGACTCTTGTCAAATTTTTATAGGTTTGCAATAAATATATGCAACAAGCTTATATCTTAATAAACCACAGGCGTAACACCATCTGTAGAATTGTATAAAATTATTTGAAAATGATTGTAGAACTTAAAATTATTACAAAATTCTTAAAATAGTCTTCTTCGTCTTCTTCTTTTTTTGTGTAGACACGACTCGGTCATTTTGGAGCTAGTGTGTATGTGAAAAGATTATACATGTTGTTAAATGTTACAATGACTTTTTTCAATTCTAAAGCGTATTCTTCTTATGCTTTGGTCCCATTTTTAGTTAATAACTGTATAAGTAGATATTAATAAGGTATACGTAGATATTATTCCACAAGTTAAATAAACTGGTTATTTATTATTAGCTGCGTGGTAGGTTATTTGGCTCATCAAAATTCATTTAATTTTATTTAAAGGGAATCCACCGTTAAAATAGGCAAAATGTCCTCAATCTGAGAATTTTTTTAATTTTTTTACGTTCTATGTAATTAAAATGTAAGACTCAGCGCAATTTTAAACCTCCACTCCTCTTCCTTTCATATAGATTTATTTAGAAATTTATATAGGTAACGGATAAAATCCCTAAAAACAGTTTTTTGAGTTTTTGAAGGTGAACGAAAAAATCTGAAAAAAATCAGGGGTATAGTTTTTAAAAAATACATAAAAGGAAAAAAATACCTGCAGCCATCTCCAAAAAAAAGTTATACGTTTTTTCGACCAAAAAATGCATTTTTAGTTTAGTTATGCTAACCTCAAAATTATGGTTAGTTCAGCCAAAAAATATGCATTTTGAGATATGTTTTGTAAAAGGCTCAATTATAAACGTGAATTGTTTGATTGTTTGATTTTTTTTTAAATTGATTGTATCCCACCTAAGGCAAAAATAAAAACGAATAATTGACGGTCGCGGGAGAGAAGGAGTAGCAGGTTAAAATTGTGATGAGTCTTATTATCTTACTACTCTTACTCTTATTACTCTTATTACTCTTATTACTCTTATAACTCTTATTACTCTTATTACTCTTATTACTCTTATTACTCTTATTACTCTTATTACTCTTATTACTCTTATTACTCTTATTACTCTTATTACTCTTATTACTCTTATTACTCTTATTACTCTTATTACTCTTATTACTCTTATTACTCTTATTACTCTTATTACTCTTATTAGTCTTATTACTCTTCTTACTCTTATTACTCTTATTACTCTTATTACGCTTATTACTCTTATTACTCTTATTACTCTTATTACTCTTATTACTCTTATTACTCTTATTACTCTTATTACTCTTATTACTCTTATTACTCTTATTACTCTTATTACTCTTATTACTCTTATTACTCTTATTACTCTTATTACTCTTATTACTCTTATTACTCTTATTACTCTTATTACTCTTATTACTCTTATTACTCTTATTACTCTTATTACTCTTATTACTCTTATTACTCTTATTACTCTTATTACTCTTATTACTCTTATTACTCTTATTACTCTTATTACTCTTATTACTCTTATTACTCTTATTACTCTTATTACTCTTATTACTCTTATTACTCTTATTACTCTTATTACTCTTATTACTCTTATTACTCTTATTACTCTTATTACTCTTATTACTCTTATTACTCTTATTACTCTTATTAGTCTTATTACTCTTCTTACTCTTATTATTCTTATTACTCTTATTACGCTTATTACTCTTATTACTCTTATTACTCTTATTACTCTTATTACTCTTATTACTCTTATTACTCTTATTACTCTTATTACTCTTATTACTCTTATTACTCTTATTACTCTTATTACTCTTATTACTCTTATTACTCTTATTACTCTTATTACTCTTATTACTCTTATTACTCTTATTACTCTTATTACTCTTATTACTCTTATTACTCTTATTACTCTTATTACTCTTATTACTCACCACGAGATACTGTAGGTTTTGTATACTTTTAGCAAGCACTGCTATCATCGATGGATCTAATACTCGAGATATCTAATACTTCATAATGGAAGGGGAGCAAAGTATGCTAATATATCTCTTTTAATTTTACCCCGTATATCCGCAGAGTTGTGTTAAATTAAAATCACTTAATCTTCACAATGAAATAAAATGATACCTCGTTGATACCGCTTAGTAAAACGTTCTCGTCGCTGGTCAATTTGTTAAATTTTTTATTGTACATGATTTTAATCTTTACATGCTTTCTCTCTTCACAGATGATTAATTCTCTGAGATGTTAAAATCTTGGAACTATTTCGGGAACATTAACTTATTTTATTTTAAAATACCAGATGACATTTTACTTGATAAGCTGGAAATATTTTCGGAAGAGCTTTTAGTGCCACAATTTTACATTTTTATGAGAGGTATATTTTTTATTTTTGCTTTGTATCTTGTAAAATGAACAGTTCTTGAAATAAGTCGTATAAATATATATAGAGAGCTTTGAAACAGGCCATTTGCGCCCAGAGCTCGGTTATTTCTTTCCATTTTTTCTGTTGAGAGATGGTTCCCCACTTAATAGAATTGAGATCTGGGCTGCATGCGGGCCATTTTAATGTTATTAATCCAACCCAGGCCCGGCCCTAGGGATTTTGCCGCCCTGGGCAAGATCAGCAACCGCCGCCCCCTTCCCTTGGTAGACCCAAAAACAAAAATTTTACCAACGCTCTTAGTTTTCTGAAAGGTATCACTTAATGCGTTAAAGGTTGTGTCTATAATTTTTAAATAGAAGTAAACTTTATATCGTGCCTCTATATCTATGTACGTCTATATTTTCATCTTCAGCCTTATAGCCAAATTGTCTTTTCACTTTCGTATTTCTTGCAATTGCTGTGCCTCCGATTTTCATATTCTCAATTTATAACTTTGATACTGGCTCTTTTGCGGCTGTAAAATAACCCTGGAATTTTAAATCACTTCTGAGAGACTTAAAAAGGATTTCCGTTTTTTAAATAAAGTTACAGCTTGATATACTCTCATATCAATACTCTGCAGTGATTGTGCAGTGCTGACTACGTTGATGTGAAGTAAAATGTCATGCTATATTATTACCACAGAGCAAAGAATGTGAGACTTTAGCAGCATCATTTATGACTAAGTTAAGTAAATGGCTAGAACATGGGACAAAAAATTCTCTAGGATTCATTTTCAAAATTCTGTTTTGAACTCTTAAGTTCTTCACTTTCATGTATGCCCCATTATGATACAACATACCCTTGTCCTCTCATATCTCCCAAAGGTATTCACAGTTCATTCAGTTTTTTCAAATTAACTTCGGTAAGTCCCAAGCCAGTGGTTTTCAGAACAGGCACATATCCAAGAATATGTGCTTTAATTTTAACACTTCGTGAATAAATCTAAATCTACAAAACGTATAACAGTAGTTATCTTTTCACTCCAGCAATATTAGGTGTATAATCTAGAATTATGCTATAATACTTTCATCAGCATCATCATCATCCTCCAACCAATTCACGTACACTGCCGGACATAGGTCTTCCCCAATTGTTTCCATACTTCACGGTTTTGTGCTGATTTTTGCCACTTTTTACTAATCCGCCTGATATCATCTGTCCATCGTGTAATACTTTGCTGAGTTTAAAAAGTTTAAAATTTTATTTTTGACTTGTTCATGGAGAAGCTGAATAATTACGTTTTGGATACGTTTTCCCAAGTAGTGATGCTGTTTGTTACTATCATTCGTTGTTCTCCTTATGTGCTCTTGTAAAACAGAATCAAATTTTCCAAAGAGCTCAACAAGCTTGAAAAATTACCATCGTTGCGATTAAAAAGTTTATCAGAATCGCCCCTCAATGGAAGACACTGTTGTGCTAAGAACTTTATTATTGATACAAGTCGTCATATTACATTTTACAACTTTTTGTGTTTCTTCGTCTATGGATTTGCCCGATTCTAGTCTAATAAAATTGCTAGTTCTACCCACTGTCGCTGTGACTGTAGATGAGCTGGAGACTTAGCGTGATCTGGCTTAGCGAGTAGTTTTGATCCCACTATTCTTATACGATGACAATTTCCGGTCGAATGAACTTTCTAATTCTCGTTTATACAGAGGCATTTTGCCGCTCTTGTTTATAATGTTGATTTTTTATAATATTAAAAACATAATTTATTATTTCTTCAATTTCAAAAATTGGCTTTTTCAAAATTTGCCGCCTCAAAATCAGCCGCCCTGGGCAGCCGCCCAGTTCGCCCACCTCTGGGGCCGGGCCTGATCCAACCTCTATTTAAGATACGTATTTATGTTTATGAGTCAATCACTGTTTTTATTTACAAAAAATTGTACAGCTCTTTCAAGAAAAGAGATATTCGGATAATTTAAAAAGCAAAATCTTAGGAATATCTCCAAAAGGAGTATGTAACAAAATCAGCCCTCCAATTTTTTCCAGAGAATTTTTTAAAGTTAGGAGAAAATACAACGCTTCCATTCACCCCCGTATAATGCCATCTAAGCAATAACTTTTTGTTACCGAAATAATAACAACAACACCAAAACATGTACCTATAAACTGATGCAAGAATCTTGAAAATTGGATTACAAATAATAAAGTTATAAATTGTCAAGCTTTATCAAAAATTTTGGTTGGCGGAATTTTGGGCCGGTGAGTGTATATTATATCACCATTACGGTTCACATTACTGTCTCTCACTATTTTCTCAAGCATTATATTGAACAGTAAAGTTGTAAGTAACTATTTCGGAAACATTGACTTTTCCTTTTGACATTTTACTTGATAAGCTGGAAATATTTTCAGATGAGCTTTTAGTGCCACAATTTTACATTTTTATGAGAGGTATATCTTTATATTTTTGCTTTGTATCTTGTAAAATGAACAGTTCTTGAAATAAGTCAAATATAAGGCATATAAAATAAATACTCTCTAGAAATATTAAAGAAAAATTACAAATTTTTATGAATTTATTTAATTATTAAAAATAATACTTATCTACAGTCCGTACGATATAGATACCGTTGCACGTCATCGGCGTCATAGCACGTGACGTCACATGATGCCAACACGAAATATTTAAGTGGTAGGCCTGTTCCTTTTTTGAATTGTTTAGCGGAGTACACTAGAATTACAGCCACTATATAGACATATTTTATTATATACTCGCAGAAATAATATTGGAATATTTCTATTAATGTAAATTTAAAGAAACATACCCTAACTTGTTTCATTTAATTTGTATACGTGGAATATAAAGCGTTTTTATAAAATAAAGCACACTACTTTTTCTAATTACATTCTACCTGAATTCGAACAAAGGAGACATTTTGACATAAATTGGTAACATTTATTTGACAGTCACGGTATTGACACTTCAGATTTGTTTTATTTTTTACTATATTTGTTTTATTATACAGTGCGCTGGAATAAGTGTTACCCATCCCTATTAACTTATTTATTTTTAGCACATAAGCAAAATGTTCGGACAGGTCTCTTTTTAAAATAATCGTAGTATATTATAGCATCAATGTTTCGAGCTTTACGCGATCACTCTTCAGGTGACAGTCATAACTTTGATTTTTTTTAATGGGAAAGTACATCATGTGGCACCTCATTTAAGAGCTTTTGAAATGCTGATTACAAAAATATATAATACTTTAACAATTTTTAAGAGCGTAGGCGCAAACTTTCATTCGAATTATTTTTAAACGCATTAATCTTTTTCGAATCCTGAACAAACCAATAATTATTTTTGAGAAATGTAAACGCACAATATATATTACATTATTACTGAGGCCAAAAAGTTGCTTAGAATAAATAAAAAGTTTCTTTTGAATAATATATTGGATATTAAAAATCACATTAAATTTTCTCTTTTTTTCACCCCTATAAATTATTAAAATAAACATTATAGAAGTTTTTAGGGACTTTCAGCCCTCGGTACTACTGTAATATTTCATTCGGCGTTTAAATTTTTCACAAATAGTTATTAGTTTTTTTAGGATTTGAAAAAGATGAATGCGTTTTTATTTTTTTTTTTATTTTTTATTTTTAAGTGTATACTGGACAATTTTATACTTATGAACGAATAATAATTGTATAATAATATGTAGTTACGTGGCTAAAGGTTCTGAACCAAGGCCAGAATAAAATATATAAAAAAAAAAAAGAATTCGACCGAAAGTTTGCGCCTACGCTCTTAAAGTGTATTAAAGTATTATACAATTTTTTAATCAGAATTTCAAAAGCTTTTAAAAGAGGTGACACATGATGCAGTTTCCCATTTAAAAAATCAAAGTTATGGTTGTCACCTGAAGAGGGATCGCGTAAAGTTCAAAACATTGATGCAATGAGTATTTTAAAAATCGACCTATTCGAGCGTTTTGCTTATGTGCTAAATATAAATAAGTTAGTAGGGAGGGGTAACACTTATTCCAGCGCACTGTATTTATTATTTTTATTATTTACTTTAACGTAAGATTATAACTTAATTTTTGTTTTCTATTTCTAATGTTTTTATTTATTTACATTGAATATTAATTTGTTTTGTTGTATAATCCACTTCTTCAATAATTATGTGATATATTTGATTTAAAGGGAATTCACGAATTTTTTGTAATTGGGCAACAATGTCAACTTGTATCTCTGACGTATATAATGACGCGCAACGGTATGTATATCGTACGGACTGTATAAGACATCTTATGTGACAATAACGCAACTTAGGGATAAAAGATTATGCAGTAATTGTCCAGTCGTCGGAGATTTGACCTCTAAAATAAGACGAACAAGTTGAATTTTGCTGAGAGTATCAATTTTGGAACCCCAAAAAGACGCAAAAACATTTTACCACTCCTGCCCCCGGGTTTCCTCCTAAAACCCCTACAAGAATCTGTAGCTGATACAACGTTGAAGAAAAATGTTTATTCGAACTTTTGTGTTGGATGAACCGTTCTCTCAGAAATAACGCTTGAAGTGGCAGGTGATTTTGAATGTTAGGCGCGCGAAATCAACTCGATACCTTTCGATCAGAGTATCCTATCGACAAATATAAAAATGAGTCTTAAAGGTGAACGAAGCAGTTTTCATATGAAATTTTGCCTCAAAGCTGTTAAATAAATAAGTAGACATTTTAAGTTTTTGACCATTTTTTGCGATTCTCACGAGTACAATAAAATTTAGCTTTTAGAATGATCAGTCAGTACGGAATTTTTTTATTGCTAGGGCCTAGTTATTAAAACCTATAGAATAAACCTATAACATAAACTAAAAGAATGGGAAAGCTATATCAAAAGTCTTTTTAATGGCATACGTGAAGAAATAAGAAGATTGGACAACCACAACGAAGGACCAGAAATTCTGAAAACTGAAATTATTGTAAATGCCATTAATCAACTCAAAATGAATAAGAGACCAGGTCCAGATGAAATATACCCAGAAACGTTATTAAGATTTGTCCTTTTATTCAGTCGCATCCCAAAAACCTCCAAGAAACCCACAACACTAAACAGAGAAATATATCAACAATTTGAAAAGTCTCAGATGCAGTATTAACTACTATATTAAAATTAAAATGGTAAATAGTTATTTAAATCTGAAACTTTTCGTGTTATAAGTTCTTTCTGGTACATCCTTAATATGCGACTTGTACAATGTTCAAGACCGGAGACCAAGAATACAAAAAACAAAAAGTGACTCCACTGTATGCAATCACATTCCGTTTTAATTCGTCTAGGAAATGGACAGAAAGAAACTTCCTAGTACTCAAATCTGAGTAAAGATAGAAAAGTAAAGATGATTTTGCTTGTTTTCGATTCAGAGAGATGCACAATCGCTGAACAGCTGTTTCCACCATTTCAGGCTTCTTCAACAGCGCTAGCGTGCACACCTCTAAATCGAAAAACAGCTCGACCATCTATTTAAGGGAAATTTCAAAGATCATTGAATTTCCCATTGGAACGAGTTCCAGCGACATCTCTTAAACAAATGGAAAAGTCTCAGATGCAGAATCACCACTAAAATAAAATTAAAATGGTAAATAGTTATTTAAATCTGAAACTTTTCGTGTTGAAAGTTCTTTCTGGTACATCCTTAATATGCGACTTTTATAATTTATAAGACCGCAGACGACGAATATAGAAAAAAAAAGGACTCCACTAATATGCAATCACATTCCGTTTTCATTCGTCTAGGAAAAGGACACAAAGAAACTTCCTACTACTCAAATTTGAGTAAAGATAGAAAAGTAAAAGATGGTTTAGTGCATTTTGTCGACTTACTATCATATATATGATTTGTATTATCATATACATACCTATATCATTATACAGTGTGTCTACTTGAGTTGGAAACATATGGGAAACTTTTTTATTATTAATTTTACGAAAAAAAGTTATTCTTTATAAAAAGTTCTGCATGCCCCAAAACCTAAGATTCAATTATCAGATATCAAATTTTCTCAATATTATACGAGGTATGTCAAAAAATATGAATTTCGGCTAAGGGTAAAGTACCTTTATTTCTCTCAATATCGAAAATTCTTATGATAAAAAGTTGTTTGGAATTAAAAACTAAGATGAAATATGCAATTACATGCTTCTTATTGAAAAAAAATATTTTTCTCAAATTTATGGATACCCAACATCGTTTTTAATTATTACAAATATCATAACTCGTTTATTATTCATTTTACAAAAAAAAGTTATTCTTCATAAAAAACTTTGCATAGTCTAAAATCTAAGACACAACCATGGTATATCAACTTTTATTAATTTTATACGAGGTGTGTCAAAAAATATGAAATTCGCTCAATATTTTAGCACCTTTATATTTTATTTCACAGTATTTCAATTAGAAGGATGTAATTGCATATTGACACATAGTTTTTAATTCTAAACAACTTTTTTAATAACCGTTTTCAATATTGTGAAAAATAAAGGTACTTTACTCTTGAGTGAAATTCATATTTTTTGACATAACTCGTATAAAATTAATAAAATGTCATATCTGTTGGTTGAATCTTCGGTCTTAGGACATACAGAGATTTTTTTTTTCGTATAAGTATAAGATACCTTTTTTTCGTAAAAGTAATAATAAAAGAGTTATCGTATGTGTAATGAATAAAAACGAAGTTAGTATCAAAAAAATTGAGAAAAATTTGGAAAATATTTTTTTCCAATTAGAAGCATGTAGTTACATATTTGAGCTTGGTTTTTATTTCCAAACAACTTTTCATAATAAGAATTTTCAATATTGAGAGAAATAAAGGTACTTTACCCTTAGCCGAAATTCATATTTTTTGACATACCTCGTATAATATTGAGAAAATTTGATATCTGATAATTTAATCTTAGGTTTTGGGGCATGCAGAACTTTTTATAAAGAATAACTTTTTTTCGTAAAATTAATAATGAAAAAGTTTCCCATATGTTTCCAACTCAAGTAGACACGCTGTATACACTGTGGGCCGAAATAAAGGAGTACATTTTTTAGTTAAAAATAACTTTTTGTTTTTTGGGCGAATTAATTTCTTTTTGCATGGCTAATAGCCTAACATGTCCTCAGCATGACTGCAAATTTGGAAGCAAAAGTAAGGTACAGGGTCGGAAAAAAATTTATGTAACGGTGCATTTGAGCTCGTTGCAAATGAAAACTGTCTTAGCCAAAAATGAACTGATATGCTCTTTTGGTAGGTTAACTATCCAGAACACTTCAGTAAAAAGGAAATTTTTTAAAATTACCGGATTCGCAAAATATCATTTTTTTTTAGCAGAAACGAAAAATCAATCATAGATTACTTTTTGGTAAGCAGCAACAAATGGAAAAGAGTACAGGATACGAAAGTGAAAAGAGGCTCGGAGATTGGCAGTGACCACCATCTAGTAATAATGAGAATGAGAACAACAGAGGAAAAAGAAGAAAAGAGAAGAAAGGTAGTAAATGAAAAAATAAAAAGTTACAAATTAAAAGAGGAAATATATAAGAAGAAATTCCAAGAAAAATTAGATAATACTTTGAAAGGTAGGGCAAAAAATACAAATATAGAAAAAAAATGGGAATATCTAAAAACCAGCATAATCAAAGCAGCTGAGGAAACTTGCGGGAAAGCAAAAATAGCAAACACTAACATGAGGAGAACAGAATGGTGGACGGAAGAAATACGAGAGAAAATAAAGAACAAAAAAGACAAATGGAAAAGATACCTAAGCACAAAACACCCGGAAGATTACGAAGCATATAAAGAAAAAAGGAAAGAGGTTAAAATAGCGGTGAAAGCAGGAAAGGAAAGGTCATGGGAGATATTTGGACAAAAAATGACAAAAAATTATAGGGAAAACCAAAAACTCTTCTACGGCGCATTAAAACAACTCAGACAAAAGAAAGGGCACACGATGCCGAATATAAAAGACAAGAATGGAAACGTACTAACAGAAGAAAAACAAATAATGGAAAGATGGAGAGAACATTTCAAAGAGCTAACTCATGTAGACAAGGACAACATAGGGGAGATACAAGAAAGGAATGAAGAACAACAAGTGGAATCCATAACAAGAGAGGAATTAGAGAAAGCAATAGAAAGAGTAAAACTGGGCAAAGCACCAGGCAAGGATCATATCACCCCGGAAATGATAAAATTCATGGGGACAGAGGGAATGGATAGCATGAAAGAACTAATGAATGATATCATAAATAGAGCAGAATTACCAAAGGACTGGAAGAAAGACATTATATTACCAATATACAAAAAGGGAGACAAGAGAAACTGTAATAATTACCGAGGTATCACCATATCAAGTATCCCTGGGAAGGTATTAGCAAGAATACTAGAGACAAGAATAAAAACACAAATAGAAACAACTATGGAAGACACACAGTGTGGATTCAGGAAGGACAGAAGCACGCAAGACCTAATATTCACATTAAGACAAGTAAGTGAGAAGGTAATCAAGAAAAATAGAGAGATACATATGTGCTTCATTGACCTGGAAAAGGCGTTTGACAGAATCCGAAGAAAGGACGTTTGGAAGACACTAACAGAAAGGGGAGTCGACAGACACATAATAGAAGTAATAAAGGATATGTACAAAAATAATACAAATACAGTAAGAACCAATAACGAGGAATCCAGAGAATTTTCTACAAGTCAAGGCGTCAAACAGGGATGCGTGCTGAGTCCACTGCTATTCTCAGTGGTACTGGATGAAGCGATAAAGAAAGCCAAGAGAAGAATGAGAAAACTAACATTAGGATACTGGCAAATGAAACAGACTCAACTATCGGAGCTACTATTTGCAGACGACATGGTATTGATAGCAGAAAACAGAGAAGACTTACAGAACAATCTTGAAATCCTAGAAGAAGAACTATCAAACATAAATATGAAAATTAATACAGAGAAAACAAAAACAATGATAATTTCAAATACGAGGAAGACACACGCAATAGAATTAGACGGGAAACAACTAGAGCAAGTGGAATATTTTAAATACCTAGGAGTAATAATCGAATCAAATGGTAAACAAGACATGGAAATAAACGAGAGAATGGGACGAACAGGAAGCTTATTTAACACTATGAAAACAACATTTTTTGGGAAAAAAGGGATACCGGAAAAAGTAAAAACGGCAGTCGTTAAATCAGTAGTTAGACCAACAATCATGTATAGCAGCGAGACATGGACATTGACGGGGAGACAAAAATCCAGAGTCAATGCTATGGAAATGAGGTTCCTGAGGAAAATAGCAAACAGAAAAAGGACAGACAAAATACGAAACGAAACAATTAGACAAAACCTAAAACTAGAACCAATCAATGAAAAAATAGTAGAAGGACAACTTAGATGGTTCGGGCACGTGTGTAGAATGTCGAACGAGAGGCTAACAAAACGAGTGTTCGAAACGAGAGTGCAGGGGAAAAACAAAAGAGGGAGACCAAGAGTTATGTGGGTAGATGAAATCAGGAAAGAAGTCGAGAAGAAGGGATTGACATTGGAAAGTGCAAGAAACCTAGCGCAAGATCGGAAAGCATGGAGACTACAATGCCAAACTCAACTCCACCAGCCTTACACCTAAAGGTAGAAAGGCTTAGGACTAAGTAAGTAAGTAAGTTACATATTTGAGCTTGGTTTTTATTTCCAAACAACTTTTCATAATAAGAATTTTCAATATTGAGAGAAATAAAGGTACTTTACCCTTAGCCGAAATTCATATTTTTTGACATACCTCGTATAATATTGAGAAAATTTGATATCTGATAATTTAATCTTAGGTTTTGGGGCATGCAGAACTTTTTATAAAGAATAACTTTTTTTCGTAAAATTAATAATGAAAAAGTTTCCCATATGTTTCCAACTCAAGTAGACACGCTGTATACACTGTGGGCCGAAATAAAGGAGTACATTTTTTAGTTAAAAATAACTTTTTGTTTTTTGGGCGAATTAATTTCTTTTTGCATGGCTAATAGCCTAACATGTCCTCAGCATGACTGCAAATTTGGAAGCAAAAGTAAGGTACAGGGTCGGAAAAAAATTTATGTAACGGTGCATTTGAGCTCGTTGCAAATGAAAACTGTCTTAGCCAAAAATGAACTGATATGCTCTTTTGGTAGGTTAACTATCCAGAACACTTCAGTAAAAAGGAAATTTTTTAAAATTACCGGATTCGCAAAATATCATTTTTTTTTATTAAATTAGAAAAATATAATATTTTAACAAATATTACATATACGAAAACAATTTAAAAATTTTTAAACTTAGGCGAAAATATTTTGAATGTGGCGACAATTATTGTTTATCACTTCTTGAAGTCGTCTGCGCCATAAATTATTAGCCCCATTTATTACACCCTGTTCAAAATAATTGTTCCAAAGAAACTGCATTTTTTCTTTGAGCTGTTCGATGGTTTCAAATTGTCAGTCATACCAATTTTGTTTTAAAATTCTCCAAATTGAATAGTAACCGGATTTAATTCTGGGCTGTTACATGGCCACATCTCTGGCTCAATATAGTCCGGGCAATTTTCACTCAAGAATATCCTTGTATTGTGGGAAGTGTGCGAAGGAGCACCATCCTGCTAGAAAATGTAATCTTAACATACTTCTTCAATTTTAGGTAATAGGTGCTGCATGATTTGTTCTTGATGTATTTTTGAATTAAGTTTTACCCCGGCATTAACAAAAATCAGACGAGATTTTCCCAACATGGATACTGCAACAGAGACCATTACAACTATTGAAAAATGACTTTTTTCAATTAAAATATGCTCTAGAGGAATTTCTCTCTTAAATTGTAGGTACGTCAGAATACACCCTATGATTTTGGGTATTTTTAGGAGGCCGTAAATAAAACATTTTTTCATCTGAAAACCATATTTTTCTAATGTCTTCACGAGAGCGGAATCTTCTTAGTAGCAAATTACATCTTTCCAGTCGTTTTTATCTTACATTGGCATTAAGTCTTTGACAGTAAACTTTTTTAAATACTTTAAGATGGCAATCTTGTTTAATGCTTCTTCGAGCTGATGTGCGGGAAATCCTAGTTTCTTTTGCGATTTCCCTTGTTGCAGCAGATTGGCCAGGTTGCAAATTCCCTAAAAACCTTTACTCTGGCAATATTTTCTTCAGTTCTTGAGCTTCGCTTTCTTCCACTTCCACTTTTATGCAAAATAGACCCATGGGTTTCCCTTAGTTACCTTAAGAACTTTCCTGCCGTTCCAATATGCGAATTTTTATCAGGAAATGCATTTACAATTTTTCTTGCACCATAAATATATTTTTCACGGTAATATTTAATTAATATTCTCTCCTCTTTGCTTAGATGTGGCATTATGAACTGGCCAATTTACTTATTTAACTATAAATGTCAAACAAATTCTATGGAAACCTAAGCACTGATGGTTTACTAAGTAAAATTGACATATTTGAGCATTTGAGAAATTCTTGCTAATATGAGTCAAAAACGATGGAAAAGATGTAATTTAGTGTTAAAAGGGTTTCGTTCTGGTAAACATAATATTAGAAAAGTACTCGAATAAGATTTCCTAATTTAAGTAAAAAATGACAATTTACAAATTCGGGATTTTTTAAAATTGTATGGGGAAGGCGTGTTCTGAACATTATTTAAATAAAAAAAATGATATTTTGCGAATCAAGTAATTTTAAAAATTTCCCTTTTACTGAAGTATTCTGGATAGTTAACCTACCAAAAGAGCATATCAGTTTAATTTTAGCTAAGACAGTTTTCATTTGCAACGAGCTCAAATGCACCGTTACATACATTTTTTTATAAGTCCGACCTTGTACGTTATTTGTGCTTCCAAATTTGCACTCAAGTTGAGGACATGTTATTATATACAAAAACAAAAAAGTTATTTTCAACTAAAAATGTACTCCTTTATTTCGGCCCACAGTGTATATTATCATATATATGATATATATATGCATGTGTCGACGGATATTATTATAGAATTATTTTTGTATAAATAATAATTATAAAATCTGTTTGTGTCAAGTAAGAGTTGAACCTACATTATGTTTAATTTTTTTGTCCTTTAACTATCACATACAGTCGGAAAAATGAAAGAATGCCCATGAACGAACATATAAAACACGCTGTATTTTCCTGTCACCGTGTCACAAAGAAAATTGCCCAGCGCAAGTACATGTAATAATAATTAATACATGTACTCTCGCTGGCCAATTTTTTGTATGACACGGTGACAGGAAACTACAGCGTGTTTTATATGTTCGTTCATTGGTATTTTTTCATTTTTCGTACTGTAGATGTCAGTGAAATTTTATCTTAATAGAAATTTTAAATATGGAAAAAATATTAAAATTTTTTAACACATATTCTAAAACCCTGTGTAATGCTAATGATGTTATTTACTATTTAAAACATTTCGTTATGCAATTAAAAACAAATACCATAGATATCGTACTTTGTTTGAACATAAAAATGATATAAAGCGTATATGACTGATAAGCTTTTGAACAAAAATTGTTTGACTCATTCACATTATTCGGTTTGGTGCATGCGATTCGTGTTAGTTGTCAGAAACCAAAAGTTACAGATACAGATACAACATTCTTCAAGTAACAGGTAGGATAAAAACTAATCTTTTGATTTTTAGCATAAATATAATTGTCAGAAAATGTTTCTCTATTACTATCTTTTATGAAAATTGCATTTGTTAAACTTACATAAATGCTATATTTTATTGAAAAAGTTTTTCCGATATTCTACAATGATCAAATCAGTCACGTTGTTTGATCAAGATAGATAGGTTCATTTTAAAACAAACATACAAATTAATGAGATTATTAATATTCTTACGATATGGATATAGTTCTGCCATTGTAACTTTGCGCATATGCATGAAAATTTCACCAATTATTTTTTATACTAGATCTCTTCTTTGCTCACAGAAACTAGCATCGCAAAATTAAACTGATTGTCTATAGAAACCACAATAAGTAAACAAATATAAACAATACGGCATGTCTTTAGTGCCCCGTTTACTATGATTTTTGACGTTTATCATTTTCAGCGACAGTGACATTTGTTGTGTTTTTTGGAATTTATAAATTATATTGTGTTTACTTTATAAAGTTATATTGTGTTCAGGCGCGGATACAGGGGGGGGGGGGTCAACGGGTCCATGGACCCCCTATTGTATTTAGTCTATATGTATTTTTTTATTATTTATTATTTTTTCTGTTAACTCTAAACTTTAAGCCATCAGTACAACACTAAATTACACGACAACCGCTTCCCAAAGAAGCCATAAAATCTAATAAAACACCCTTCTCTGAAAAATAATCTGCAGGTGCATTTGTTTGGGTACCTGTGAAACCATAAACAACGGAAATATTTTTCTCAATTCAAAGAAAAACAAAAATGATATTTTAAAATGCAAATACATTACACTGGGTATAAACCTTATTTCATGAAAAGCCACTTTTCAAATTTGCGAAACAGTAAAGATATAAAAATTTGTATTTTACTAGATAATCCATGCGTACCTACCCATTGATGGTAGAAAGGTTAATTTTTATGGTAAAGAACGACCAGTGAGATTAATAGTCGTGAATTTTCTGTCAATCCTTTTGATACCGTAGGTATCTGGGATTTTATAGTGTATTTTATCCTTAGAGTAAGTGTGAGTCGTATGGCTAAATCTGATAAATATGATATTTAAGTATTTGAGGAAAGCCTGCCCCCCCCCCCCCCCTATTATGAATTTCTAGATCCGCGCCTGATTGTGTTAAATTATATTATAACATAGTTAAATATAAGTCCACAATATAACTTTATAAAATACGTCCACCGATAATAGCCATTTCCTAATAATTATATTGATAGTACATAAATACCAATGGTATTACATATCGACGTAGGTTTTATTAATGTTTTGATTTAACTTGTTTGCAAATGAATCATGACGTTTTTGCAAAAATATAATATAATGGAACAAACATATAAAACAGATTGTGATTTAAAAACTTCAAAAGGGAATTCCTCAAATGTAAATAAAAATGTTAGAATTAGAATATTTAACTACCTTCGGCGATTGTTTATAAAAAAATTCTGTCATATTTAAAAACCCATGGGTTTTTACAAATTATTTTTTGCATAGAAACAAGTGGTTAAAACATGAACCTTTAGTAGTGTTACGATTTTCATTTGTAAGTATCTTAATTTGATAATCATTTTACCACTGTAAAATACTTTATACGTATTTCTATGGTATCCCCTTTTTTTAATATTGTCCTGTCAAATGCTCCAACGGTATGATGTACTTATTTTGCTCATAGAAGCAGATTCAAATATTTTTGGAGGCAAGGTAACTTTACGTGGATAACTTTGGATCTATCAAAACTGTTTGATTATACAAAACATTTTAGTTTCAAAAGCGTGGTCATACTTATTGTGATAAGGTCTCACACTACCAAATAATAGTTTATAAAGTTTAAAATTATACTTCTGTAAACGTACTCCTTTGCCGATCGTCTTGTGTCGGAGAAGAGTGTTTTAAGTTCATCTCCTTACTTTATCTTTGTACATACTTGCTGTGGTTTTATTTGCCACTAATTTTCTTCTTAAAAATAACTCTTAAATATGTCCAGGTTTCTTATTTACTTTCCGTGTCCTGTTCAGTTCCAGTCAAATTGAGAGCTTCTAGGACTATGATATCCTGGACTCTTTCTTTGACCTGATTTAGCCCTTATCCGGGCAACACATTTTACTTACGAAACTGGGCAACTCGGGTCCGTTGGGCCCACCACTGTTCTTGAATGTACTATTCATAGTAACCCATGTATTTCTAATACACTTTTTTTTTTTATTTTTTATTAAAGTTAAATTTAAATTGTCCTGATAATAATAATAAAGGTCTGGTACCGTAGGTACCTGAGATGAGTAAATTTTCCCCTTAGAGGGAGTGTGAGCCGTATGGCTAAATCTGGAAGATCTGGAAATTCAAATACGGAGAAAATGGAGAATGCAAAGTACCCAGATAATAGTGATAACACCGATTATTATGTCTACTACTGGAGTCATTCTCAAGACCCTCCTCGAAAGCATGAAAAAGCTGGGTCTGAATGAACACCTCTATAAGACCATGCAGAAAGCTGTACAACTCGCGACGGCTAGAAGTGTACGAACCTTTTTGGGAGATACACCTGCACCAAGTCACGTAGGGCTCGTCACCAAAGTCACCAAAGTCACCTAAGAGACCCACCAGAGCTTAATCCTTTTGATACCGTGGGTATCTGGGATGAGCAATTTTCCCCTTAGAGGGAGTGTGAGCCGTATGGCTAAATCTGGAAAGGTCTTTATTAATCTCTTCCAAAAATTTGATTAAAAAAAAGGTGCTACTATAGTATGCGGTCTACCTCGAGAGTGCGATCTACTTAAAGGGTTTGCACAAAATAGTGAAATGCAAGAAAACATTTGAAGGAAAAATATTTATTCACCAGTTATAAATATTTGGAGCCAAATAAAGACCTAACTAATGAAAACTTTTGTAAATCTATCAGGCCATTTTATTTGAAAAGAGGGGTTGACGTTACGTTTACGCATACTCTGGAAAAAGATTACGGTGTTGTTGCCTTTCATTATTGTGTGAAAACACTTCTGAGAGAAGATTATGCTAATTAACAGCTCATGTATAAAGTACCGACAAAAACAATCTTTACAAAATGAATAAAACGCAAGTCAGAAGAATGTTATTATTTTACTTTTAGAAATTAATACTTTGTCATATCAATTTTTCATAGTGGTCATACCACTTTTCCGATTATACTTGCACTAAGTAGTCACTCCGCTCACGAGCCGGTTAAGGTTTCCAGATTTTTCAGGTTTCTACAACCTTATTGTTTCAATTTATAAGTTGAAGTAGTTTTATCTGTACCTACTCTTGCATTTTCAACAATTTAAGTTCTCACACTTTTTATCAAAAGGTTGAAGATGGTAGAAATATTGAGCAAAACGGTTCTTCTTTAAAATCAAAAAGGCGGCTAAATTCAACGGCGCGGCTGAATTCAATCGCGATTTTAAATTTACACTATTGTTGATATCTTCCCCCACCCCCTATGACTAGAAAAATAAAATTTTGGGTATCTTGTCATGCAAGGTCACATGCTATTCCGACTGGACTAATATAACTAATAAATTTATTTTTCTTATTTTTGAATCAATTGGTTTCTATCTAAAACTTTCAGAATGTCTCTCCTACTTGAAATAGGATCTACAAAAAAATATTCTAAATATAAATTTCATACATTGTCACTTCGGTCTTATAACTGATCAGTGTATTGCTGCTTTCAATTTAATTCACTTTAGTTGCGGATCAGTTTAATAGACCCTGAAGGTTGTAGATAGATTCCAATCAGCGCAATAAAGACAATATTTTTAATAGAGAGCAGTGTGTTAAATAAAAATGCATTCTTCCGTAAGTAGTTTCTATTATTTACTGTCCATAAAAATATTATTTTTGTTATAATTTGAGAATTATGTTACATTTTTGGTAAAATAAATATGAGTATCAGCTGTGTCATTCTATTTTTAATTTTATTATAAATTTTTGAGGTTGTACTTCTTTAGGCGCGATTGGGAAAAATTTTGAGTGTGAATTTTTATAAAAATGAAAGTATGAAGTACGCGCAGACCGACAGCATGAAGTTAGTTGCTAAATTTTTTAGTTTAAGATGAAAAATGAAAGAATACCAATGAACGAACATATAAAACACACTGTATTTTCCTGTCACCGTGTCAAACAAAAAATTGGCCAGCGCACGTACATGTAATAAGTATTGTTACATGTACTTGCACTAGACAATTTTCTTTGTGACACTGTGACAGGCAAATACAGCGTGTTTTATATGTTCGTTCATGGGTATTCTTTCATTTTTCCGACTGTAACTTTTTTTTTTACAACGTAGAATGAAGTAAACACTTCCGTTGTATATATCTGTGTTATCAAAGATTTTTAAAGTTTTAACTGTTTTTTAATTTTTGGTATTGTTTTAATAAAATTTTTTGGAAAGTCGTAAGTATTAAAATCAATTTAATTTTTAATTAAAATATAAATAAACTATTTAACATATATTTATTAGATCAATGCGATTGTTTTGTCACTCTGAAAATCAAGCTGGAAAAATGGCAAAACCTCGCAATTTTTTCGTCCAGCATCGATTTGTACAAAAATTTGGGATTAGGCTAATTTCACGCTCTAGTTCATTTTCTATATGGAGCCGTTGTACGCTTTTGGCTTTTTAAGGGTGAAAACCACCCCTAATTGTTAAAAATTATAAAATAACATTCTAAACTTTAATATTGTCGACATTTGCTTCTTATTAGTTACATAATGATTGTTTTACGCTTTAAGATATATCATAATATTTCAACCGTTAAAACCACCCTTGTTAAAGCTATATATAAAAAGTTTACTTATCCTAAAAGAATAATTTCGGCTTGCATTAATTTACATAAAACTTAGGGTTAGGATCATCTTATCCTGTACTTCATATTCTATATCATGCTCAAGGGCGTTGATTATTTTTAGGGGTGTAAACTACCCCTTATTGTCAAAAATTATATAAAAACATTGTAAACTTTAATATAGGTAAAATTTAGTTTTGACTCGTTAAATAATGATTGTTTTATGCTTTAGGATATAATATCATAATATTTCAACCCTTACAAACTACCCTAATAACATTGCAATTTTTATAAGTAGACAATTTAATAGATCTATACAGAAAAAAGTAGAATTAAAGAATTACAAAAACATTTATTTACACAAAAATACGAACTTACAAATATGTAAAAAATACACATACAAATAGCTTTTTAGTCATCATCCAGTATACGAACCGGCTCTGTGGTATTATATACATTGAAATAAATGCTCTATAAGGGAACTATTCGAGTTTTTCGAAAAAAAATTAGTTTTATAAATATAACTCCTTCATTCTTGGCGATAAAAGTTTTTTGAAAAATAATTTTGTAGGATTTTTGAAGAGTTATAAGACTGTGTAAATTAAATTCCGTAAGATGCCTTAATTTTTAATTGAGGTGGGTTTAAAGGGCTCGAATAAGGAGATGTTTGCGCGTAAATAGATGTTTTAAACAGCTATATCTCACTAACTATTCACTGTAATGAATATCTATGCATAAGGAAATTTTGGATATTAAAAAACTAAAATTTAGTAATCTATAATTTTTTTCGTATCTCTAGTATTTTCGGAGATATTTTAAAGAAAATGATAAAAAATGCGAAATTGCAAAAAATCAATTTTTCTCTAAACTCGAATTTTTCTAAAATTAGGCCTTTTAAATTGGTCAAACTTGTTGGGTGTATTGATAATATAAATATAAAAGGAATTACAGAACGGCGAAGACCAATTTTTGATTACAAGGGTAGTTAGGGGGTTGTTTTCACTGTTTTTTTTTTCGTAGATAAAACAGGTACCGACTTTTTTTATCATAATTTGCTTAATTTTTATCCTAGAAACTTTTTATTATTCTTTGAAAGATCTTATTGTATACTTGCAAAAATATTATCTAAGTTTTCCTGGAAAAGTGCAAAGTTTTCACGTTATTTGGCTTTGATTATTTCAAATTATGCATTTGACGAAAAAAGCTAACTTTTAACATGCCGTATCTCGGTTTGTATTGGTCGTAAAAATATTATAGAAAAAAAGGTTTCGTTTGTGTTACTAAAAGATACAATTTTGATTTCTACATTTTTTTTATTAAATGCGTATTTTTCGAGTTATTCATAAAAAATCCGATAAAAAAGTCGATTTTCCGTCGAAAAACTGTTACTTTCAACCACGAATAACTCGAAAAATATTAGTTTTGCGAAGAAAATGTAAAAAACATTTTTTTCTTAGAATTACTTTTTACATCGATTTACATGGCTAAAATGTAATAAAACATTCCCACCCCCGAGGTTTTAGCGTACAGCGGCATGATAAAGAAAATCGTCTTTTAGGTTTTGAGGGTTGTATTGAGAAATATGCTTTCAATTGTGATGTTTTAATAGTATATTTTATATTAAACATTTGCCCGTCGTATATATTTTTACTGTAATTTGTAACTTAAAGCATGTTAGCTATTATGCTTTTCGTTCTATTACATTCATACTTATTGCCTGATACTCTTATTTTTGTTCTTTTAACACTACACTTTTCTAAGAAATTAACGCAGCAACTTAAAAATTGGTCATTTTCAATGTCTCGAATTTCCTAAACCTGTTGTCCGATTTAAGTGATTTTTTTAAAAAGTTATAGCCTTATTCTTTATCAATATCTCTGTAATAATATTGTTGCTATACAGGTAAATTGTCATTGTATACCGAATGTACCAATTAAAATGTGATTTTTTCTCAAAGTTCGCGTGATGCTGTGGAATATTCTACCATTTATAAATAATGAAATAAAACCCATCTATAGCCTCATGTTTTATCAATATTCTTTGTTTCGATTCCTTCGCTTATGTGGGATAATAAAAAAGTTAGATACTTATTTTAACAACTAGCCATGTTTTATATAATGTATAAAATATATTATATATATTTTATATAGCCATGTTTTTAAACAAATATATAATAAAAAACAAGAATGTGTATGTACTTTGTACGCACGTAAGAAGTTATACTTCTACTACATATTATGTGATTTTTAACACTATACCAAAAATTTAAAAAAATAAAAGAATAAAACGCACACAAACACATTGAAAAATGCCACAAAGAAAAAATGATTTCTGGACGATAATAATTGTTGGCAAAAATTTTAAATACGCATTTGCTGAAAAAAAAAATTATATAACAAATATACTTACAATCATAATATGCATAAAAAAATAAAAAATTAAAACTTGCATCGGGAATTGAACCCTTGAATTTCGTGCCGCTTTGACTCGTAATCGAAGCGTAGACTCACTCGTCCAATCGCACATTATTTATCATGTGGAAAAATACGGTAACTGAACGTTTTACTGTTTGACAGTTGTTTTGAAAATTATCTAGTTTAAATTTTGTGGAAGAAAATATAAAAATATAACAAAACAGTAAGAAAACAATATATTAGATGAAGATTGGTAGAACTTTTGTTGGTAATCAAATTAAGTATGTAAATCAAAGCATTACATACCTACTAGATAAATAAATCTACGCCAAAAAATCATAATTTAAAAATAAAAATCGAACCTAATTTGGGATTTCTCTCTAAAATCCGCATTCTTGAGAAAATAAATGTATGTATTTCAACCTAATCCAAATGTATAATTACAATATGATTATAATAAAAACTAGGTACTTACCAAATTAGAATGAGTTTTCCTTGTCCAAAATAGTCCAAAAGTCCAAAAATATAGGTATATGAAAACTATTTAAAAAGGCAGTATAACTATTAACTAACTTTTGTTTGTTGTTTCTTTTCACACAAATTTTAAAACGCAACAACCATAAATAATCTAACTACAGCTGTGCCACAGCCACCATATTAAATAATTTTTGACATGTCATTTGAACATCCAATCAGAACAAAGTTATAATGCGCATGCGCCCGGTCGCTAGGTTTTCCCATATAAAAATTTACCCTCTATCGCCGGTAAAGAAGTATAACTTCAATAATATACAATTAAATACAAAAATATTTAAGTAACCCCTCACCCCGCCTCCGTGAGGAGTCATGTTTAGTGTCATTCGATATATTTTTCAAAAATACTGAATACGTGTATTTTTCAAATTTTCGATCTCATGTTCATTTCGCACACTATCGCGGGGTTCCTATTTAAAATTTTAAATTAACCCCTCAACCCTCTCCATGGGAGGTCGTGTATGGTACAATTCGATAGATTTTTGAAAAATATTGTTATTTTAAAAATAAGTAAGTATTTTTAGTTTTTCGATCTGACGTTCATTCCGCGAAATATTCGTTTTTGTTGTGAAACTTTGTGACTCGCCCATTTCCTAACGCCCCGCTCAAATCGTCATATTTTTAACTACACACTGTTCTGCATGTACCTAACTTAAATTATCTTAATCTGACGATTTCGAGTTTCCTATAAGGATAGTTTTTTTCGTATTTGCCTTAACGAACTCCCCTGTATTAACAGCCAATATATGGTAGGGGTACATTTACAGGGTACAAGGTTTCTCCCCATGTGATTTTCTGGCGCGATTGAGTTACTGCAAAAGTCCCTGCTTGGACTCCCCTACCATTAGGAGCATGTATTTAAAAAGGAAGAAGAAGTTTATTCTTTATTTTTTTCTGGGGCACTTTGACTTATTATCGAATAATATTATTTCTGGAGTAAAATAACTTATCCAATTTATTCTAAATTGGATAAGTTATTAAAAACAATATATTATTGTATTCGATATCAACTCTTACAACACAAATTAAAATACTTTTCCATATTTTCTAAAGTCTATTATAGACCGGGCAGTATCGTCGCCCCCGCTAGCGAAATTATTCTGATTCTATTATTTTGCACAAACTTACTCAAAAATAGGTCCTTATAACAAATTAACAGGGTGCCGTGGTCGAAAAATTGTTTAGAAAATTTCTTTTAAACAAATCCACAAAAATAATTTTTTCATTTCGAACAAAATTTTTTTAGATAAATTGGCTTATTCTGAACAAAAAAGGTCTCTTATCATTTTTTTCTAAAATTGATTGTTATCGAGTTATATGCGATTAAAAATTTGAAAAATGCGAAAATGGCCATTTTCAAGGCTTAATAACTCGATTAAACATTATTATTATGAAATTCAAAAAGTCACAAAATCAAGCTTCAAATCTCTTCTTCAAGGTGCTGAAGAGATTTTGTCATTATCTTATTAGAAAGCTGTTATTTTTAATTATTAACAATTAGCGCTATAGTCCAGGATTTATCGTCGCCCCCGTTAGTGAAATTATTCCGATTACATTTGTTTGCAGAAACTTACTCAAAACGAGGTCCTTAAACATATCCACAGGGTGCCGGGCGGTGACGTGGTCGAAAAATTGTTTAAACAATTTTTTTTAAACAAATTCACAAAACTAATTTTTTCACTTCGAACAATTTTTTTAGATAATTTGGGACATCCTCAGCAAAAAATGTCTCTTGTGATTTTTTCTAAAATTGATTGTTGTCGAATTATACGCGATTTATAATTTGAAAAATGCCGAAATGGCCATATAACTCGACAACAATTAATTTTAGAGAAAAATCACAAGAGACCTTTTTTGCTCAGAATAACCCAAAATATCTAAAAAAAATCGTTCGCAATAAAAAAAATATTTTTGTGAATTTGTTTTAAAAAAATTGTTTAAACAATTTTTCGACCACGGCACCGCCCGGCACCCTGTGGATATGTTATAAGGACCTCGTTTTGAGTAAGTTTCTGCAAAAAATGGAATCGGAATAATTTCATTAACGGGGGCGACGATGCATCCTGGACTATAGCTTTCTGATAAAATAATGACAAAAATCTCTTCAGGACCTTGAAGAAGGGATTTAAAACTTGATTTGGTGTCTTTTTGAATTTCATAATAATAATGTTTAATCGAGTTATTAAGACATGAAAATAGCCATTTTCGCATTTTTCAAATTTTTAATCGCATATAACTCGACAAACAATCAATTTTAGAAAAAAGACAAGAGACCTTTTTTGCTAAGAATAAGCCAGTTTATCTAAAAAAAATTTGTTCGAAATGAAAAAATTATTTTTGTAAATTTGTTTAAAAAAAATTGTTTAAACAATTTTTCGACCACGGCACCGCCCGGCACCCTGTGGATATGTTATAAGGACCTCTTTTTGAGTAAGTTTGTGCAAAAAAATCGAATCGGAATAATTTCGCTAGCGGGGGCGACGATACTGCCCGGTCTATTAGGCACGTTCCGAGGGTTAAATATGCGTATACATATACAAATATGTACTCTTATCATAAAGCTGATAGAGATAACCCCGACTTTTCTATTAAGCTAAAGGTAGTGTTTTTGTTAGATATTTATTGTAGTGCATACGTAATCGATTATCTTATATCTTTTTGTTTATAAAGCCTAATCTACATAATAATAAAATCATGGTCCAATTTCGGTTTCACAATAACTGTATGTTGGGTCAATATTCAAATAAATAATATCGGGAACATATAGATTTAAATAATTTAGCTTATTATATTTTCCATTATATTCTGGAATTCTGTACACAAGGAAAAAACAAAGAAAAGTTATTTACCACCTATTTTATTGCTGAAATCGAATCTTGAGATTGTATATATTAGTAATATACATATGCAAAGTCCGCAGAAAATGTGTTATTTTGAAACAAATTATCCTTCCAAAATCTTCTTTTTTTCAATTTTTTTTCCGATTTCCCTCGAAGAAAATTTTCTTCGAAAAATCCGAGGATTCCCAACAAAATTTTTAATTTTAGCGAAGTAATTATTTATCAATAAAGTTGTAGTTATAGTTTAAGTTATAGTTAAAGTTATAGTGACATCAAAGTTTTTTTGTAGTAGATTATATTATTTCCGGAAACCGATGACAATCTAAAAATTTTAGCAACCATTAAATTAATAATTAAAAATTTTCGGTCACAATAATAACAAGAATACTTATGATACACCAGAATAACTACGATTTTCGTATCAAAAGATAATATACCTCCTATCTAACGTCTTGTTCTCTTCTACTTCTTTTACTTCTTGGAGATCTTTCGATCTGTTTAATTCTGAAGCTGCCTCTGGTTAATTTCCTGGGAGGTAGATTGCCAACTATCCCTCTATCTTTTAGGTTGTACTCCGGGGGGTCTTGAACCGGGCGGGTTGTTTTCTAGGGGAATTTTTGCGAGTCTATTTTCTTCCATTCGTCTTATATGGTTGTACCACATCCTCTTGCGCTGCCTTCCCTATCTTACAATATCTTGAATTTTGCATTTCTCTCTAATGTTTGTATTTCTCACCCTCTCTCTTCTTGTTTGTCCCACTATTGTTCTTAGGGTTTTCATTTCGGCAACCCTTAGCATCTGGTTCGTTATGTTGGTGTCTTCACGCACCTCTATGCCATATGAAGACCACACGGAAGAAAGGCGAAATGCCAATTTTTTATTATTTTTGGTTCAGAGCAGCAATATGTAGGTTTTTAGTAGTAGTTTTATGTGAGTCATTCAAACATGGGAAAAAGATGAATCCTCATAGCTTAAAACATGTTATAAAATTCTTCGTACAGGGAAGAAAGGCGAATGGTTTCAATTTCAAATTCAGTTTTCTCGAATTAACCTCTTTGTGACATTTCGCCTTTCTTCCGTGTGATCTTCATATGTCATGATAGGTCGTATGCAAGTCTTGTAGATTCTAATTTTACTATCTGTGCGCATATACGGATTTGACCAGATTATCTACCACAGACATCCTGACAATGCAGATGCTTTGTTGATCTGACTCCTCAGGTCCTTTACTGAGTCATGAGTGCTTAATACATCTATGATATAGATATATCTTGATATACTATGATATATCTAACTTACTTTACAGAATTGAAATTAGATTATTTGAGCGGCCTTAGGAATGTTTTAAAGTTATAAACAATGTTTTGGCTTATAAACAAATAGAATATTTCAACAACTATTAGATTAAATTAAATTAAGAAAACCGTATTAGAAGTTGACCGGCATTTACGACGAAGTTATAAACAATATGATGATAAACTTTAAACCATTATATTTTAGGTCTTTTTCCGTTTTTTATATTTTCGAACTTTTTATCTCGGTCCTCTTTCTACATACAAATTTTCATATCTTCAAGAGACTCATAACATAATAATATTATAATGATAAAAATAATCGGCATTACGCGTGAAAAATACCAAAAATACCAAAATCCCAATTAGTGGAGTCACTGAAGGTTTTTACCTCCGATTTCGTTGAACCTTCATCGATTTTCATGAAAATTGGTAAGTAGTTAGAAGATACTTCAAGGAACAAAGGTGACATGATGTTAACTTGCGCTTTTACCCTGGGGGTGGTTGCCACCCCTTCTCGGGGGTGAAATTTTTTTATTAAAAATAATACCAGAAATCGATAGAGGGGCAACTTCTAAGCAAAATTTGTTATATAAAGTTATTAACATAAATCAATACTTTTTGAGTTATTAAATATCAAAGATTTTATTTTTTCTTAAAAAAATGCATGTTTTAAAGCTGTTTTTCACGTATTACTCAAAAACTATAAGCTTTTGTAAAAAAGCTATTATTACCAAAATTAAAGATAATAAAAAATTTAATACACTCCCTACTTAAAGAACTAAACTAATGTTATTTTAAAGTGAGTTATGGGTAATTTTTTTCGACGAGTACTCAAATCTAAGTATTCAAGCTTACATAACGGGAAAACGATGCATTTTATAGAATATACTTGTTAAGAACTTGTCAAATTACTTCGGAATACCTATCAAATGAGCTTCAGTAGAAGTTAATAGCATCAAAATTAAGCAAGTTATGATGAAAATAAGAGAACCCTTTTGATTTTTTTAGGAAAAAGTTAAAAACTAAACATACGCCATTTCCGAAAAGATTAAAATTTGTAGTAATCCTCACAAGAATTTCTTTATGTTATTATAGTTAATTATTTTAACAAATTTGACCGGTTTAGAATGCATATTTTTAAAAAAAAGGTATAATTTAAAAAAATCAGAATTTTTAGAATTATCGTACTTTTCATTTTCTTTTGATAATAGCTCCAAAAATACTCAATATACGTAAAAAAATGATAAATAACTAAATTTTAGTTTTTTCTGTAACAAATACTTTACCCAATTTACTATTTTCGTAGAGTAAAAAATAACCGAGATAGAAACGTTTAAAATTTCAATTTTGCTGCGAGAACCATGTAACCGGGGCCATTTAACCTTTTATTTTTTAAAAAAGTAAGAGGTATAAATGACTATTTTGACGTTTTTTAATAGCTCTTGGAACAAAATTTTAACCAGTTATTAGCAGAGACTGGAAAATATGCACTAAAAAATGTCTAAAATATGCATGCAATATGCATTTTAAAACAAGCTGAATATGCACAATTAACATGCAAATATGCATTTATATATGCACTTATTTTTATATGAATAATTTTATGGTTTACGTTAAATACATAAATAAATAAAAAATAATAAAAATAAATAAATAGGTTTGAATTTAAACCAAATTGTATTATTATTTCTTAATATATTTTTTTAACTTCAGGTTTTGTGACAAATAAAACGGCAAAATATTTTATTTTGACCACAAGATAAATAAGAGTACAATAAAATAAATGTACATATTTTTATTGTTACAATATTGATTCATATTTTCTAAACTAATATTATAAAAAGAGTACAATAAAACAAATTTACATATTTTTATTGTTACAATAAATAATCATATATTGATTCATATTTTCTAAACTAATATTATGTCTTCTATCTGTTAATATTTGTTTATAGGCAGAAAAAGATCTCTCAACGTCACAAGATGTAATTGGGGCATATTTAAACTTTGCTATTAGAGACGGATCCATATTAATATTTTCATCGAAGTTTCCAAAATTGATTATATTATTTATTGAACGCAATAAAGTGAAACCCTCATTTTTGTTTAAAACGTCATCAAGTTTATCTTTAATTTTTACTCCAATTTCCCCATTCAGATTTGTTATTTTCTGTTTAACCGAATCAACAATAGACATACTATTGTGAAGACATAAATTTTGAGCCTCTAATTTTGTAATTGAACTTTCAATGATATCGAAATTCGATTTTATATACAACAATTGATTTTTAATAGACTTTTCTTTAAAAATATTTTGACAGTTATCAATAGCGGTACAAGTCGGATCAAAACTTGAAATAACGCTTTTGATGTCGTCGTAGTGTTCAGATAAAAATATAGCACTTTTAAGCCAAGTTCCCCATCTGGTTAATACTGGTTCTGGTGGTAAAGGAATATCGGGAAGCATCTCCCTATATACCTGTACACGTAGTGGTGCTTTCAGAAATACTTTTTTTACATTATTTATTAAGGTGTTTACATTGGGAAATTCAATTCTAACTTTCTCTGCAACTCTGTTTAGGCCGTGCGCCAAACATGTACAGTGAATTAAATTAGGGAAAAAGATTTTAAGATTGGATGCAGCTTTCATCATATATGAGGCGGCATCACTAAGCATTAATAATATTTTTTCAAATGGTACTTGATCAGGTAAAAAAAAATTTGTTAGGGATTCGTTAACAAATCTAGCTATTGTAGCATAGTTTGTTTTTTCCAAACATTTTACACTAATTAAGTATGAGTTTTTAAAATCGCCAGAGTCGTTAAGAACTCCAACAATTAGATTCGCAATTTGTCGACCCTTTGTATCCGTTGTTTCGTCGACGGAAATCCAAAGATATTCGGCTTTTAACTGATTTTTAATACTCGTCATCACATCTTTGTAACATGCACTGACATATTTTTTCCGAAGAGTTGAAGAACTTGGTATTTGAGCTGGTTTATCTTTAATCTTGCAATAAGTTTTTAAAAAGTTTTGACACGATTTATGTTCTAACTTGTGCAGAGGGATATTGCAGTTCAAAAAAAAATGGCATAAATCCTTTGCAAAGGTTTCTTGCCCAACTGACGTATTCTGAATCTGCAAACTGTTCTGTAGAATCTGCTGGCGAGGTTTATTATCATTTTTTGATAGCTTAGTTTGGTGAAGTGAAGTTTTTATGTGTTGAACTACTTGGAATTTCTTTTGACATGGAATCTGGAATATAATGATAATGATGTTTTAGATGTTTTCGTAAATAGATACCTACATTAAAATGATCAAACTTTTTAAACCTCCCCCAATTTTTTTTTATTTCTCAAAGTGAAATTGAAATCGTCAAACAATAAAGTACAGTCAGTGTACCGTAGTATACAGGGTGGGCCACTCTCAACACCTCGCTCTGTATAAGCCAAACCGTTGCGAACTTTAAAAAACAGTTTTTGAAGAAATGGGACGGTTTGTCATTTTAGAATAGACAGACACATAGATGTGCAAAGAAGTTTGATAAGTTTAAAAATCTATTGAAGTGGAGAACTTACCTTTTTATCACAAATGGTGCAAAACATACTTTCACTGTCGATAACTTTTAGATGATTGTTACTTCCAATCCAACTTCTGAGAAGACTTGATTTTTCCCTTGCTACTTTAGGCATTTTCACAATAATAATAAAATGATTTTTTTACACAGTATAGTCAATAACTTGCAATCACAAAAGTTGAATAATCGGCGATTGATTTAAGACTAACCATTCATAAAATAAAATAATCTATCCTACCCTTAAAATGCTTAAAATTTCGTTTTGGTTGGTTTTCCCAGAATAATTCATAGTTGGCCGACACCAGCAGAAAGTACAGGTAATATTTGTAATGTTATTCAAAATATAATCGGTATTTACTTAGGTAATTTGTAAATTCTGAGAAGTCTATAAATCTTAAATATCCGGATAATGATACCTGCAGCTATAAATAACGCCCATTATGTTTATGGGTACAACAACAAAGGAGCTTAACAGCAAAATATTTACTTTCACATTTTATTTTAATGGATGTTGATGTTACTAATATATACCTTATTTTTAAATGGGGTAGAGTAAATTCCCATCAAAATATGCATTTATATGCTCTTAAATCTCCAAATATGCAAGGCATATGCATTTATGAAAAACATGAGAAATATGCAGCATATATATGCATATGCATTTTGCATATAATCCAGTCTTTAGTTATTAGATAAACTTGCTACTTTAAAATTTAACGGAGTTATTTACAAAAAAACAATAACATTTTTTAGAAAATTTTTTAAAAGATACATTTTGAAACATTTTTGGTGCATAAACTTTAATGCTATCAACTTGTTCGAGCACTCATTTGATAGATATTTTAATGGGCTTTGACAAATGTTTAATAAGTTTATGTTATAAAATGCATCATTCTCCCGGCATTTAAGCTTGAATACTTAGATTTGGGTACTCGACGAAAGAAATATACATTCAATTACCTATAACTCACTTTCAGTTAACATTGAAAGGTTTTTCTAGTAAGGAATTTATTTGATTTTTTATTTGCCTCAATTTTGACAATAATAACTTTTTTGTAAAAGCTTATAGTTTTTGAGTTATTTATGAAAAATCGGTTAAAAACATGCATTTTTCTCACGAAAAATTAAAATCTTTGATCTTTAATAACTCAAAAAGTTTTGATTTATTTTAATATCTTTATATAACAAATTTTGCTTATAATTTGTCGCTCTATCGAATTGTGGGGTTATTTTTATAAAATATTTTTCACCCTCGAGGAGGGGTGGCATCCACCCCCAGGGTAAAAGCGCAAGTTGACACCATGTTAGCTTTGTTCCTTCAGATATCCTCTAACCACTCACCAATTTTTGTGCAAATCGATGGAGGTTCAACGAAATCGGAGGTAATAGCTCATATTCACCTTCAGTGACTGCACTAAATCAAAAGCTATGTTGAATGAAATATAATTTCAAGGTTCAAAATCGGTATATGTTAAAAAAATGTATTTTCTCTGCTTTCCTTAGACACATTTTCTTAATTTTTCATTGCCGGATGGCTTGAAGAAGGGCACATGTAGAATTTATTTCGCATAATCTCTCCAAAGTATTCTAACTTTCGAGATTTGATGGTGATCAGTACCTCTCGGTTCTTGTTCATTCTTCTGAGGACCTCTTCAGTTGTGACTCGGTTAGTCCACGGGATGTTACGTATTCTCCGATATAGCCACATCTCAAAAACTTTTAATTTTCTCCACACATATCTTCGTTTAAGGTCCATGATTCAACACTATAATGACGTCGCATCGCAGCATTCTTGCTTTTATGCCAAGAGAGAGGTTGTGACTCTTGAAGAAGGCCCCCATCTTGTTGAAAGCGAATCTAAATTTTCCGATGCGCGTTCTTACCTCTTGGTTGTTGGTCCATTCTTCCTTTATTATGGTGCCGAAGTAGTCTGGACTGATTATCGGAGAATAGGCCATTTTTGGGAAAAGTTATTTACCAGCAATTTTATTGCTGGAATCGAAGCTTATGATTATATATATTAATAATATAGGTATGAAAAGTCCGCAGATAATGTGCCACTTTTTTTATAAACAAAATGGCGCCTGAAACTCGTGTTTTTTTCAATTTCTGCTCTATAACTCTGAAGATTTTAACTTTACAACAAAAACACTCAAATAAAAATTCACCGCAATTAAATTCTGCATAGAGATATGTTTTTCCCGATCTGCTCCGACGAAAATTTTCCTCGGAAAATGCGGGTTTTCTCAACAAAATCTCTAATTTTCAAATAAAGTTTTAGATAAGTAATTATCTACCAATAATTAAATAATTTGGTGACTTAAAAGCCTTCTTGGTTTAGATTATAGTTCCAGAAGCTGGTGAAAATTGAAAGGATATTTTAGCAAAAATTCAATTGTTAATTAATAATTTACGGTGGCAATAATAACTAAAATAATTATGATACACTGATCAAACTTTGAAATGTTATAAAGATGAGATGCATGTTTAATATTTTGTCGACAAAATATAAATTTTTTATTTTTTGCATAATCTTTAAGTGTTTCAAAAAAACATAATTACAAACAAATTAACGTTTCTCAGAAATATTATGTTTTAATTTTAAAAAATAGTTAAAATGAGTATTTCAAGATCTTGAAAATGAATGCTTTAAAACTTTTTTGCAACCATTTGCAAAAAAAGTTATGAAACAGCAAAATAAACATACGATTTCTACGTTGTTTATAATTTTTTTGTAATTCTTTCAAATCGTAAAAGTGAGTCCAAAGTACAAGCTAATTATTTACAAAAAATATCGATTATTAGTTTAATGGTTATCTTTTAATTAAAGATTATAAATATAATTTTTTGTAATTTACACTCGCGAAAGTAGACTAATACAGTAATGTAGCTAAAATTTTCACTCGAAGCGACGACCTCCGCGCGACGTACAGTTAATAAATAAAATTATATTATTATGTATGCTGCGTGTCAGTCGCTTCGAGTGAACATTTTAGCTCCGGCTCTGTATAAGCCTACTTTCGCACTAAAAATTATAAAAAAAATATTTTTGATCTTTGATTAAAATATAACCATTAAACTAATATTTGATATTCTTTGTGAGTAATTAGATTGTACTATAGACTCACTTTTAAGCTTTGAAACAATTAAAAAAAATTATAAACAACGGAGCACTGGTATATTTACTTTGCTGTTTCATAACTTTTAGCAAAAAAAAGTTTTTGGAAAAAAGTTTTAAAGCATTCATTTTCAAGACCTTTGAAATACACATTTTAAGTATTTTTTAAAATTAGCATATAATAAAGAATTTCTGAGAAATGTTAATTTGTTTATAACTATTTTTTTAAACATTTAAAGATTATGCAAAAAAAAGAAAAATCTATATTTTGTCGACAAAATATTAAATAGATATCTCATCTTTATAATCTTTCTAAGTTTGATCAATGTCTCATGATTATTTTGGTTGTTATTGCGACTGTAAATTGTTAATTAACAATTTAATTGTTGCTAAAATATTTGTTTAATTTTCATCGGATTCTGCTATTATAATCTATACCAAGAAAGATTTTATTTCACCAAGTGATTTAATTATTGATAAATAATTGCGGTGAATTTTTATTTGAGTGTTTTTGGTGTAGGTGTAAAGTTAAAATCTTCGGAGTTATAGAGCAATAATAAAAAACACGATTAAGGGGCGCCATTTTGTTAATAAAAAAATAAAAAAGCACACTATCTGCGGACTTGGCATACCTATATTATTAATATATAGGATCATAGTATTCGATTCCAGCAATAAAATTGCTGGTAAATAACTTTTCCTTGTACTTTGCTAATTAGACCAGAGTATTATAACTATTTTTTTTTTAATTTATAGATTATGCAAAAAAACGAAAAATTTATATTTTGTTAATAAAATATTAAATAAGCATCTCATCTTTATAATCGTTATAAGTTTAATCAATGTATCATGATTATTTTGGTTATTTTTGATATTTATACCAAGAAAGCTTTTATGTCACTAAGTTATTTAATTATTGATAAATACTCGTAATTACTTACCTAAAACTTTATTTGAAAATTAGAGATTTTGTTGGGAAAACCCGCATTTTTCGAGGAAAATTTTTATCACAGCAAATCGGGAAAAACATACCTCTATGCAGAATTTTATTGCGGTGAATTTTTATATGAATGTTTTTGTTATAAAGATAAAATCTTCGGAGTTATAGAGGAATAATTGAAAAAATCACGATTTGTCGGCGCCATTTTGTTTCTAAAAAAGTAGCACACTCTCTGAGGACTTTGAATATCTATATTATTAATATATAGGATCTTATAATTCGATTCCGGCAATAAAATTGCTGGTAAATAACTTTTCCATGCATTTTGCTACTTAGCCCAGAGTAAAGTAGTTGTAGTGCGTCTTGGTTATTGGTCCATTCTTACTTTATTATGGTGCCGAGGAAGTTGCAGTGCGTCACCCTAACAAAAATAATAGATTTTCCTCTTAGTTATCTAGGCCGGAATACGATCAATATTTATTAAATATCATTTCGAGGAAAACAAGATTAAAAACAAATCATATACTCACGTTAGTATTTAACCTTTCACCGATATAATGTACTAATTATAGATTTATTTTGTTACAGATTCTAATCAAATAAACCAAAAATGAAGATGAGACGAGTTATATTGGACGTAGATGTTGGGACGGATGACTACATGGCATTGTTGCATTTAATGCATGCCGAAAATAGAGGCGAAATCAAAATTGAAGGAATAGTTTGCACAAGTGGAAATACTGATCTTGACCATGTTGTAATCAATACTGTGAGGCTATTGGAACTTATAGGAAGGACTGATGTAAGTTTGTTTTTATTTGGGAAATAGCCACATAGCCCGGCTCTATGTACTCCTTGAGCCTTGATGTGTCATGGTTCTCTGAGAGGACCTACGATAATTCTGAGATTATTCGTTTTCATATCTATAATAGTATATCTTTGGATTTCTTATTCGAAGATTCATGTATCAGTGGTTACGTTTCGTCCGTTCCAATCAGTCAGATATCGTTACTTTCGCTATGCTTCTTGATAGCTCAACATACTCTAAGCAAGTAGATCCGCTTTTTTATTCCCTTCAAAATCAGTATGTCCAGACACCCAGTGTAACCGTACTTTGTTACTTTGTCTGATCCGAATCAGATGGTTTCGAAGATAGTTCCAATTTCACTTGGAGCCAATTCGACTTAGAATTTGTATATATCTGATCTGTCCCTGTATTTCCTCTTTATTACTTTCTGCAGGCATATCGCTAGAGCATACATTTTTGCTTGAGAGCTAGTGAAATCACTTCAAATCTACGAATGCTTCTCCTTAGTTTTCCTTCGTATAAGAGGAAAGATGACTAGAAACTACTTTTCGAAATAAGTTAAATTACATCTGGTACCATTTTTAATTCCGGACAATTTTCCCCTATCTCTCGGTATTTGATCCCAGTATATCTGTGCTCTTCTTTCTGGTATTTTATCCGCCTTCTATATGTCAGTATCCGTCATTTTCCATCCATAAATGTAATGAGGCGAAGTCAAGTGTGACCTCCCTGGAGGCCGATGGGAATAGTCGGCATCCATCCTGTTATGATTAAACATGCTTATCGTCGAAGATTATTCAGATTCTGTCTGGTGGTCTTTTGTTGGCAATTAGATGAACATACTCGTGCTCCGTACGTGGTCATAGGTCTGACTGCAGTCACTTATAGCCTGTAAATCAATTTGGGTTCCATACCCCATGATATCCCACATATTTCTTGACATATCCAAAGTAAAAGCTTTGCTTTGTTGGATATTCTTTCCAGCTGGGCGTTCCATGTGAGCCACATATCTAGTAGTAGTCCTAGATATTTGGCCTTATTCGCATCTTTGACGGTTTCTCCACACCGAGAAGACATCCAGTTGTTATTTACGTTCCGTCCCCTTGTACGGGTTTGAAGGTACGAGGCATATTATTATTAAAATAATTAGTCTATTAATTCCATAAAATATTTTTGAATTGGTTTTCTTATATAAAATTACAGATTTGATATGTACTAGACTTACATAGGTACATTCTCCGGTTTTGTAGAGGGAGCTTACTGGCTTTAGTGAATATACATTCAATAGAAGTTGTTCCAAAAGCTCCAACGACAACTTTGATTCCAAGATCACGTATAGTATTAAACATTTGAACATAGGAAGATTGATTCTTAACATATTTTAGATCTGCCTAGGGTTTTATAAATACATAGTTGATAAACTATGGACTATTGGACTATTGGACCAGATAACAGCGAAACTACAGGGTAACATTCCATGGTGCTTAATGTATACTGATGATGTCGTGTTAGTAGGAAATAATGAAAGAGACTTAGTACAAAAACTAGAACAGTGGACACGAGCTCTGGAGGAAAAAGGTTTAAAACTTAGTAGGACAAAGACAGAGTATTTGGAATGTTCATTTAAAGATGGAGTTACTACAAATAAAATGGTATCTTTGGATGGTGAACTGATTGTAAAAAGCAATAGTTTTAAGTACCTGGTATCGGTGTTACCGAGTAATGGAGAAATAGATGGAGATGCATGCAGTAGAATTAGGGCTGGATGGATGAAGTGGAAGGAAGCGAGTGGTGTGTTGTGTGACAGAAAAGTTCCAATGAAGCTGAAAGGAAAATTCTATAAAACAGCCATAAGACCGGCTATGATGTACAGAACTGAATGTTGGGCAGTGAAAAAGAAAGAGGAGCAACGAATGCATGTGGTGGAGATGAGAATGCTTAGATGGATGAGTGGAGTGACAAGAAAGGATAAAATTAAAAATGAGTATATTAGGGGAAGTCTAGGTGTGGCACCAATTAATGCCAAAATGAGAGAGCATAGGTTGAGATGGTTTGGTCATGTTCAACGTCGAGACGTTAATCATCCAATACGAAGAGTAGCTGAAGTGCAGATTCCTGGAAGAAGTAGGAGAGAAATACCAAAGAAGACGTGGGGGGAGACGGTTAGGCAGGATATGTTGGTAAAGGGGATTAATATTGATATGACCCAGGATAGCATCGTGTGGAGAAATGCAATTAGGGAAGCCGACCCCGAATAGGGATAAGGCAAAGAGAATGATGATGATGAGTTGATAAACTGATAAGGTTGAAGAAGTTCTCAGTTCCTATTACCTACTGTCGTCATTAGGTTAAGTCAAGATTAACGTCAGTTAAGGGTTTCACAGACCTCTTGAAGAAAAAGTAATAGTAATTTAATAATGTGTTTCATGTCTCAACATCCTCAAAACTGAATGTTTATTAAGTTGTTTGTATTGCACTGCTTTAATATAAAAATATTGATAACTTTACTTATTTACTTACTTACTTAATCCGTCCTCTTATACCTTACGGTGTCGAGGTAAGTGGAGAAATCAGACGTCTCCATGCCTTTCGGTCAGTAGCCAGTCTCTCTGCCTCCCTCCACCCAATATTTCTTTTTGCGCAAGCCTTTCTAATATCCGCGTTTCACGTTCTTGTTGGCCTGCCTCTTAGTCGTTTATTGTCGGATGCAGCTTTCCATACCGTTTTTACAGTTCTACCTTCACTCATTCTCCCTATATGTCCGAACCGCGATAACTGTTTCATTTCAAGTCTGTCTAAGGTCATTCCGATATAATACCGTAACTTTCACGTAGTACATCGCTTCTTATATCGCACCTTGAAAACCATATGGCAATATCTGCAATTTTTTCATGAAATGACCTTTGAATGCAGTCTAATAGAAAAAAAAATCTATTTTTTAATGCTATATAGCAGCATCAGCAAAAAAATTTTAAATTCGGCACCAGAAAGATACGTCCCTATGGCTTTTTTTAAAAATCGATTCTCCTTTTTATAACATCAGGCATTATCTGCAGTTGATGCTCTACGGTTCTAAAATTGGAACAAAAACTCAGATCTATATGGCAATATGTGCAAAATGTAACCCACGCTTGTAAAATAAAAGCCAGATGTACTAAGGAAAAATCCTTTGAATGCAACAAAACATAGAGTGCTGCATAGAGATTTCATTGCAATACTGGAAATAAGCGACAAGACAAGACTATAACAAGTTAATATACAACGTCGTACTGCAGATGGGTTTGTCCCAAAAGAAAAGCGAGGAACTCATAAGAATGAAAAAGGAATCAAAATTTCTTTGCAAAATAAAACTCTGCAAAGAAAAAGGTTCGGTGTTCGGAAATTACGCTACGATGATGACCATATTTTACACGGAATTTAATATAGACTTCTTTAAGCCCTAAAATACCTTTGCTTGCTATGAGAAAGTTACAGAAATGAATTAGATAAATCGACATTAGAAACAGCCTATAATACTCACCATCTAGAAGTGGAACTCAATAGGAAAGAGAAATAAATGACTTAAAATCTGCAAAATCCAACACTTGCATCACTGCTTGTTTTGATTTACAATCATTACTACCGACGCGTTCAGGCGAAGTCTCTTTATTTTATTACAAAAGGAGATTATCAACATTATTTCATTTCACAATTTTTTACCTGACCAAAAATGCAGGACACTTCTGTCTTTGGTTCGAGCGAGTTGCTAATCGTGATTCAAATGAAATAGCGTCGTTCATGTTACAATTTCTGAGGGACCATGACAGGGAAAAATAATAACATTATACTCAGATAACTCTCTCTCTTCAATTCTGACCCCTCGGAGGGAGTGTAGTGGTCGACGTGATGTCGTGTATTGTCCGTCTCCAAAGATCTCTGTCTTTGGTCATTTCTTTTAACTCATGCATGGGTCTTTTGATTATTCCCGTACTCAGATAGCTACTGTGGGCAAAATAAGAACAAGTACAATATGCAGTACAGAAATTGAACATACACAAATTTTTGATAACGAGTCACTCCCAAAATACGGTAGATAACGTGCATTCTTTGATTGAGAAACCAAAAAGAAGGCTTTAAAAGATGACCAATTTACGTGGCTGCGCAACGGTTCACAGTAGTTCAAACAGCTAAAAAACCAGGTGAACCTTATAAAATTAATTAAAGGTGTACATCGGATATATTGGACTTTAAAAAACGATGTAAGGAAATGGGAAATAATTATAACATTGACGAAGAAGGAAATAAGGTCGTCTGGAATGGCATAAGATGAGCTAGGTGGAGAAGACATTTAAAAATAAGTTTCAGGTTAAGGCAAGCTTTAACGATACAGAGTTCAGAACCATTAATATAAGGCAAAGACAACGAGGGATAATGGCTAATATGGAACTAAGTAAAGCATATTCGCATCCACCAGGAATATGCAATCTCAAAAACAAGATGTAGACTCTCACTATGTAAGGCTAATCTTATTCAAGAGCACTATCATAGGTTTTACGGAGATTTACACGTGACCAATGCAACAATAGAAAAATAACAGACAGATTATAATATGCAAGACTTTGATTAAGTGTTAACACTAAAAATTTGTAATAAATAAGTACAATCTTAAATAAAAAACTGTTATTTGAAATGCATTTTTACTGCGTCATTTGCGAAAATTGATATATTTTTTAAAACCATATGGCCGTATGTGCTAAAATACCTATTTCCTGGAGGAAATTTTATGTACTTTTTAATTCATATAAAAATATGCAAAATTAAAGACAAATATACCAAATATCAGGTTTGTAGCTTAATTTTTGGAACCACAGGAAATAAAATTAACTTTACAAAAACTTAAAATGCTCATAACTCGATATGATGATTTTTGCAGTTACTGCCCTATGGTTTTCAAGGTGCGATATGATCACGACTGGTCACCTCGGTTACCGCTCGGTAATATATCGGCAACTTGAAAATTTTAAATATGTAATAAAATCATTCTTTATTTGTAGATACCGGTATTCAAAGGGGCTAAACGTGAATTAATACTTTTAAATAATATAGAACGCTATCATGGTGAAGACGGTCTTGGAGATTTATATTATGACACAGATCCAGATCTGTCGATAGTAAGTAAAACACCAGCAGCTGTAGCAATACACGACATAGTAGACGCGCACCCTAATGCAGTTTCACTAATCTGCGTTGGACCTCTAACCAATTTGGCTTTATCTCTTAAACTTTACGACGACTTGGCTTCTAAGATTAAGGATGTATGGATTATGGGAGGAAACTACACTGGTAAGATTTCTGATTAACATACTAAGTTAGACATGGTTTGGGAATATCTATTGAAGGACTTCTTGGAAGTCCGTCCTGGAAGACTTGAAGGAAATAATTCGCGGGTAAAACAAGCCATAACTCATTTTGTATTAGCTTTTTACACTGTTGACCTTGTAAATTTTGTTGAATTTATTACTCTTCTCTAATCCGTTTCACATTTTTATGTAATGTGTTACGAAAAACTTGTTGCTTTTCTTCTATCTCAGTTGTTTTCTTTCCATTGGTCGCTGTTCTTTCTCTTCTTCGCCCCTCATTTCTTCTTCATTTATTTGCTCTCATTTTACTGCCACATAGTGCTTCTAGCTCTTCATTCTTTTTTCTCTACCTCTCTTTCCCTATCCTTCTAACAGCTCTATTCTGCATCCCACGTAGTTTTAATTTCTACATCTGACGCGGCCAAACCAATGCTGTCTTTGTTCTTGAATCTATTTTGAGACTGTAGTCAGCATATCCAGAAATCTACCGGAAAGTAAATGGGGTGGGTTTCCAGGCACAACGGCAAAGGCACTGTGTTTTTCAAATTTTGAATAAATGCGTGACCCATTTAGAACAGGTCTGCCCAACCCAAACAAACGGATACTGTGCTTTTTAGGCATGTTGGATAGTAACGATATGCAAATAACTAACGTGATTCTCAAATCTATATAAAGCAGCGAGTTTTCCAGATCTTCCTACACGCAGAAATGTAGCACAGCACACAGAAAAAATGAATCATAGCGGCACAACCTGTATAGAGAGTACACCACGAAAGCGACTGAAATTGAAGAAAAGCTTCCTTGAAACAGTGCAGGATGAACCTTCCGAATTTTTTACTCTTGATCAGGTTCACTGGACTCTAGACTTTCAAACTTACAAAAACTATGAATGGGATAAGAACGGGGGTCGCTTCAGTAAAAGCAAACAACTTGGCAAAATAGGAGCAAACATACCACGATGATGTAAACTGTGACATTGGAAAAATACAAAATATGGAATATTACATCCAGGAACTATCTTAGTCAGTGTACTCTCGAAGATTTAATGCTCTCAAACAAAGAATCGTCCCAGTTCGATACTGGGCCGAAATTATAGGAATGACACGATAAAGTAAAGCCGTTGTGATATAAGCCAAAAAACGATCAATAAATATCTCTGAAGTTTTGAGTTTTAGTATGTGGTGGTATAATCAAATGTATAGATATATGTGTTTCATATCAATTGTTATATTGTTACTCTTATAACATTAGTTCAGAAAATATTATTAATTTATTATCATGTTTTTTAATTTTTGCAGCTGTTGGAAATGTTTCAAGATGTGCCGAATTTAATTTTCATGTAGACCCAGAAGCAGCTTACATAGCACTTGAAAATCTGATATGTCCGATTTATGTACTACCTTGGGAAACTTGTCTTCTGCCAAAAATACCACTGGTAAGTCAACACAACATGTACAATTTTTATATATCTTCAGGGTCTACCTCTTCTTCTCTTTCCTATTGGGCTCCAATCCGAAATCTTTGATATCTACGTTGTACGATCTGCTCTTCTCACACGTCCATAACAAATGAAACGTTTTTCTTTGATGCAGTTCAACGATTAATCAGTACTTAATCATTGCGACAAAACGGTTTGGCCTTAACTCAATACGTTAAGAGCCCGGTTGGTTGGCCTCCATGTAATAATACTTTTGGCCAGTGGAGTTCTTACCAGATCAATTTTCCGGGTTTATCTAATAATATATCCCCTCAAATAAATCGAAATGTCAGATTTTAAAACAAAGACGGAAAGACCCCAGGTGAGTAGGATAAATCCAGAGTCTCACACTGATTTATCAGTCTGTCCCAAGGATTCTGGGGGGGGACAAAAAACTGACGAAATGAGAAATACGAAAACCCTTTTCATTCTACGTTGCCACCTATAATGCCAGAACTCTATTGGCAGAAGAAAAATTCTTCGAAATGGAAGATGCAATCAAAGAAATTAAATAGGACGTAATAGGAGTCTGCGAAATACGACACCGTGGTGAAAACTTAAAGACGCTGAAATCAGGACACCTCTTCTATAGCATTGGCTCCGAAACCGAATCAGTTGGAGGGGTCGGTTTCTTCATCCATAAAAAACATAAGAAAAACGTAGTTGATATAAAAAGTGTGTCTACAAGAGTTGCCTATGTAACCCTAAAGCTCAACAACAGGTATAAACTGAAAATTATCCAGGTATACGCTCCAACAACACAACATCCAGACGAAGAAGTTGAAGACTTTTATGATGATATATCTGTAGCTCTAAAAGACACACCCACCCACTTTACAATCCTGTGTGGGGATTTTAATGCAAAATTAGGCCTTAAAGAAGACGAAGCAAAGACATCACTAGGAAATTTTGGAACTCTAGGTAGAAATGAGCGGGGAGAAACACTTTTAGGCTTTTTGCTACAGAATAACTTGTTCCAAATGAACAGTTTTTTCGTTAAAAAACTACATAGAAGGTGGACGTGGGAAAGTCCTGATGGTAAAACAAGAAATGAAATAGATTCCATTATCAGCGACAAAAAACAGATTATCACAGACGTGAGCGTCCTAAATAAATTTACTACAGGAAGTGACCATCGAATGGTAAGAGCCACAATAAAAATAGACCTCAAAAAAGAACGAAATCGATTGATAAAAAAGAAAACCTTGCAAGCCTGGACTCCCCCATTAAATATTGATAAATACCAACACCATATAAACGCAGCTTTGGAAAGAAATACAACTTCAGATGAAAGTATAAATAACTTAAATGAAAACATAATTAGAGCCATTGAAGAAAGTAAACGAAAAAACTGCCCAAAAAAGAAGAGAGATGAAAAAATAAGCCCAGAAACTAGAGAACTAATCAAAACGCGAAGTAAAATGAGAGGAAGCGAAAATACTGAAAAAAGTGCGTTAAGAGACATCAACAAGAAAGTGTCAAAGGAAATCAGAAAAGATCTAAGGAAGTATAAAACTCAAAGCATCCAGAAAACCATAGAAGAAAATAAAAGTTTGAAAGTTTTACGAAGGAAATTGACCAACGGAAAATGCGAAATACATAAATTAAAAAATAAAAACAGCGAAATAACATCAAACAGAGAAGATTTACTAAATATCGTAGAAGAATTTTATTTGGAACTATATAGGAGCCAAAGGCTGAATCAAAATAATCTGAGGGAAGCGGTTTCAAAGAAAATAATAAACCAAGGCTCCGAAATACTACCAGAGATAACCACTAGCGAAATCCATCAAGCACTGAGAAAAATGAAAAATGGAAAAGCACCAGGTGAAGATGGAGTCGTAATAGAGGCCATTAAAAACGGAGGCCACATTCTTATAGGTAAAATAAAAAATCTCTTCAACTTATGCCTTCATCAAAAGTCGATACCTGAAAAATGGAAAAACGCAGTAACAATACTTTTGCATAAGAAGGGATATAAGACAGACTTAGAACATTATGGACCCATTAGCCTGCTAAACCACTTATACAAACTCTTTACAAAAGTAGTGACATCAAGAGTAGAAAAGAAGCTAGATTTTTACCAGCCAAAAGAACAAGCTGGATTTCGATCAAACTTTGGGACAAACGACCATCTGCAGGCAGTCAAGTTACTAATTGAGAAGTCAATAGAATATAATAAACCCCTTGTCCTAGCATTCGTGGATTTTCATAAAGCCTTTGACACGATAGAGCTGGATAGCATTTTAGAAGCTCTAAATGAATGCCGCATTAACTACCGTTACAGTACACTCATCTATAATATTTATAAAGAGGCAACAATGAGTGTTAAGTTACATGATAAAACCAAACAAATAAGCATAGAACGCGGCGTAAGACAAGGCGACACACTCTCGCCAAAACTATTCATAACTGTTCTGGAATATGCCTTTAAGATGCTCAACTGGGACAATAAAGGGATCAAAATAGATGGAGAAAAGTTCAATCATCTTCGTTTTGCAGATGACATAGTCCTTATAACTGATGACCTAGGAGAAGTAAAGAAAATGCTAAATGAGTTAGACGCTATCTGCTGGAAAATAGGCCTGAAAATGAACTTTTCTAAAACTAAATTTATGACTAATCTGATTCCTAGCGGGCAGCTGATTATACGCGAACAAGAAGTAGAACTAGTGGAAAAGTACATTTACTTGGGTCATGAAATTAGAATTGGCAGAGATAACCAAACATGCGAAATAAAAAGAAGATTAACTCTTGCTTGGGCAGCCTACGGAGCTCTGAGAGACATATTTAGGAGCAGTATACCGATCGGTTTAAAAAGACAAGTGTTTGACAAATGTGTGCTACCGGTAATGACATATGGAGCAGAGACACTGACTCTAACCAAGGCAACAGCGTCGAAAATGCGGGTTGCTCAAAGGCGCATGGAAAGATCCATGCTGGGCGTAACTCTACGGGATAAAATAAGAAATGAAGATCTCAGACAAACAACCGGTATCGCAGATGTTGTAGAACGTATCACCAGGCTCAAATGGAACTGGGCAGGACACGTCGCCAGGCTGAAAGATTCAAGATGGGCACGAAAGCTGATGGAGTGGAGACCAAGAGAAAATAAACGAAGTAGAGGAAGGCCGCCTACACGATGGACAGATGATATCAGGCGGATTAGTAAAAACTGGCAAAAATCAGCACAGAACCGTGAAGTGTGGAAACAATTGGGGGAGACCTATGTCCAGCAGTGGACGTGAATTGGTTGGATGATGATGATGATGATCTAATAATATATACATTTCAGTCCTTAAGATACTTTAGTTTTCTTGTGATGTTCCGTAGCGGCACAATCTCCTTTTGAACTGCGTTGTTTTCGGGTACCTGGTTCTTCATATCGTGGACTTCTGGAAAACTTTTTCTGTAGGTACTTCTTGTGGCATTATACCTACTTTCCTTACGCTCTCCTTATGTTGCGGCGAAGCTCCTTTTATATCCTTATCGGTGATCAATCTTCTAACATTCGTCAATGCTAGTGAAAAGTAAGGTGGGAGGGCGTGTGATTGGAGCGCTGGCGAGCCGAATGCGCGAGACGGAGGTGCTACCATTCCACTAGCGAAGAGAGCATTGACCCAACACAGTAGTTATGTTCGGCTGTGGTCTCCAATAAATGCCGTAAGTTACGTACAGCGTCAAGCCAGACGTTGTATACAGACTTTGTCAGTCACCGGCAACTTCACGTAGTCAATTCAAAACGGCCATGATTATCAATAAACGCTGTAGGTCGCGTCCAGAGTCAGCTGTGGTCACTAATAAATGCCGTAGGTAGGGTACAGCGTTTGTAGATCGCCGGCGACAATATTTCGATGGTTTTCGTTATCAATCAAGTGCGATATATCAACTTGTTGATAAGCAACTCGTCTTGTTCTTTTTTACTACTTGTTTAACTCAGTTTGCTAGGTTAATACCTGTACCAATGGTACGTTGAAATGCTCAAAAATAACTAAAGACTCTGCTTCCAACATTTGAAGTCGCTCATAGCAGATAAACACTACGTTCAACATCCAATAGAGACCGTATCCATTATTTATTGTATAAAGCATACATATGCGACTTATTGCGTGACAGTGTAGGCAGCGTACGGCGTTTATTGGTGACCACCGCCTGTGAAGCCGTGTACAGTACAGCAGTTTGATGCTACGTTCGGAGTACGATAACAGACCGCAACTAATATTATCATTTATTGTATTAAGCATACAGACGCGACCTACAGCGTGACTCTGTACGCAACCTACGGAATTTATTGGAGACCACAGCCTTAGACCATTTATAAATTTATTTGCTGAGATAATATCAGTGCCGATCAGTACTTGAAACATTCGGTCGTTTGCCTTGGTCGTGACTTATTTGGCATGCAATTGTTTTACAGGGGATCATACGGAAACGTATGATCTACATTTCATGTCAACTTTAAGTGTGTCATATTTTGGTGGGTATTCCCATCTCGGCTCACTATAATCCTTTTGTCCTTTATGATATCCCAGGTACATTTTAAAAACCCCAGGTCGGCTCGAACATTAACAGGTAGATATTAGTACCCCATTAGTAGGTATAATAATAATTTTATCTTGGAATTATAGATTACGAAAAATTTCTTATTAACATAAGGCCTATTCGCGCTGCATGCCCTGAACCTATCCTGAACTTACCCAGAGGGAGATCGCCTGCGCTTTAGGTTTTCTCAGGGAAATATTCGACCTTATTTAACGTCCAATTTTGTAATGTGCAGGCGTTCTCCCTCTGGCTACGTTTGGGGATTTAGCGCGAATAGACCTGTAGAAAAACATCCTACCCTCACTACCCCTTCTTTCAATATTGTACAAAAATTTTGGGTTCTTTGCGAATTTAAGAAACAGTTTCTCTTGGTTGGAAATGTTGGTCGTGAAATCGATTTCGCTACTGATACATAGAAAAAGCTTGGTTAGATGTTTTGAGACATATTTACTGTTTGGGTGTCTGCATGTAGTCAAAAGCAATTACGTTTTTATCTTGAAATTATACCAAAGTTAACTTCTATGTATTATGGTGATGGTTCAGTTTTTATCCATTTTAAAATAAAAATAGGTTGCCACTCGTAAGGCAATCTTGTTTAAAAAAATTTTCTGTGGTTTTAACAGTTGAAACAAAAAATAAACATCAACTAATAATGAGTAATTTATACATACATCTATTTCTAGTTGAAGGTAAACTAATATCACAGTTTTTGCACTATGTTTTACAAAACACGACAAAATACAGAACGATGTTACTCGCTCGACACCTCGTGGTGGAATCAATTTATCTTTCAATTAACTATTATTCAGTATTCAGACAAAATAGAGTATAATGACATCTTTAAAGCCCATAAGAGAAATGTTTAGGCAAAGACGAAAATTGTTATTAGTGTGTGAACATTGGCTCCCAGGAGCCGAGATGGTATATTTTATATCGGGCAGATTTAATCTTTGCGCCGACTTGGGACATGTTTAAAAGACCTACTTGTTTCTTGGGCCGAGATAGGTACTGCCCTATTTAGGATGTCTTTGGTAATTTTAACATTTTTTATAATCCCTTTAATTCGATATATGAATATGTTAGTTATTGGTTGTTTTGTTGTAGGAATGGAGGTTTGAAGCTTTGGGAAACGCGACACCTGAACTTACGTTATTAACCAAAGCGGAAGAAATTATATACAAAAGACACAATAGGGAACACTGGATTCCCTGCGATACATTCCTGACCTTCGCTTTTACGAATCCTGAGGAGCACATTCTTAAATCTAGTATTCACCATGCGTCTGTTGAGCTTCATGGCGATCTCACAAGAGGACAGGTTGTATTAGATCATCTGAAGATGAATCAACCCAATGTTATTATTATAGAGGATATAGATACTCAGTTATTTATTAAAGAAATGCTAAAATGTACAAAGTCTTTATTATGTTAAATAGTTATTTAAGTGTAATTTAATAAATATTTATTTTTTATTGTAACTTCATTTATAAAAATTAAATTCTTTATTCAAATAATATCGAATCACAAAATTAAAAAGTTAAACTTAAGTTGCGAATTATGGATTATCAGATTATTACAAACAGTACATAGCGTAGGAACACAATGTCAGTCTCTGTGTTTGAATTGGTAATTGACATAGCGTTAAGACATAATTTCGGACTCCTATGGCCTCATCAGAGACTGGGATTGAATACAAAATCAGACACGAAAGACCAACAAAATGTCTCCTATCTGTTTCCCATTTAAGTGGATTTTTGAGTGTGAAAATATATTGTTTTCAGAGTGTACCTAATAATTATTATTCTTTGATATTCTAGTGTGTAGTTTTGACTTTTGTTCAAGAATTCTTCAGTATTTGACTTATAAGACAAGAAACTCTTTTTTAATGCGCAAATAAAAGTGCAAATAAATAGTACTATAACAACTGTTTTTTCATGTAGATGTGTCAAGATAAAAATTATACTTTGGGGTCTTTTTGTGCCCAAAATATGTGCTTTTCGTGTACATACGTGGATAACACGGTGTCATTTACTGCCGTAGAAAAAAAGATTATCAATTGTTAAGACATTTTAAGCTTCCACAAGTCGGTACTTGATGACGAGTTATTCAAACTTTTCTAAGAGACATCGATCTCCTAAAAATAAAACAACAAAATGCTTTTCCCGTATACTTCACGTCGATAATATCTCCACTCGACAACTAGACAAGAGGAAGATATGAATAATCTCAAATAATCTTCTAAAATCATCTTAGTCAAAAGTATTTGTCAGTTTAAACGTGACCACAAGTTATGAAAGGAACAAAAGCCAGTCTATTGAAATAGGTATATCTTGGTATCTAATTAAGATAAAGACATGTAACTATTAAATACAAAGCAATCTTTCTTTCATTCAATGACACAAATGAACATAAATTCACAATAAACTTACAATGAATTAGGGATTAATTAGAATCTACAAAGAATGTACCGCCAGTTGTTTAATTTATGAACGGATCGGCTAAGATCTACAAGCAGTAAGTGGACATGTGATACTTGAAAATTGATAGGTACATAACTTATATGTCTAGCTATTCATCATTATTATAAGTAATCAAACAAGATTTTTTAAAAGATAGCCATGTTAAATGGTAACCATCAAATCAACTGCATGTGAATATTTTCTGTTTTAAGAAGTATTTTTGTAAACTCAGCAAAAATCTCAGGTACAGAAAAAACAGACCTAACTGTATTACTGTATTCACTAAACTAAACAATCAAAAATCTGGACAACTTGAATATTAGTGCCCCCTATGTAGCCCACAGCTAAATCTTATGTTTGTGCGCCACATATGCCATACTGTTTTCTTTATTTCTTTCACAATTTCAATCAATGTTAAATGTACCGACAAGAATAATAGAATAATTTTATAAGAACGGTTACTTCTCCGCCGTTATACAAGATAGAACAAATAAAAAAACTGTAACTCTTCGTCACTGGAATTCATTTCTATTCTACAATTTTTAGCACTTTGACATTTAAAAATTCTAACTTCTTTCATAGACCAGGGCGCATCTGTAAAACTATTAGTACATTTGGACGTTGAGAGGTGACTCAATTTCTTTTGCAGAAACTGCTTGAAAATAACTCAAATAATAATATTTTGGGTTATCCTCCCTCTCAAAAAGGTCCGGAACATTGTTTAAATAATCAAAATGTCAAAAAATGAAGGAAAAATTCGATTTTTTTCTTTGTTTTTTGATTATAACTTTAAAAGTATTCATTTCCGAGAAAAGTTATACTGACATAAAAGTTGCGTAATTAAATTTTCTACAATATAAAATTGGTTAAAAAGGACATCGCACACATCTTATGGAAAATAGAATGCCACTCAAATTCAATAAAATTTATACGAATAGATTCGTTTTAAATTAACGATCAATTCTTATCATTGCGCCAACTCTTAATTTTCAATAATAAGAGCAGAAATTGATATAAATCAATCTGAAATCAAATGGGTAGGTACATAAGTTAGAGAGAGAAAAAATATTTTAAAATACCCAGATTATCGGTAACTTCATAAATCTTCTCGGGCTATTAAGCATCTTATTATAATAGTTTCATAATCCGCTTAGGCCCAGCGGGGTTTAAGATGTTTTGAATAGGACCCAGAGCAATAGTGATTGTAACTGACACTTTTATTGACTCCAAAAATGTGATTTCGATAAACTTTAATTGCAATTTGCGCCGTAATTAATCATAATTAAGAGTTCGCGCAATGATAAGAAATGATCGTTAATTTAAAACGAATCTATTCGTATAAATTTCATTGAATTTGAGTGACATTCTATTTTCCATAAGATGTGTGCGATGTCCTTTAAAAATTAGTCACCCTTGTTGCAAAATAGCAATAATTTCGAAAAAATCATACAAAAACAAGTATTCGCATTTTACGTTTTTCAACCATTTATGCTACACTTAGGACCTTCATATTTCACCAAGAAAAACTTTATGATACAGTAAAACAATTCTGTAAATTTCATTAAGATCGGTTGAATAGATTTTGCAAAATAAATTTTGCAATCCAGCTTTTGCAAAAAAAAATTTATTTTTTCAAAATATTAGCAAATTAGAAAATAAAGAAGATAGCAAGTTGAAATTTTTTTACGCATAGAAGTGTACTGTACCTTTCATTTTCAATTTGCAAAATTCAAATCGATTAACTACCACGGCCGGCGTCAGGAATTTTTTTAAATAAACATTAATTATTGGTGCTACGCGCAGGACAACGAACAGTTTGCTCTGATTGAGCATTCCAATGACCTTTGATAATGATTGATACATTTTAATTTTTATTAAATTTCGATATAAATAAATAAATTTGTTTATTGCAAAATAAAAACACATGCTCTATCCTTTGAAATAACCCTTTTTTAGTAAAAACTTTCTTTGTTCATATATTTTAACTTAGAGAATAAAAGTTTATTATTTTTAAACATATACAATTGTTTAAACAATATTTCACAAACAATAATAAAATTAGTTTGATTTTTGTGGAATTATATTAAAATATAACAAAATATAGAGTAAGAAAATAACATATTGGATAAAGATTGGAAGAAATTTTGGTGGAAATCAACTTGTGTGAATCGAACACCGCTGTCCTGCGCGTAGCACCAAAAATTAATGTTTATTAAAAAAATTTCCTGACGCCGTGATAATTAATCGATTTTAATTTTGCAAATTGCAAATCAAAGGTATAGTACACTTCTATAAGCAAAAAAAATCAACTTGCTATCTGCTTTATTTTCAGTCCTGCAACATTTAAAAAAAATGAATTTTTTTTGCGAAAGCTGGATTGCAAAATTTATTTTGCAAAATCTATTAAACCGATCTTAATGAAATTTACAGTGTTGTTTTACTATATCATAAAGTTTTTCTTTGTAAAATATGAAGGTCCTAAGTGTAGCATAAATGGTTGAAAAACGTAAAATGCGAATACTTGTTTTTGTATGGTTTTCTTCGCAATTATTGCTATTTTGCAACAAGGGTGACTATTTTTTAAATTTTTAACCAATTCTATATTGTAGGAAATTTAATTATGCAACTTTATGTCAGTAAAAGTTTTCTCAGAAATGAACAGTTTTAAAGTTATAATCAAAAAACCAATAAAAAAATCGAATTTTTCCTTCATATTTTGACATTTTGATTATTTAATTAATGTTCCGGACCATTTTGAGTGGGAGGATTGTTTGAGTTATTTTTAAGCAATTTCTGCAAAAAAATTTGAGTCGCCTCTCTACGTCCATCTCAAAACAGATGCGCCCTGGACTATCAAACCCCAAAACTGTCAAAACTTTTGTTGTAATTTATTGCTCACATGTCATCACCATGACAACGCGAAAGTTAAGGATATTTGATTATATGTAAGTGTGCCAAAAACAGTGCGAAAAAGTAAATCCAATTTAAAATACATTGTTACTTCACGCACACTTTAAATCCTTCACGCACTGCTGCCTATAATGACAGTTTTCACAAACTAAAAACTTATACATAATAATGAGATAGAGTAGATAAATACAATTTTATGGTTTGAAATACACTTTATTATCCAGTATCCAAGCGATTAGATGATGATACAAAACTCGGCAACGAAATAAAAGTAGTTTATAGGGCTTTTCATCGATTGTCATTTGTTTCGAGTTTCTGTCATATGTTTTATAATCTGTATATATTATTAGAATACACGGATTATACGACACATGACAGAAGCTTGAAATTAAAACAAATAACTGTGAATGAAAAGCCCTATTAAAAGTTAACGAACTTTAATATGTAATAAACATTCTTTACTATTTGTATAATATAAATCATAATTATTGAATATAGATGTGGATATTCGTTTTTATATTAACACACATGTACAGGGCCGGACTGGCTCCTAAAAAAGGCGCCAACCCAAATTCTAAAAAAGGCGCCAACCCAATCTCTAAACAAAGGCGCCAGACCCCCTTCTAAGCTTTTGCATCAAACTTTTTTGAAATCCTAGAGCATTAGGCCTGGATCCCGCGTACCAAAAAAAGTTGTATAATTTGTTAATATGTTAACGATGTCTAGTCGGATAAACTTGGATGTATGGGAACACTGGAATATGTGAAGTTTTAATTGTGGTAACAGGTTAAAAATTTGAAACGACAGACTACGAAAACTGTCACATGTATTTTGTCGGACAGAACTTCCAATTGATTTGTTACTCACTCATTAAACTCTCATGCAAAAATCAGACTGGTATTTATTACCAACTGAGCATTTTAATAAGTCAGACACGTAGAACATGTTAAATGACAGAAATTATGTTGGTGATAAATAGCAGTCTGATTTTTGCATAAGAGTTGAATGAAAGGGAAACAAATTAATTGGAAGTTCTGTCCGACAAAATACATGGGACGTTTTCGTAGTCTGACGTTCCAAATTTTTAACCTGTTGTACAATTAAAACTTCCCCTGTTCCAGTGTTCCCAAACACAAGTACATCAAAGTCCGATCATTTGTTCGATTAGACACTGTTAACTTATTAACAAATTTTCAGCTTGCTATTATACAACTTTTTTTGGTACGCAAGATCCAGGCCTACATGTAAAGTAAATTAATATTACTTGTGAATTTTTTTCAGTTTAATATTAATTTAAAACCATAAAGTAATTTACCATTTTTCAACTGCTTCTACAGAAGAATCTACTGGTTCGAAAACATTGATCAACAATCATGATCATTGGTGTTCAACAGAAGCTACTTTTAAAACTATTTTAAATTCTTAGAGCGCTCTAAAATAGCAGAGTAAACCTCGATAAAAAAGCCGCAATCACACTGTTTCAGGTGATCCGTAAATGAGCAGTGAATGGCCTAATGTCAGTCGCTCGCAAACGGAGCCCTCGGAGAACTGGCGAAAGTCCTTTGTAATTCAAGCCTTAGCGTGAGCAAGGGCTCACTGCCTCGCCGGACAGTATAATTATCTCCTAATCGCGGGAACTATATGGATAAGTATTTAATCACTTAGGAAAAAATAAAACAAAACGAAGTGAGAATGGAGCGTGTCACCGGTGGTGGTGCAGCTTTAACAAGGTATGAATGAGATGATAAGGTGTTCATTCTAGTAAAGGGAACAAAGGAAAAATTCTAAGCGAAGAGGGAAAGAGGAAGAAAGAGACTATGATCTTCGGAAGAATGGGATCTGTTCGAAGATCTCCGGTCAGTGGTAGGGACCTGACCAAGACGGATCTCCCAGGGGAGACAACCTTGCAAAGGAGCTCCTCACTTGGGGAGAAAATACCTAGAGAGAAGGAGGAGAGATCCGACATAACAGTCATGGTAAGAACAATGGATAAACTTACCAGAGTTACAAATAATTTAGTGAAACTAATGTCCGACCATACAAACACGAAGGTCGAGATCAAGAATGAGGTAAAAAACTTAAAGATAGTCACCAAAGACATGGAGAGCAATCTCAGACAAGTTACCCTCGGCAGCATTGAGAAACGAAATAGAATAGTAGCGCAAACCGGTGAGGAAGGAACGACTAAGGAAACGGCAGGAGTGTCCACACAGGTCGGCTTCGAAGAGTTCTTTCCCGAAAAACTTAGTGAAGAAGAGATAGAAATGATCGCAACGGTTCTGAACTCAGGAGAAAGAGGCTTTAAAAAATAAAGGACATCATAAAGTCGAATGGGAAGAAGCTCACTATAGGGTCGCCAAACCGGGAAGATAGAATAAACCTACATGCGACTTAGTAGTGGTCATGGATTCAGTGAGGGATAAAGGTTCCACGACCTGACAAGGAAAAACAGGAACTGGGAGTATATGCAGGAGGTACATACAGACCAGGAAAGGTGGAGTACTTCCAACTTAGTACTATGAGCACGATGACAAGGACGGGTCAGAAGGAACAGAACCGGGAAAACCGTCAGAATATTTTCATGGTCCCTGTAGAGAAAGGGGTGACGGAAATCGACGGGGACAAGAGACTACTGGCAATTATTTCTAAATTGAAGGAAAGACATGGAGATACTGGGGACCAGAGAGGCGTCCCTAAGAGTAGTGGGGGCTACAAAGGTAGGAACTTCAGGAAGGTCCTGGAAGTTACATTTATGGGTATGGACTTTCACCTCGCGCAGGTGGAGTATGAATGCGGGGAAAGTAGGATGTAGACGCAGAAGGTGATCATGAAGAAAGGTAGAAAATCCCATGCCGAATTGCTCAAGCAAATCAAGGGTAGCCTAGACACAAAGAAGGAGGCGATTAGCATCACAAGCGCTAAGAATACTACGGACGAGGACTTCACCCTCAAAGTGGCAGGGAAAGAACAGGCCAAGCGCCTGAAGAAGAATATCGTGGCCCGCACGGAGGAAGGGAAAATAGAGAAGGGAACACAAACTTCATGGTCGGACTGACACGCATCACAGCCAAGAAGCTCCTGGAAAGGAAACATATACCAATTGACTGGAACTCGTGCAAGATTCGAGAGAGACTGCATGCCCAGCGCTGCTTTAGATGCCTGCAGTTCGGGCATCCTACTACAGATGTCGCAAAGGGGGCACCAGGCACGATAGTGCAGTAGTAAGGCGACTTTTTGCCTCACGGCGAGGCCGTTGGATGGATAAAGATCCGAAAGGTACCTGGCATAGACGGAGTCATACCGGAGAAGCTAAGGCTCGCCGCACAACTGAACCAAAAGAGGTCAGAAAACCTGAGTGCCATTTTCGAGCTATGTGTGTTGGCCTTTGATTACCTGATACGAGTTGAATTTTGTTGTACCCACTGGCTTCATTATGATGTAGGATTCTAGGGTGCAAAAATCCTGTATGTATGATTTAGTTATGGCGCGCAGAAAACTGCACTCATTAGGCCAATTGCGGGATGTAACACTATTGTAATATAATATAAACAGATGACATTGATACCTACGAAAGGCTCCTGAATCGTAAAATAGCCGCGCGACTCATCTAAGCTATTTATTATAACAGAAACCGTGGATACGAAAGGCGCCCGAATCTTAAAAATGGTCTTCGAGGGCGCCGCGCGTCCTCGGAGCAGATATTGATACCAACAAAAGGTCTTCGAGGGCTCCGCGCGTTGCATCTAAGCTTTTTATTATAATAGAAACAGCGGAAATTGATACCCACGAAAGGCGCTCAAATCGTAGAAATAGTCTTCGAGGGCTCGTGCGTTGCATACAAGCAATTTATTATAATAGAAATAGTGGATGTTGATACCTACGAAAGGCGCCCGAATCGTAAAAATTGTCTTCGAGGGCGCGCGCGTCCTCAGAGCATATATTGATACACACAAAGGCGTTCGAATCGTAAAAATGGTCTTCGAGGGCGCCGTTCGTCGCATCTAAGCAATTTATTATAACAGAAACAGCGGACATTAATACCTACAAAAGGCGCCCGAATCGTAAAAATGGTCTTCGAGGGCGCTGCGCGTTCTCGGAGAGGATATTGATATCCACGAAAGGCGTCCGAATAGCCTACGTTATTTGATTATCTGATATCTTGTATTTTGTTGTACCCACTGGCTTCATTATGTAGGTTTCTGGTGCCAAACGGCGAAATCACAAGCAAGTAGAAACATTTTTAGGGGAATGGTAGCTGCATCATATTTGTGTAACAGTTCAAAAAAAAATTTTTTTTCAGCGTTTAATTTTTTTAATGGATAGATAGTAACCAAGGCAAAAGGCGCACCGGCCCGATGGCCGGTGGGCCGGCGGGCCAGTCCGGGCCTGCACATGTAGATATAAAATTCATATCTTTTATTACTACATTACAGATGTTTTTAACCTTACCTTCTTATTATCATTAATCAAAATCACAATAAAAAATTAAGTAAAAAACTTTAATAATAACAACGGCTGCAGAGTACAGCCTAGCGTTAGCGCAAACAAATATTCGAATTATTTGAACACGTGTAGGTCAGAACGAAATTGTATTAATGATAATCGTAGTGATTGTGAAGGCACTCATCCCGCATATTGGAAGTAATCATCTCAAATATGTTTCGGTTCGTGTATAACTTCTTGAGGTGTTAATGTAATTTGTATTTGGAACGTGCCTCAATCTGAACGGGTACTCGTTAGGTACCAGTACACATACACTACACATAGTCATTGGCGTCCTTTTTAGGAGCAGTAACCAAAAAATACACCATGTTTGTGACTGGAAATGTTAATTATCTTCTTCTGTAGCTTATACGATTTGTAGGAGGCAATAAACCTTCAAACCCGTTAACAAAAGTCTCCATTATATCAGATTAAAAGGACAACTGCAAAAAGAGCCAGTAAATGACAACTTCCTTGAGAAACTTAAGGAACTGAAAAATAATCTCTCCAAAGAGGACATGCATATTATCTTGGAATGCAAATATTGCGAAGGAAGATTCAATGCAAAGATTGGAAAGGAAGCAGCATACAGACCAACAATAGTTAACCTTAGGTTCTCATGATATCAGTAACCTTGACCCGTCAAAATGGCCCGGTCAAAACGGCCCCGTCAAAAAAGCTCCGCCAAAATAGCCCGGATACAAAATAGCCTCGACCAAACAAAATAGCCCCGGTCAAGACAGCCCCGGCTAAAACAGCCCCGGAGAAAACACCCCCAATAAAAAGTTTTACCTTTTAACGGAGTACCATTTATTTTAAATCACTATTCTAATTTAATTAGGAAAAAGCCACAATTTAACTTGAAAGAAATAATTTTATTAACGTTTCGACTTCCACTTCGGACGTCGTTATCAAAATACAAAATATTAATAAATTAAACAAAAATGTTGTTGCTTAGTATAAACATTCTTCTAATAATTTAATTTAATCTGACTCATTCATATCGGTAAGTCAGACATATATTATACAAAAATTGAAGAAAAAGATCTTCTGTGTAAAAGGTATATTAGTTTGAAAGCCCCAATAAAGGGCTACATTAAAATACAGAACGTTTTCGCTCTAAAGAGAGCATCATCAGTGTTTTAAGCAAGCTCTACATGCTAAGTAGTGTTGCCAGGTCCGATTTGTTTTTAATCGGTACATAAGCACAAACAAATCGGGATTTAGGGTTGTAGATTGGGACAAATAAACAACATTAGTCCAGTAAATGACCGTTTTGGAGTGTAATCTTCAGTCAACTCCTAATTGCATGAAAATCTGGTTTTAGGTTCTACTTACTGTCTACTTCAAAGTTGAACTTGTACCGTTGGTTGCTTTTACTTGGGGGGTGGCAGTTACAGTTACCCCTTTTCGGGGGTAAAAAACGCGCGTTTAAAGTAAGTCCCAAAATGGATCAACTGACTAACTCTAAAAAACTTTTGTTCTATATAATTTTTAATCTAAGTCAATACTTTTCGAGTAATTTTATCGAAAAAAATATTCTTAGTAAAAACGTACCTTTTAAAAAAGCAAAAAAAAAATATGTTTAGAAAGTCTATAAAACCAGTAAAAGCAAAGTTGTAGCTCATCAAAAATACGTTCTTATTCGTCAAATTCCAAATCGAATTTTTCAACTTGAAATAACCAAAAAATTAAGCAATTTTCGAGCAAAACCTATTAAAATTTTTTGTGTTTAAAGTGTTTAAAAAATCTTTAATTTTGTTTTATATAAAAACCTCTAGCATTAAAACTAAGAGAGTTACGCTCAAAATAAAGTTTGCCCCTTTTTTTTTGGTAAAAAAATCGTGAAAATCACCCCCTATTTAGCACCGTAAATAAAGTTAATCGTTACCGCTTTACCATTTACTTTATATGTGTATTGTTTATACGATCTGTAAGGTTCACCGGTTGGGAGTGCTAAGTTTTGAAAAAAATTGGTTTTATATTAAAAAAGAATTTTCCTAAAGTATTGGAAAATAAAAATATTAGGGATACTAAAAATCTCAAGGATAAAGTAGGTAGGTTTTGCTTCCATAATGATATATATGATTTTCTATATGATAGATTCATTTTGTTTTTCTGTAAGACAAAAATTGGTTAAAATATGGCTGTTCATATTTTGCATACAATCGTGATTAATGACTCGTTCAGGCTCTTTAAATCATGTAAAAAATACATAAGTAAAGTAAATTGTTTGTAAAGCGGTAGGGATTAATTTCATTTGGGGTGCTAAGCTGGGGGAGATTTTCACGATTTTTTTACCAAAAAAAGGAGTTAACTTGATTTTGAGCATAACTCGGTGTTTTGATACTAGAAACTTTTTTAAAACATAATAAAGCTTTATTAAAAAAGTTTTAATTGGTTTTTACCGAAAAGTGCTTTATTTCTTGGTTATTTCACGTTGAAACATTTGATTTGAAATTTGGCGAATAAGAACGTATTTTTCATGAGCTATAACTTTGTTGAGCTACAACTTGTCTATAGACTTGACGGGTTCACAATTTTTTTCATTTTTGAAGTTATACTTCTTTACCGGCGATAGAGGGTGAATTTTTATATGTTAAAACCTATCAGCCCGGCGCGCGCGCATTATAACTTTGTTCTGATTGGATGTTCAAATGACATGTCAAAAATTATCCGATATGGCAGCTGTAGGACAGCTGTGGTTTGGAGGTAAAGGTAAAGGTAAACAAATGCATAATATATTAGTTTTATTGTTGTGAGGACAGAAACAAAAAAGTTTATAATATTGTAGTGACTTTTAAATAGTTTTTAAAAGCAACAGGTACGTAATAATTGTTAATGTATCATGGGTATAAACCTACCTATTTGATCTGCCAAAATACATAGTGTGTAATACTTCTATTTATATAATTTGATTGCCATCAAAATTTCTATCAATATTCACCTAATATATTGTTTTCTTACTCTATGTTTTGTTGTATTTTTTCAATTCTAAATCATTTCAATTCAAAATTAAAATAATTTGATCAATTTTCAAAATATCAAAATATCACAAGTTTAATCCGTTTAGTTAGTCGATCTTCGTAAATAATGACACATACTGTCCGTGGCTAAGCGTTGAAGGCGAATGAATTCCAATACCAACCGCGCTTATCAGCGCTGGTTCGAGTCCCAATAGAAACTTTCTTTTTTGTTTTTTTTTTAATACATTTTATGATTGTAAGTCTATTTATTATATATTTGTATTTTCAAAAAATACGTATTTAGTTAAAAAAATTTTCGACAATTAATGTTCAGACATCATTTGTGGCTTGTTTAATGTGTTTGTGTGTGTTTTATTCTTTTATTATTTTAATTTTTGGCACTGTTCTAATAAAAATGTTTGAGAAGTAGTAAGTATAAATTAGTTTAATATTTAAACAAAATATAAATAAAAAGTATATTAATTTCGTTTAAATCATATAATAGAAGTATAACTTCTTACGTGCGTACAAAGTACACACACATTCTTTTTTTTATATTATGCTAGCTACATTTTTGCTAAGAATATTTTTTCGATCAAATACTTACTTTTTGAGTTATTTGTGAAAATCGCCCGAAAACGTGATTTTTGTCGAAAAATAGACATTTTCAATCGTAAATAACTCGAAAAGTATTCACTAAGTTAAAATTCTATAGAACTAAACTTGCTTAGGATTAGTTACTTTATCCATCTCCGGACTTATTTTAAACACGCGGTTTTTCACCCCCAACTAGGGGTGATTGTCAGCCCCCGAGTAAAAGCAACCAACGGCACAAGCCGTCCAAATTTTCATGCAATTCGGAGTTGATCCTGAAAATTACACGGTATCGCCGTATTTCCCGTTTCATTTACTGGACTACAAGGTGTTTCTATAATCTGTATTTAATCCTACATAATAATAATAATAAACGAATTTACAAAAAAAATCGTAGATTAAGTAAATTATTTCTTTTTTATTAAAATTATATTTTTATTCGATTTTGCCGCTTTTAGGAGTGCCTTGTTTTTATAACATAGTTATAAAATTCACTGCAAGTCCTCCTGAAATTGGGTTTCGTGGGTGAAAATCGGGACATTTAGTGTCCCGATCAGGTACAAATCGGCACGCGCCCCCAGACCCCTTAAAATTGGGACGTCCCGCGCAAATCGGGACACCTGGTAACGCTAACGCTAAGCCACAAAAAATACATGGGTTAAAACCCTTAAAATGCCGACCAAAGGTCTTACATTGGCATATTATTTATTAAACCCTGGCGATGGGTGAAATTTAAAAGGGTATACCTCAAGGCACCATATGACTATACCACGAGCGTGTAGGTGGTTGAGTTGATTCCACTGTCTTCACAAAGAGAGTTTCTCTGTCTTCTCTTTGTGAAGACAGCTCGTGGTATAGTCATATGGTGACTTGAGATATACCGTTTTAAATTTCACCCATTGCCAGGGTTTAATAAATAATGTGCAAATGTAAGACCTTTGGTCGGCATTTTAAGGGTTTTAACCCATGTATTTTTGGTGGCTTAGCATGTAGAGCTTGCTTAGAACACTGATGATGCTCGCTTTAGAGCGAAAATGTTCTGTATTTTAATGTAGCCCTTTATTGGTGTTTTCAAACTAATATACCTTTTACACAGAAGATATTTTCCTTCAATTTTTGTAATTAATGGTATACAGCCAGTTACAGGAAAATTTTTCCTTATGGATATATTGCCAATATTGATGAATTGCGTTCCTGGGACGACTTCATTGAAAGATAGTTAGTTCATTTGATTAGATGAAATCAACTTTGACAAGAGAGTTTCTCTGTCTTCTCTTTGTGAAGACAGAGAAATCAACTCAACCACCTACATGCTCGTGGTATAGTCATATGGTGCCTTGAGATATACCTTTTTAAATTTCACCCATTGCCAGGGTTTAATAAATAATATGCCAATGTAAGACCTTTGGTCGGCATTTTATGGGTTTTAACCCATGTATTTTTGGTGGCTTAGCATGTAGAGCTTGCTTAGAACACTGATGATGCTCGCTTTAGAGCGAAAATGTTCTGTATTTTAATGTAGCCCTTTATTGGTGTTTTCAAACTAATATACCTTTTACACAGAAGATATTTTCCTTCAATTTTTGTAATTAATGGTATATAGCCAGTTACAGGAAAATTTTTCCTTATGGATATATTGCCAATATTGATGAATTGCGTTCCTGGGACGACTTCATTGAAAGATAGTTAGTTCATTTGATTAGATGAAATCAACTTTAACTTAAGAATATCCGTCACAAAAAAATCACAGCATGTGATCCGTCTTTAAAAACCCAACCAAACGCAATGGTGACAGTAAAATTCTCGTTTTAGTGATCCAACGATTCCAACGAGGAAAAACCAGGATTTTTTCCTGTCTTTCCTAACAGAAGACACAGGGTTCGAGTTCTCTGAAAACACCATTTTTATTTAATGTGGTTAAGATAAACATCTGAATAGAGGATAATTACCATTTCCGCAAAAATGATTCTTTAAGGGATTATTTCATGATAAATTCTGAAGGGAGCTTTTTTGTCGGGACTATTTTGTCGGGGCTATTTTGTGGGCGAGCTATTATTCCGCGACTATTTTGTCTGCAGGCTATTTTGTCAGAGCTGTTTTGTGTGCGAGATATTATGTCAGGGCTATTTTGTCGGAGCTTTTTCGACGGGGCTATTTTGACGGGGTACCATCAGTAACAAAAATGGTACAAGGTTACTGGATTTTGCAGCATCACACAACCTACTAATAAAATCAACAATGTTAGAACACAAGAAGATACGCAAAGAAACGTGGGTCTCTAACGGCGGCGTCCAAGAAATAAGACTGATTATGTTCTGGTAGATGCCAAAAGGGGTAAGAGGGGTAGTAACTGACTGGACGTAGGAATCATAAGAGGAACGGATGGAGACGCGGATAATTTTCTGGTAAAATTTAAGGTATATAAGAACAAGAATAGTTCACCAAAAAATCCACAAGAATACGCCAATAACATTATGGAATACCGAAGTTCTGCGAAATAATGAGACAGAGCAGAAATTTCAAAAGGCTATACAAATAGCGCTAACAGAGGCAGAGAATTATAGGCGAGCGGCACACCCCTAATTTGAGGCTTAGAAATCGAAAAAGCGACCATAATAGGTGAATGGCAAATTTTGGTCCTTCTTTATATTTTCGACGCAGATGAATCCGAATATGAAGTTTATTTTTATCTAGAATTGGTGGAACATGTTCAAAAATCAAATTTTTTACAAAAATGCGAAAAATCAATTTTGATGATTTTTCAATTTTCCTCGCTGTATCTTTGATCGCTGTAAATTTTTCCTCTTGGAAATTTTACTGTGTCATCTTGAAATATTTAGATAACAACTAGCTTTAAACAAAATGTTTATACAAATTAACAGAGGAGTTGTTAATTTTTAAACATTTTGTCGTCAGATTTCGTTAGTTTCATGTTTACTTAAAAAAGATTTGTGACAAACTTTTTAGTTTATAATTTTAACCAACACAACAGTAAAATATGATTCATGAAGAAGTTTTATGGAAAATTAAAAGTCAAAATAGGCAATCAGAAAAAAGTTATGTGACTTTATAGACGAGTGGCACTCTTTAAAAAAAAACGCTTATTTCTCGAGATACTGACCATGGTGTGGTGAATGGCTTGGTGAAAGCTATGGTGAACCAAAACCAATGGTAAAAGTTTGTTCTTACTTTATGTTTTTGATGGTGCTGACAACGAAAATAAAGTTTATTTTAAATTCTAGATGAGGAAACATTGTCAAAATCGGAATTTTACCCTAAAAATAAAAAAATGAAATCACGTTTTTCTTACAATTTAAAGTTGCATTACTTTTTTTCTATAAAACCTTTTATTTTTTGTACCCCATATTTTAAGATAAACTTGATTAAAAAGCTAAATTTCAAATTTTGTCACTCAACTTTTGCGATTAAACTTTGAAATTCAGAAATCTGCACCTTTTATTTTAACAATTCATAACTTTTATTGTAATGAGACAGTAAGATTAAAGCAGGTACCATTGTCTTCAGAAAGGTAAGAAATATATACTATAAAAATTTCAGAAAAAAATATTAAAATGGAACAGTTATTAAACGCAAAATTTGATTTAATTTGTTTATGTTTAGGGCAAAATTGCGATTTTGCCAATGTTCACCCACGTAAAATTCAAAATAAACCTAATTTTCTAAACCTAATTTTAAACGCTAAATAAGCGTTTTTTTTTGGTGTGCCTCTCGTCTAAAAAGTCACATAACTTTTTTCCTATTGTCTTAATATTTTGACTTAAAATTTTCCAGAAAATTTCTTCATGATTTTTGTTTTATTGTTGTGTTGGTTAAAATTATAAACTAAAAAGTATGTCACTTAACTTTTTTAACTAACATGAAACTAATGAAATCTGACGAAAAAATGTTTAAAAATTAACAACTCCTCTTTTAATTTGTATAAACATTTCGTATGAAAGCTCGTTGTTATCTAAATAGTTCAAAAATGACACCATGAAATTTTCAAGAGGAAATATTTACAACGACTAAAGATACAGCGAGGTAAAGTTGAAAAATCATCAAAATTAATTTTTCGCATTTTTGCAAAAAATTTAATATTTGAACATGTTCCACAAATTCTACATAAAAATAAACTTCATATTCAGATTCAGCAACCTCGAAAACATACAGAGTGACCAAAATTGGTCATTCACATTAAAGTTGATTTTCGTGGTCGGTATAACGTAATTTTAGAGGTTGCTGCCGCTCGCCGCTATCATGGCAACATAGACTCTGCTTGGAAAAACATCAAGTTAACTTTGACAAGCGTATCAGATGAAATACTAGGGCACAAAAAGAAAACAACAAAAAAGTGTTTGGATGACGATTGCCAGAAATCCATAAAAGAAAGGACATGGCTAGAGGAGACATGCTACAAAATCCTTCGCACAATAGCAGTGAAAGGTATAAATTGACAAGAACAAAGACAAGATAACTAATGAAAATAAAAGGAGTACCAGGAACAGAGAATCAGAGATATAGAAGAAAATTGGAAGAACAACCAAGTAAGACGGTTGTTTAGACGAGTTTCAGAGATCAACGACGGGTATCAAGCACGAATAGAAAACGTCATTCAAAACGATGACAAAAACTCAAAAAGTTCAAACTTATTGCTGATGACAAAAAATCATAAAAACCGACAAATATATAGCAAAAATACATCAAATAAAAAAGTGAATAGGTACAGCTGAAATAGTACCCGTATACCCGACATACAAAGAAGAAACCCAGCCAATTAAAAAGTTTAAAATAATAAGACATCAGACAGCCATGGTATATCCACAGAGTACTTAATACATGGAGGAGGCAGAAGCGTTGTACAGATATATACAAGCTAACTCAAGGCATTCGGCGAAAAGAAAAAATGCAAGATGAATGGAAAGAAGGAGTTAATATACCAATCCACAAAAAAGGAAATAAAAAGCAAAGCAAAAAGAACTACTGGGGAATAAAGTTCCTACGTACCCCTTACGAAGTCGTTGAAGACATTCTACTAGAAAGAACCAAAACATTCACAGAAGGAATCGTTGGGGGTTATTAATACGGATTAATAGGCCAGGTCGCTCTACTATTGACCAGATGCTCACAATAAAACAGATTATGGAAAAATTCTGGGACTTTGATCGTTAGCTTCATCAGATGTTAATATATTCTAAACAGGAATTTAATAGAACATGCAGGATTAGACTGTGAAGAGCGATGCAAGAACTTATGGCTTTCCAAAAAACTAGTCAATTTGATACGCGTATGTCTGGAACGGTTACGATATAAGGTGAGAGTTGGACAACAATACTCTGATATATTTGAAATACACAATGGACTAAAACAGGGATATGAAGTTTCACCACAACTCCTCAACTTAGTTCTGAAACGCATAATCAGAAGTGCAATAATCGCAAAACCGACTTAAGTATTCCATTGAGCAGGACCAAACTTACTGTCGGCATTTAGACCAAGGAAGAGGAACCACCAACGATTCTTGAAGTTAGATGAAGTTAAAAGAAAGAAGAAGAAACAAATCACATGGAATAGACATCTTCCAGCTAAACCATATAAAGAAGCTCAAAAAATAAATATGGATACGGAAATCCCTCCCTATGATTGAAATATATGATTGAAAGTAATTTGCCTCATACACTAAAAAGAATATCTTTGAATGCTCTAACCATAAAGGAATTAAGGTACGATTCCGAAAGAGGCTGCAGACTGCAGACCGCAAACCGCAGACTGCAGCGACAGTGTCGTCTGCGGTCAGACCAATTCCGAGCAGAACTGCACTTCATCTACATAATATCGACAACAGCATTGCACGATGGGAATTTATAATAGTATAATATTAAAAGTCGTATAAGTAGGATGTCAGACGCAATGAACAACGATGAATTAATGTTATATCTTTTGATGGAAGAGGAAGATGACGACTATCTTTTACTTTTGCATTATAAAAAAAAAGGAAACTAAGTTATCAATCGAAGCAGCGCAGAAAACGACAATAAATATCGCCTCCGTACCACCAGATTGACAACAGGTGGAATACTTTCTTAGGTTACACCTCCTGAGACTTTTACAATTTATAAGTCATACAGGTGCCGAGAAAATTAAGATGAGAGAATTTTAAATAATTCACGATGATTGACGGTTTCGGAGATCTTTTTCCCCTCATCAGTAAACTCATATCCTCTTCTCTCCGCTTTAACCATTTACCACAGCTTAGGGCCTTCCCAAATTGCAAAGAAAGAAATGTCACGGATGAACTAGGGCCATCTACCGGAAAACAAACTAAGTTATCAATCGAAGCAGCGCAGAAAACGACAATAAATATCGCCTCCGTACCACCAGATTGACAACAGGTGGAATACTTTCTTTGGTTACACCTCCTGAGACTTTTACAATTTATAAGTCATACAGGTGCCGAGAAAATTAAGTGAAGTGAAGTGAAGTGAGTTGTGAATTATTTAAAATTCTCTCATCTTAATTTTCTCGGCACCTGTATGACTTATAAATTGTAAAAGTCTCAGGAGGTGTAACCAAAGAAAGTATTCCACCTGTTGTCAATCTGGTGGTACGGAGGCGATATTTATTGTCGTTTTCTGCGCTGCTTCGATTGATAACTTAGTTTGTTTTCCGGTAGATGGCCCTAGTTCATCCGTGACATTTCTTTCTTTGCAATTCGGGAAGGCCCTAAGCTGTGGTAAATGGTTAAAGCGGAGAGAAGAGGATATGGGTTTACTGATGAGGGGAAAAAGATCTCCGAAACCGGTATAGACTCTTCCTGCACTCTCCGCTTTAACCAGAGTATTATGCAGCTTTATACATTTAAAAAAAAGGAAATCAACTAGGTCCCTATTTAAAAGTAAACAATTTGAAGGAAGCTTGCCTCGTAAATAACTTAATATTTTGCTAAACAATTAATTAATTAATTGCCCTTCTTATTCATTTAAAATACTCATTTTCAAAAGAAATTCAATTCTTTTCAATTTAAGTCAATTTGGAAACAGCAAAAATACGTGTCGTCGATCTGCGGTCGGCGACACTACTGGTTCAGGTACGATTCCGAGCAAGATCGCAAACCGCAAACTGCAAACCGCAGACCGCAGACCGCAGCGACAGACCTACTGGTTCATATGGTTTCATATGAGGTTGATGTCGAGTAGAGCGGCACTGTCGCCACCGCACGCAGAACGTCGCCACCGCAGACCGCAGGACTGCACCAGAACCAGTAGTGTCGCCGACCGCAGATCGACGACACGTATTTTTGCTGTTTCCAAATTGACATAAATTGAAAAGAATTGAATTTCTTTTGAAAATGAGTATTTTAAATGAATAAGAAGGGCAATTAATTAATTGTTTAGCAAAATATTAAGTTATTTACGAGGCAAGCTTCCTTCAAATTGTTTACTTTTAAATAGGGGCCTAGTTGATTTCCTTTTTTTTTATAATGCAAAAGTAAAAGATAGTCGTCATCTTCTTCTTCCATCAAAAGATATAACATTAATTCATCGTTGTTCATTGCGTCTGACATCCTACTTATACGACTTTTAATATTATACTATTATAAATTCCCATCGTGCAATGTTGTTGTCGATATTATGTAGATGAAGTGCAGTTCTGCTCGGAATTGGTCTGACCGCAGACGACACTGGCGCTGCAGTCTGCGGTTCGCGGTCTGCAGTCTGCAGCCTCTTTCGGAATCGTACCTTTCTGGTGCAGTCCTGCGGTCTGCGGTGGCGACGTTCTGCGTGCGGTGGCGACAGTGCCGCTCTACTCGACATCAACCTCATAAGAAACCATATGAACCAGTAGGTCTGTCGCTGCGGTCTGCGGTCTGCGGTTTGCAGTTTGCGGTTTGCGGTCTTGTTCGGAATCGTACCTTTACGCTTCTAAATGTTGCGTATAAAATATTATCTACTAGTTTATGCCACCAAAAGAATGGATAATAGCAAAACACCATTTTATGTGTCAATGTGATATTTTTGGTAATATATTATAATAATATAATTACTCTCTGTAAATAACCCTTTTTTAACCCGCCCGTTACGCCTTTTCGTTAAGTGTGGATTGATTCTAGCAAAGAGGTCACGTCCCGTAGTGGTTTGTTATTCGGCATTTTTTATCTGATAGACTTTCATATTGAATTATGAAACTTCATATTTTGCTCGCAATCAATGATATTATGAGTAGGTTTGAGGTTGATGTTATTTCTCTTTTGATTGAGATCATAGAGTTAATCATTCCTTGTAAAAATGTCAGCGGGATTCTGACAAGCCGTCATAACAGATCCGGTGATAGCAATTGAAGCAGTCCTAACAAAATAATAGCAAATGATTTCTATTATCTGGTATGTTTGCCCATACGAATAGCGTTATTTACAGTAAATATTATTCTGATATTTTCAGATATAATATTGAGATTATTATATTGATATAACAATTTTTCATGTCCGGCCTAACATGAAAAATGCATAAGTTCAAAGTATTACATTTTAGACTATTGATGGCATTTGTTAGCCTTATCCAAAAGGTACGTACGCTGTTTTCTTCTAATATAGTTTACTAGATTTTGCTAAAATTGTGAAAATAATATCTGCATAAGTCCCTTAATGATTTAAACCGTATGGAATCTGTACATGTCCCACAAGTCCGCTTTTGTTAGTGACCAAATCGTTCAAACGTATCGGTGCTTTTCTGATGTCATAAAAAGTCTTTTTATTGTAAACGGGTACCTACAGGGTGAGCACCTACAGGGTACAGATTAAAATGACACAAAAACAAATACTAAAAATAAATTATATTAAAAGTGAATTTAAATTATTTAGGGACTTATGCAATTTTCACATTATATTTAGTTGTATACAAGTGGAGTTATAGTCCAGAGAGCCACTGCGCATCTGCTAGGAAAAATATTCCGATTCGGATTTTTCGCACAATCTTAATCAAAAAGGACCCCTTTTAACAAATTTGCATGTTGCCAGGACCAAAAGTGGGTCAAAAACTTTTAAAACGTTTTTTTTTTTGTTTTTTTCCTAAAATTATTTTTTTTGCATGGATCAAAGTTTTTTTTAGGTTTTTTGGATCATTCCAAACAGAAAAGGTCTTTATTGACTTTTCTCTAAAGTTGATAATTTTTGACATATAAGCGATGAAAAATTGAAAAATTGCGAAATCGGCCATTTTTAATCCTCAAAAACTATGTGAAAATCTGAAAATTTGAACATTCCCAAGGTAGGTAGATATTCTTTAAACATCGATTGATGAAATCCCGAAGAGTTTTTGCAATACAATATTCAAAACTCCTTTGTTTTTTAATTGCTAATCGGGCGTGCGCGACACTATTTTCCACCGTTGCATGTGTATACAGTATGGTGCAAATGAAAGGAATAAATTCGTTGTTTCGTAAACCGGCGACTTTAAGGAAAAATCCCGAAACAGGTCGGTTTTTATTTTTAAGTTATGATATTGAGGCATATATGGTATACTAGTGACGTCATCCGTCTGGGCGTCATGACGTAATCGATCATTTTTTTAAATGAGAATAGGGGTCGTATGCTAGCTCATTTGAAAAGTTCTTCAATTCTCTATTCAGTAATATAAACATTTACATAATTATTTATACAGGGTTTCCTGTATACTGTCCTGTAAATTTTTTGGACACCCTGTATCAACAATTATGTAAATGTTTATACTACTGAATAGAGAATTGAAGAGCCTTTCAAATGAGCTAGCACACGACCCCTATTCTCATTTAAAAAAATCATCGATTACGTCATCACGCCCAGATGGATGACATCACTAGTATACCATATATGCCACAATATCATAACTTAAAAATAAAAATCGACCTGTTTCGGGATTTTTCCTTAAAGTCGCCGGTTTACGAAATAACGAATTTATTCCTTTCATTTGCACCATACTGTATACACATGCAACGGTGGAAAATAGTGTCGCGCACGCTTGATTATCAATTAAAAAACAAAGAATATTGTATTGTTGAATATTGTATTGCAAAAAACTCTTCGGGATTTCATCTATCAATTTCATGTTTAAAGAATATCTACCTACCTTGGCAACATTAAAATTTTCAGGTTTTCACATAGTTTTTGAGGGTTAAAAATGGCCGATTTCGCAATTTTTCAATTTTTAATCTATCAAAACTATCAACTTTAGAGAAAAGTCACTAAAGACCTTTTCTATTTGGAATGATCCAAAAAATATAAAAAAACTTTGTTCCATGCAAAAATAGTTATTTATGAAACAGTTCGTGAAGTATGCTTTTTGCGAACGCACGAGATTTTTAGAGCACGAGCGACAACGGAGTGAGTGCTATAAATCGCGTAAGTTCGCAAAAAGTACTTCACGCACAGTTTCATACAATATTTTATCTACGATAAATAAATAAAAAAAAGCTGTAACTCTTCGTCACTGGAATTCATTTCTATTCTACAATTTTTAGAACTTTGACATTTTAAAATTCTAAGTACTTTCAAACCACAAATCTGTCAAAACTTTTGTTGTAATTAATTGCTCATATTGTCATCACCATGACAACGCGAAAGTTAAGGATTGTTACCATGAGAACGCGAAAGTTAAAAACAGTGCGAAAAAGTAAGTCCCATTTAGAATACATTGTTACTTCACGCACACTTTAAATCCTTCACGCACTGCTATCTATAATGACAGTTTTCACAAACTAAGAACTTATACCTAATATGACATAGAGTAGATAAAAATTATTTCAGGAAAAAAACAAAAAAAAAATGTTTAAAAAATTTTTGACCCACTTTTGTTCCTGGCAACATGCAAATTTGTTAAAAGGGGTCCTTTTTGAGTAAGACTGTGCAAAAAATCCGAATCGGAATATTTTTCTTAGCGGATGAGCAGTGGCTTTCTGGACTATTAAGCAAAGTCAGTTTTTTGTCTTTCCTGTAAAATCAGGCATTTTGAACTTAAGCGTTTTTCGCATTAGGCCGACGATATCTATATTAAATGCAGAAAGAGATAACTGACTATTCGTTTATTATTTTAAAAGTGTTAAAGTGTTAAAAATGGTTAAAGAAAAAGGTATTTTATTATAAGTTAACGAGGAAATTATCATGGTCTTCTCCTTCTTGTAGTTCCTTCTCCTATCGGAGGTTGGCTATCATCACAGTTATCCGTATCTTATTGGCGGCAGCTCTGAAAAGATATACTGAGCTGCAACTATACCACTCTCTTAAGTTTCTCAGCCAGGAAATTCTTCTTCTACCTTTGGATCTTTTCCCCTTAATGTGGCCCAAATATTCCAGCTTTCTTTTTTTGATGTTCTTTATCAACTCGCAATCCTTTTGTATCCTTCTTAACGCTTCTGCATTCGTAACTCGTTATTAGGTATGATTATCATGGTAGAGGTAACGAAAATCATGTTTGTGCCCCAACGAAGATGCTGCAATAAAAAAATAAGAACTAATTTTTTTAATAATATAATTTATAATCTACTAGACGTATTAGAAGGAATTAAGAAAAACAAGGAAGTATTAATTTTGGGGAAATCAATGCCCGAGTGGGAAGAAGGAACAACAGTCAGATTATTGAAAAGTACAGAGCGGCTATTTTAAATGAAAATGGTGCGAGACTTGGCTTGTCTGAGAGCTTATCTATGTAACTGGCTTACAAAAATATACATGGACACAACCAACAAGAGGGTCAAGGTTGTTTGTTGATTTTGTCATCATTCGCCAATCAAATCTAAAAGCTATGAACGTAAGGATATATCGAGGAGAAGAGTGTGGATAGGATCACCACTTAACCATGACAAAAGTGTTTAACCCAGGTGTTAAATACCGGGAAAATAACAGCGACCATCAATATGAGCAAACAATACCCGGAAATATGAGTGTAACAAATATAATTTGAAAACTTTAAAGAATGAATCGAACTAATTTTTGTACAAACTCAGATTGGCTACAAAACTAAAATATATTAGAAAAAAAGCAATATGGTGGAACAAATATACTGTCAATTAAAAGACTGTATCCATTATGCAGGACAAGAGGCCATAGGGTATAAGAAAAATGTGCTAAACCCAAATCCAGAGTGGGGGTCTCAAGAAATAATAGAGTTGGTCTAGAAAATCTAGAAGACTGGAAACATAAAATTACTAGAATAGTTAAGAAACCTGTGACCAAAAAAAAAAAACGAAACGTGAGACAAAAATGTAAATAAATTAACAGATATAAATATGGTAGATCTCGAGCATCTGAAGCATCGGAGTTTATAGAAAAGCTTAGAAAAAACAGAGGAATTAGAACAGGGGTATTAAACCCAGAAAGTATGTTAGAGTGCGAAGAATATTACAAATTCCTATTAACGTAAGCAAGACTACATTCCGAAATAAATTACAGGGATTACAGAACAGACCCAATAGAAGAAGACTAAGTATGGTTAAGCAGTATGAACAAGATAACACGACCCTTAACCCTTAAACGCCCAAGGGTGGGTAAAAAATATCCACCTAATGCATATTGTAACATATTTATTACGTGTTTAAAAATTTTCCAAAAATTATTTATTGTTAAAAAGACAGCATTGTATCGAATGTTAAATTGGTTCTACCGATATTTTTGAAAATAAAAGCAATATCTTGAGTTAAATATGGGTGGGCATAAAAAGTACACCCTTGGTAAAACTTGTCACTAAAGGTTTCTATATAATTTCTCGTTGATAAGAACACAATCCATATAATTATCGACGTATAATTACATAATCGACATAATTATCCGCCAATGAGGAGGCTGAAAGAAGAATGTGAAGAAAATCGACAAATCTGAATTACTGGCTTTTACTGGTATGTTAATTTTGATGTACATGGTACATGTTGTTTTGATGTACATGTTGTTGTAAGGTTTGTAAATTGTTTATCTTAATATTTTAGAAGATGCTGTGTTTATTAAGCATAAGATTTTTAAGTTAATCCATTTCCAACAACTCTCAATAAATATATTATGAAAAAAAAAGCTATTTTCGAGGTGGACATTTTTTACCCACCCTTGGGCGTACATGGAACCTAAAAAAGGTTGGGCGTTTAAGGGTTAAAGAAAATGAAAAACAGGAACACCAGAGGACCTATAAACATCCTCACTGAATTAATAAAACTATGACGGTTGATACAATAGAATTGTTGGCGAAAATATTACATCTAATCACACAAAGAAAATATTTCAGAAGTTTTGGAGTTTGGCGTTTATAAGCTCTATCAACAAAAAAAGAGACAGAGAAATGTAAATATTACAGATATATGTATAAACTTTGTTGGCTCATAGATAGGGATTTTGTATGGTAGTTTGATAAAAGAACGTATGGAAAACCAATATGAGGAAATAGAAGATCAGATTGAATTATGTGCTGTCTTAGAAGATTTCTTGTATAGAGAGGAACACGTGGTAATAAACAAAATGTGAAACACAGAAAAATGTATTCACCAAAAACCAAGAGAGGACCAAGAGTCACACTACAAAAATATTAAACAGTATTGAATTATTTAAATTTGACGTAAGGTAACATTACTAAAAGTAATTACAGTCGGAAAAATGAAAGAATACCCATGAACGATCACATCAATCACTTATTTTGTATTTGCTGTCTTTTTCTATAAATAACAAACGTTTGTTATAGAAAAAGATAGCAAAGACAAAATAAGTGATTTATGTGACCGTTCATGGCTATTCTTTCATTTTTCCAACTGTATAGTGCAGTGACTGAAGGTGGATATGAGCTATTACCTCCGATTTCGTTGAACCTTCATCGATTTGCATCAAAATTGGTGAGTAGTTAGAGGATGTCTCAAGGAACATAGGTGACATGGTGCCAACTTGCGCTTTTATCCTGGGGGTGGATGCCACCCCTTATCGAGGGTGAAAATTATTTTCTTAAAAATAAACCCATACTACGATAGAGGTATAGATTCTAAGCAAAATTTGGTATATTAGCTATTAAAATTAATCAAAACTTTTTGAGTTATTAAAGATCAAAAGTTTTAATTTTTCGTGAGAACAATGCATGTTTTTAATTGTTTTTTGATCAATAACTCAAAAATTATAAGCTTTCAAAAAAAAGTTATTATTAGCAATATTAAAGCTAACAAAAAACGAAATAAACTGCTTACTAGAAAAACCTTTTAGTGTTAACTGAAAGTGAGTTATAGGTAATTGAATGTATATTTTTTTCGGCGAGTATCCAAATCTAAATATTCAAGCTTAAATAACGGGAAAATGAAGCATTTTATAAGATAAACGTCTTTAACAGTTGTCAAAGTACTTAGAAATATCTATCAACTGAGCCCCTGAACAAGTTGATTCCATTAAAATGTATGCTTCAAAAATTTTTCAAAATTTATCTTTTAAAAATTTTTCCAAAACATGATATTGTGTTTTTTTAAATAACGTTAATTTTTTTGATATCAGGTTCACCTGAAAACCAATTGAAAGATAATTCCAAGGGCTATTAAACCACGTTGAACATAATCTTAAGAACCATTTACTTTTTTAAAAATAAAAGGTTAAATGGCCCTGATTACATGGTTCTCGCAGCAAAATTTAAGCTTTAAACGTTTCTATCTTGGTTATTTTTTACTCTACAGAAATAGTAAAACTGATAAAATATTCAATATAGAAAAAACTAAAATTTGATTATATATCATTTTTTACGCATATTGAGAATTTTTGGAGTTATCAAAAAAAAAATAAAAATTACGATAATTTTCAAAATTCTGATTTTTTTAATCATATCTTTTTTCAATAATATGCATCCTAAACCGGTAAAAATTGTTGAAATCATTACTTATGCTAATATAAATAAATTATAGTAAAGATTACTATAAATCTTAATTTTTGTGGAAATGGCGTATGTTTTATTTTTCACTTTTTCCTAAAAAGTTCGAAAGGCTTCTCTTATTTTCATCATAACTTGCGTAATTTTAATGGTATCAATTTCTTCGGGAGCTCATTTGCTAGGTATTCCGAAGTTCTTTGACAGGTGTTTAACATGCATATTTTATAAAATGCATAGTTTTTCCGTTATTTAAGATTAAACACTTAGATTTGAGTACTCGTCGAAAAAAATATACATTCAATTATCCATAACTCACTTTAAATTAACATTAGTTTAGTTCTTCAAGTGAGGAATGTATTAAATTTTATTATCTTTAATTTTGGTAATAATAACTTTTTAGTAAAGCTTATAGTTTCTGAGTTATACGTGAAAAACGATCTTTGATCTTTAATAAATCAAAAAGTATGGGTTTATATTAATAGTATAGTATAGTTGATCCAAAAGATGGCATAACCCAGACATCCAAAGCGAAAGTTATCCTTCAACACCAAATTGTTCTATATGGTCCACACAATGTCCAGAGGAAAGTCACACCATTTTGAGCGTCGGGTTTGGGGGGGAGAGGGGGAGAAATCGGTAAATTCGTAGTTTTTTAAGTTTTTCGCCAATATTTCTAAAACGATGCGGTTTAGCATGAACATCCTTCTATACAAAATTGTTCTACATTAAATTTGAAATAAAAAAGGCCCTATGCATAATCTTTCTAAAATTAATGGTTCCAAAGTTACGGAGGTAGTATAGTATAACTGGTCCAAAAAAAAGGCCTAACCCAAACATCCAAAGTAAAAGTTTTCCTCCAACACCAAAATGTTCTATATGGTCCACATATTCGGTGAATACATATGGGGAGAAGTCGGTAAATTAGTAGTTTTTTTAAGTTTTTCGTCAATATTTCTAAAACTTTGCTTTAGCGTAAGGAATGTTCTATAGAAAAATGTTCTACATAAAATTTAAAACAAAAAAGGTTCTATACATAATTGTTATGAAATCAACGGTTCTAGAGTTACGGAGGGTGAAAAGTCGAGGTTTTCGATACTTTTTATATTTTTTGGGCAATATTTATGATATAACTATTCTAAAAACCCAGACATCCAAAGTGAAAGTTATCCTTCAACACCAAATTCTTCTATATGGTCCACATAATGTTCAGAAAAAAGTCACACCATTTTGAGCGTCGGGTTTGGGGGGGAGAGGGGAGAGAAATCGGTAAATATAAAAAGTATCGAAAACCTCCACTTTTCACCTTCCGTAACTCTGGAACCGTTGATTTTATAACAATTATGTATACAACCTTTTTTGTTTTAAATTTTATGTAGAATATTTTTCTATAGAATATTTCTTACGCTAAAGCATAGTTTTAGAAATATTGACGAAAAACTTAAAAAAACTACTAATTTACCGACTTCTCCCCCATCTCCCCCCCAAACCGGACGCTCAAAATGATGTAACTTTTTACTGAACAATATGTGGACCATATAGAACAATTTGGTGTTGAAGGAAAACTCTTACTTTGGATGTCTGGGTTAGGCCTCTTTTTGGACCAATTATACTATACTACCTCCGTAACTTTGGAACAGTTCATTTTAGAAGGGTTATGCATAGGGCCTTTTTTATTTCAAATTTAATGTAGAACAATTTTGTGTAGAGTGTTGTTCATGTTAAACCGCTTGGTTTTAGAAATATTGACGAAAAACCTAAAAAACTACGAATTTGCAGATTTCTCCCCCCTCTCCCCCCCAAACCCGACGCTCAAAATGGTGTTACTTTTTTCTGAACATTATGTGGACCATATAGAACAATTTGGTGTTGGAGGATAACTTTCACTTTGGATGTCTGGGTTTGGGTCTAACTATACCCTACTATAATAACTTTATCTAACAAATCTGTGGTTCAAAGGAAAAGGGGCATAAGTCACCTAGTTAGTCATTTTTAGGATTTGCCAATATTAGCAAAAGAGTAAATAGAAGCTATGCGCGAACTAAATATTTCAAAATAACAATATATATAAAGCCTTTCTAACCAGAGTAAGGATGATTTATTAATTAATCTTCTTTTGTGATATTTGTGTAATATTGTACTTTTTGAATGATTATTATTTTTTATTAGTTTTGTGACATATGTCTCTTTTCCAAATTATAAAACAGGTAACACATTATTGTTATCCATACTTAAGCCCCTTTGTATTGTCAGTGGGTAAATAAAAGAGGTTTTTTTAATTATTTATTTGGAAATTTTGTTTAGGATATTATTGAAACATATCGTCCGAATCACAAACATAATCTGCATCACTGACATTGCTGCCGTCTGGTTAATTTTCATAAAATGCATGGCATTCTGAATCTATTAAATTCAAAATACTTAGTAAATCTTTCTTTTTCTCTCTGCTTATGCTGAAGAGCTCAAGGGTCCGGTGTTGCACCTTTCGGGTTGCAATGAACCCTTCGATTTTTCCCTTTGGCAAAATGAAATGCACTTAAATGGTTCTTCTTGTTTTGGGATGTTTTGTACTTAACAATGCCTTCATCAGTGCCATATGAAATCAATCTAATATCGTGCCACACAAATTTGCTTCCATTTATATCAAAATGTCTTAGTTGAAGTGGCCCTTTTAAAAGTTTGGAAAAGTTCAAAAAGTCACATGTGGTTGTGGTTTTTCCATGAACACAATTATTCGATTTTGAGAAGTGAATTTGGGATTCATTTTTATACTTAAATATTATACAAAGGTATATAAAATTTTGCTGACTTCTAAGGAACTATCAACAATAATAGTCTACTATTTAAAAAATGAACAATGTGTCCTTCTTCCAAAATAAATTAATATGTAATAAAATACTTTTGGCACTAAAATACTGACAACCACAAAAGTCGCAAAGAAGACTATGAAAACCCTTTACGTACGCTATCTGTTACATACAAAGAAAGGGCCTAGCCGGGTAAGATGATGAAAAGTGCCCCCAACTCGATTCGAATTCCATATAGGTCACCGTTTAGCATATATAGTGAAACTAACTTTCTGAAATTTTTAGCTCCCTAGGTGGTCATGTGACCCACCTAGAGCCTAATTAGGCTTTTTAAGTTTTTATTTTTTATCTCAGCCGCATCGAGAACTAGCGAAAAACTTTAAATAAAAAATTTGTAAGATTTAAAAAGTTCTGTGCGAAAATTTTTTTTTTAATTTTTGTCGGAAAATTTAAATTTTAGAACGATTTTAAAGTTTTAAATGAGTTTAAAAAAATAACTAAGACATTCGTTTCCACGAAAAAAATATATAACGTGTATTTTTGAATAATATTTCACCCTGAATTTTTTCAAACTTTTAAAATTGGTGAAACGCACCTTCAAAAATAAAAAACCGCATTTTTTCGTCACTGGAGCAGGTAAAAAATTTAAAATGAATTGGGTTTGCTTAATAAAAATGTTTTGTAACACCATCATTTTGACATACAATTAAGCATTTGATATTAATCATTGGCGCGCTTAGGGGTAATGGTCTGAACTTTTTAAAGAAAAAAAGATAGTACGCCACTGACATATTTCAAATTAACAATCATTTTTAAATTCCTCATTCAATTTGCGATAAAAAAACTATCTTATCATTTTTTCATACGAGGCGCCGTTTTGCTCCAAAAAATAAAATATCTTAACGCTTCCAAAGCATTCGAATTAGTTTTTATAATGGACGTACGAGTTTACGTATGTAGATGTAGAAACTACTAATAGAAGTTCGAACACTTTGGAAGGGTTAAGATGTTTTATTTTTTGAATAAAAATGGCGCGTCGTATGAAAAAATAGGAAGAAAGATTTTTTGTCACAAATTAAACGAGGAATTCAAAAAGGATTGTTAATTTGAAATATGTCAGTGGCGTACTATCTTCTTTCTTTAAAACGTTCAGACTATTACCCGTATACGCGCCAATGATAAATATAAAACTCTTAATTGTATGTCAAAAAATGCACAACAACTACCTCTTAAAACTCGCCAAATTTTATTACAATGTTGCCAGTAGTTTCGGCAGAATCGTGAAAAATGTGTAAAATTTTGTTTTCTTCAACGTATGAACGTATTCCTTAACTTTAAATGGATGGGATTACAAAAAATTTTTATTAAGCAAACCCCAATTATTTTTCAGTTTTTTACCTATTCTAGTGAAGGTTTTACCTTTTTTGAAAAATATGTATAAAATTGTATCAAAAAACGAAAAAAAAAACCGAAAGAATGCGGCTTTTTATTTTTAAAGGTGCGTTTCACCAATTTTAAAAATTTGAAAAAATTCAGGGTGAAATATTATGCAAAAATACACGTTATATATTTTTTTCGTGAAAACGAATGTCTTAGTTATTTTTTTATACTCATTTAAAATTTTAAAATCGTTCTAAAATTTAAATTTCCCGCCAAAAATAAAAAAATTTTTTTTTTTCGGGCAGAACTTTTTAAAGCTTACAACTTTTTTATTTAAAGTTTTTCGCTAGTTCTCGATGCGGCTGAGATAAAAAATAAAAACTTAAAAAGCCTATTTAGGCTCTAGGTGGGTCACATGACCACCTAGGGGGCTAAAAATTTCAGAAAGTTAGTTTCACTATATATGCTAAACGGTGACCTATATGGAATTCGAATCGAGTTGGGGGCACTTTTCATCATCTTACCCGGCTAGGCCCTTTATTTTAAACTCATTTCTGTAATCAATCGCCGAAAAGATAAGGAACAAAAATATAATACTCAGGTTAAGCAATACAATACCAGTCGTCTGCTTAATCAGCCTGCTTAATCACAAAATAGATTAGGTATGTTACAACTATCCATTACAAAGAAATTTAACTCATTTCTTTAGTCAATCGCCGAACAGATAATTAAATCCACACAAATAATACACTATTATAATGTAGTGTTTGAAAGATAAAATTGATGAAAATGTCAAAATTTCAAAAAAGTGCACTTCGTGATAATTACCTCTAATAGGACGATATCAAGAAGATGGTTACAGGGTTTTAGAAAAAATATTAACAATAGAGGAAATAAGAACACATACTTAAGCATCTATAAAAAGTGTAATGTAGATATGTGTAGATGAAGTGTGGCAAAGAAGGAACATTTAAAATAGTTAAAATATGTATGTGCACCCAGTTACCATCTTCAATACTTTTAGATTTATTAACAGTTGGTATTTGTTCTCCTACAAGAAAGTTACTGCTTGAGGAAGTGCCTGAAAAGAAGTAAACCAAACACTTTAACAGTATAGCTAATAATTAGGTACGCTGGTCCACATTAGAGTCCTTAATTTCCTATACAAAGCATAATACAACTTTTATTATTTCATTTAAGGGGAATAAAGGCGCAAAAATTCGCCTGTCAAAATTTTCAATGTGTTTTAAATATATTCATTTTTTTGCATCCTGAGAAAACTAATAAGTATTTTTGAAACATTTAAACGCAGAACGAAAGACTACGTTATTGCCTAGGGCCAAATATGGCAAAAGTTATGTTGTATTAACCTGCTTATTATGATGCATTTTCCAACAACAAAACGTAATATCTGTCTGCTTCTATTAGACTGAGACATTTTCAACGATATTATTTATTAAATTTTCACTTAAATAGCTGTATTATTTACACAAAGGTATGAAATAAACACATAAAAACACTTTAAACAACGTTAACCGTAAGAAGCGCCTGTGAGTTCTGAGCCGTTCCGTAGCGCATTCTAGAACTAAGTCGACAAGATGCCTTATTCCAAAACTAAAACCCTGCGCGCTGCGTGCCATTTAATAGGCGTAATTTAAGTCGAGTCCCTGTTCTTTATTGGTGTAGATAAAATATTGACTCATGCCTAATTTTTGAATGGCCCTAATGAATAAATGCATTACATTTTTCAGACATGTGGCCTTTTACCAAATAGAACATTTAAAATAATTTTCGTTAAACCGTTTTGACGATTTCAAGAAAAAATGTGACTCATGCCCCTTTTCCTTGGAACCACAGAAATTTTGCTTATAATTTGCTCCTCTATCGATTAGTGGTGTTATTTTTAATACAATAATTTTTACCTCCGGGAATGGGTGGCATCCGCCTCTAGGGTAAAAGCGCAAGTTGGCATCATGTCACCTTTGTTTCTTGAGGTATCCTCTAACTACTCACCAATTTTCATGAAAATTGATGAAGGTTCAACGAAATTGGAGGTGAAAACCTTCAGTTACTGCACTATTACTGCAGTTTGCAGTAATTAATAAAAAATTATTATTTATCAACATTTCAGGTGTAGATCACGGCAGAAGGTGGAATGACAGAGTATAGCTAGGCACTGAAACGAGTATGCGATGAACTACCCCAGCTAATTGAAATAATATTCGAAAATATTACTTCAACCAACTAAGATAGCCATCGTTACACCCTTAGCTTAGCTCAGTCACTCAGGTGTGTGTTCGTCTTGTCCTAACCTTAAATATGAACTATGAAAATTGGAATGGAAGCAAACAAAACAATAATTTTAACTAATCATGTTAATTGTTCATAAAGATATAATAAATAAAATGACTTAGTAAATTGCATTAACAAATGTATTCAGATTCTTGCCAAAAACTAACAATTCTGGATTATAGTTATGGCTTTTGGTAGCTGATATTTTCTTGATGTTGAATTGTACTGCTGCTGGTTCTGCAACGGGCTCTGGAAACGTGGATGTTCTAGGCCACCAGGCCTATAGGTGTTGGTTGGTTGCAGTCAAGATGGAATGTGGTTGCATTCTAGATGACATGTCCCTCGTTGTTATATCGCCGGCGATTGAGGATTCCTGAAGCTCCCGGAGGGAGGACATTTATTTTTATCCCAAAAACTAGAAGAGTAAAACACATATCAACGATCAAGAAGTTAATAACCAAAGTGTGCCAGTCTATCATTCTTCAAGGTATAATCAAAAAGAGTAGCAGATGACAAGAACACATTACTTAAATGAAATTAAGATGAGGAGAATAGTTAAAATTTGATTCACACGTGCATATTATTAGATGAAAAAAAAATATAAAACCAAACACATGATAGAACATTTGAAGGTTAGATATAAAAAAATGTTATAAGAAGGAATGGAATGGATGGAATATAATGACTGTAAGAAATTATTAAAAAAAAACTATATGTAACTCACCCCAAGAGGAAGATTTGTTGAAATAGAAATGATTTATTTTTGAAGCTACTCTGCCTTTTAAAACATTACCCCTCCATTTTGAGAATGAGATATGGGGGTTGTCACTGTCATTAAAATTACATGACAACGAACCTTGGACCGAAATTTGAAATAACGAACATGGAACACAAGAGATGATACAATGTAAATAGGGTTGCCTATTATAGAACGGACGCCAACCAATTTTTAAAGGGGAAATGGGTAAACCAAATAGAAGAAGATAATTATTGTGTGTGTGTTTATGTTTTATTGGCACTGGTTTAAGCAACCAACTGGCCAGTCAATGTGTTTTGAATTCTCTCTTTTACAAAATATATGCTTAGTATCTAAATTTAAAACTATTAGTACTACTGTTTTTTTTACTCTGTTTTTTTTATTATTTTTTTATTATATTTTTTAACATTTTTTTTATTACATTTTTTATTTTTTTTAGTTTTTTTTTTTTTTTTTTTTTTTGTATATTTTTTTTGTATATTTTTTTATCGCGCTAAGACCTAAACCCGATTCAACCTCGCGGAGGTTTAGATCTTAGTAACTTTTTATTTTATTTAATTATTTTTTTTTTTATTTTTTTTTCTTTTTTTCTCAGAGCTTTAATTTTAAACAATTAACATGGTTGTACAAAATTTTATAAACATCTAGATTGTTTGATTGTAAAAGGTATATAAGATTAAAAGGAAATTGTACATTAACTTGAACTAGATTGGCAAAAAAGTTTGATATTTCAATAAAATGTAAAGGACATTCTAATAGCATATGTTGTAAATCAGCTAGCTCTCCACATAAACATTCATCATTATCTACAAGTCCTATTTCTCTTTTGTAGACTGGAGTCAGACAGTGATTACTTCTTATTCGACAAATAGTTTTGATAAAGCCTTTGTTGGAAACTTGATTAAACCATGTCTTGATGGGAAGTGTAGGCTGGATTTTTTTGTAATAATTTCCTTTGTCTGAATTATTGTATTGTTCCTGCCATTTCGTCCGTTTGATAGATCTCATAATAGAAATTATGTCTCCCATAGGAAGTTGATAAGTATGCAGAGTGGATTCCTTCGTTGTTGCTTTTTTAGCCAGATCATCTACTATTTCGTTGTTTTTTATACCAATGTGTGCTTTTATCCAACACAATATTATATTTTTGCCCGATTTCAAAGCTTCACTGTTCATTGCTATGATGTCACTGATGATATAATTTTCTGCAAAATTATTTACATTATATTTCAATTTCTTTACAATGCTTTGGCAGTCTGTAAATATAACATAATTGAGTTCTTTTTGATTAATACATATTTTGTATGCTTCTTTGATTGCAATGAGTTCAGCTGTGAAAATTGTCATTTTATCAGGTAATCTGTTGTTTATTTTTATACTTTTTTGTGGGTAATATATAGCATATCCAACTTTTCCTTCCATTTTTGAACCATCCGTATATAATTTCTGATAACTCCCCCAGTTTTTTTGTACACACTGAAGGTGGTCTATTTTAGTAAGGAAGTCTGTCGCACGAATATTACTTAAATGACAGTTAACTGGAGATAAATAATCTTCATAATTTAGCTTTCGAGACGAGCTTTGTTCAATTTGGTGTATGTCGCCAATGGAATTAGAAACGTTGAGGAAGCTTTCCACAACTAAAAGCAGTTTCTTTTTTTCCCAGTAATAATGAGTTAGGTATGAGGTGGTTAAATGAACAATTTTATTTAATAGCAGTTTATCGTTAACCGCTGTTTTAACTATAAATTTCTCACTTAGGTATTCCCTGCGTAATGAAAGTGGAGGTTCATTAAGCTCACATTCCATGACCAATATAGGTGTGCTACGAAGATAACCAGTGCATAACCTAAGTGCCTTATTTTTGATCCTCTCGATTTTTTGGAGTACAGAGTTTGATGCTGAGCCATAAAAAATAGATCCATAGTCTAAGATTGATCTTATCAAATTTCTGTATAGTAATATTGATATGTTTGGATCAGCTCCCCAGTTACTGACACTTACAGTCTTCATGATATTCATTGCATTTTCCATTCTTCGTAATATGTAATTTGTGTGTTCTTTCCAATTTAATTTGGAGTCTAAAAATACGCCAAGAAATTTTATTGAAGTTTTATAAGGAATACTAGTATTATCAAATTGTAGATGGCTTTGAGGAACATATCGTTTTTTAGTAAAGGTAACAATGGTTGATTTACTCTCTGATATTGTTAAGTTATTATCGGTAGCCCATTTTTTTATAATATTCAATGTCGATTTAAGGTAGTTATTACATCTATCTATTGACTTATTTTCTGCATATATCGCAACATCATCAGCGTACTGTAGGATTTTTATGTGTTGAGGAAGTTTAGTTTCTAAGTCAGCAGTATACAGTATATATAATATAGGACTTAGGATGCTACCCTGAGGTAGTCCCAAAGATGTGTATCGGGAGTTAGATTGATCTCCATTTAATCTAACGTGAACTGCTCGATTAATGTATAAGTTAATGATGTTCCATGTTACTATCTCGGGTATTCCTATTTCCAACATTTTCGCGTATAGTATGTGAAGATTAACGTTGTCGTAAGCCCCTTTTATATCTAAGAACAAAGCACTAACTGCTTTCTTATAAGTAAAGGAACTATAAATGTCTATTAAAAAGTGGCAGAGGCTATCTTGTGTGGATTTACCTTTTCTAAAACCAAACTGACTTCTTGGTAATAGGTCGTTCTTTTCTAGCCAAAATTCCAGACGGTTTTTAATAAGTCTCTCATATGTTTTTAGTATACAGGAAGCCAGACCGATTGGACGGAAAGAATCCCAATTCTTTGATGATTTTCCTGGTTTTAAAACCGGGATAATAGTGTAAACGTGCCAATCGTCAGGAATCTTTATGCGGCGCATCCAAATTTCATTATATATATTTAGTAGTGCAGCCTTACCAATTCTTGAAAGATTTGATAGCATCGAGTAATGGATATTATCGGCACCTGGTGCTGAATTTGAGTTTTTCTTCAACGCAAAGTTTAGTTCAGTGGCAGAAAATGGTTTGACTAGGAAACGGATTGGTTCTGGATAGTCGTACAGAGCATTTAGTTGTAAATCAGGAATTACTAATTCTGCAGACGGCGGTGTGATATTTTGATGGAACTCTTCTATCCACGAAGCTTCCGACAGAATAACAGGGACTTTGTTCTTTGTTTTTCTATTTTTTATTCGGTTAACTTTTGACCATACATCTTTAATAGGGACTGACCTATTTAGGGATCCGACATAATCTCTCCAGCTATTTCTTTTAGTTTGTTTAGTGATCTTCTTGACATGTGCATCATCTTTTTTATACTTAAGTAGGTTTTCATGGTTTGGATTTTCTTTGAATATACAAAAACTTTCCTGTCTTCTTCTGACTGCTTCTTCACATTCTAAATCCCACCAGTATTTTCCTCTGGAAGTCGGTTTTTTTATTTTAAATTTGGGGATGCAGTAGGATGCAGTTGTATTTATATTGTGCAAAATTTGTTCATAAGAATTTATATCTTTAAATTGAGAGAATACATCTTCCGAATACTGTTCATATAATTTCCAGTCGGCATTCTTTAAATTCCACTTTTGTGAATATGGATTATATGTATGAGTTGGTTGATCCTCTAACTCTACTCTTATAGGTGTATGGTCTGAACCAAATAGGTCTTGAAGTGTTTTCCAAGTGATCAGGTGGTTTAAGTCAGGAGTACAAATGGTCAGGTCTATTGCCGATTTCGAGAAGTTCCTAAAGAAAGTAGGAGAGCCATCATTTTTGAATATTAAATTATTATCGTCTATACAGTCCATCAAGATTTTACCTTTCATATCTGTTTGGTTGTCTAGGCCCCAGGCAATGTGGTGAGCATTAAGGTCACCTCCTATTATAAATGGTCTTTCTATAGATGTTATGAAATTGTTCCATTGTTGTAACAATAACTTGGTTCCTGGGGGAACATACATAGATATAAATGTGACAGTATATGACTTAAACTTTATTTTTATTGCTACTTTATTGACGTTTATTAAATCTACTTTCATGGTGACTTCCTCGTAATATAGGTTTGAATTTATTAAAATTGCTGAGCCACCGCCAACAGTTACTGAAAAGCGGTCGTCTCTGACAATATTGTACCCGTGAAAGTTATAATACTTTTCTGGTTTAAATCTAGTTTCTGATAATAATGCGATATCAACTTTCTGGTCTTCTAATAGGTGGATAAGGTTTTCTCTATTAGAGTTAGTCGATCTACAATTCCATTGACAAATTACCAATCTATTCATTATTATATAAGAGAGAACTTAAAACTGATTGAATTGAATTTACTAGAACTGATTTTTCTGGAATTTCAAAATTTTTGTGATTTATATTCGAGATAATACTTGTAACTATATTTGATATTAATTCTGTTAATTCTTTTGATGGTTCATGTATTTTAGATCCTTGTTCTGGATTAAATGTAGATTGATACGAAGAAGAGGTGATAATACCACCAGGTCTGTTGGACATGGGGTTTAACTTTATTATTTTTTGATGTTCCATTGTTACTTGGTCTGGTGAGGAAGAGATAGGTCGTTTGTATTTTGGTGGTTTTATTATTGTATATCTATTTGAAACTGAAGGTAGAGCGAACTGATTGGAAGATGTTTGAGACGTGGACAATTGAGTAAAGGAATATGAAGAGGATGGTGCATTCATATTTGGAGTTTGATGAGAATTTATTGAGGAATTATTGGCTGCTATAGATGCATAAGTTATCTTAGGAAAGAGTTTAATTGTTTCCTTAAAAGATAAGCTGTTTTCAGACATATAATGTTTTATTTTCTTTTGGCGATCAAATTCTGGGCATATCTCCCATTCATTAGTGAAGTGTTCACCTTCACAGGATAGACATTTTTTGTTAAACGATGATAAAGGACAAGAATCGGAAAGGTGAGATTCATGACACTTAAAACAGCGAGGATTACTTTTACACTGCTTACTCATGTGCCCATACCTATAGCAGTGGTAACAGATAATTACCTTTTGCTGGTATTTTTCAACAGTGTGTAAGACATGATTAATTACTACATACTTTGGTATATTCTGGCATTTAAAAGACACAATAACTGATTTTGTTGGATTAAATATTACTTTGTCATCTGCTACTATTTTTCTTGTTATTCGTTTCACATACTCAACCGAGAATTTGCAATGGTGATCAAATTCCTTTATTCTATTTTTAAGATATTCTTCCGATATATCTGAATCTATATCCCTTACTACACCTAGTTTAAACAATTGAAATTTTGGAATGTATGCGGTCAGATTTTTTTGAATAAGGAATTTGGAAGTAACTAAAGCATTTGCGCTACTATAATTTTTAAATGAGACCCTAACTCGGTTGCGTCCGATTGAGTCAATTTTTTTTATATAATTGTCAATTTCTGGATGTAACGTAAATAGGATCTCGCCTATTTTAACAGCGTTTAATTTTCCTGTAAAATTTAAACTGGAGTTTTCAATGAAAATGTAAAAAGGTCCTAAATCAATTTTTTCGTATAAATAAACAGGTCTGGTTTTTTCTGGTTGATCTGAGTTTACTAAAGTATTTTGTTTTTCATTAATATTGTTAAGATTAATACTACTACTTATCTTATTTTGAGGCTGGTTGGGTAGAAATCCATTTAAATCTTGTAAATCACAGCTACTATCCATCGAATTCTCAATATCAGGCGGTTCGCCTCCACTAGATGACTCCATAGAGGAGTTTTCAAGTAACGTTTACGTTTAACTTATGAACACTTTCAAAATGTAAACTAAATAAGGAAAAGTTTAACAAAACTAAACAAAACTAAATTAGAACGGTATAAATCAGATAATCCGCCAAAAATTAATATTTTTCGGAGAGATTTCCAAATTTAAATTAACTTTGACAATTATTTTGACGTATGAATTTTAAGTGAAGATAATTATTAATGAATTATTAAAGAAAATGGAATAAAATAATTATTTGAAAATAAAATAGCAAAGATGTGACGTTTGTAACGTTACAGCACCTAAACTAATTGTTTGACGGCAGTTGGACGTACACATTTTGATTTATATCTCTGCATCTATATATTAGTAAATGGTTACTGAACAAGGCTTCTTTCTCGTGTACCGTCTTCTGGGCGAAATGAGTACTGTATGTATATCCTCTATCAGGGTGTATATTCTGCAGTGTATTATTACTAGGAAAATCTTTAAAACGTGTGTCATCAGACTTATTGTCCGATAATCACTGCACTAGTTATGCACTAATTCATTCAACTCATTCTCTTAAGCCAGGATATTCTCTTCTCTTCTTCTTCCCATATTTATCTTTTCTAGAATTTTGCCTTGTAGGTATATCAAGTTGTAATAATGAGTATTTTTGCCCTTAATTTGACTTACTTGGCCAAATGAGTTGTCAATATCGTCGTATCAAAGCAACAGTAGGATATGTAAAATAATGTAGTTTCGAGAAAAATGCAATTGAAAATTTTACGAAATTTCAATATTTAATAACTTTTTTATATTTGAATGGATTTACATGGAATTTTGTTTGAGTATCTAACTTTACACGTGTCACATAACAAATTATATTAATTCAGAAAAAAGCAAAAAATAATTGGAAAAAAATTACTTGTCTTACTGTTGCCCTGAAAGATAATCTCTTTTTTAACTACATCCGTAAATTTTGTTATATGAACTTATATTTCGCTGAAGCTGAAGTTTTGTTTAATATTTTACACTTTCCAATACAAAAAACAAAACAATTTTGTTGTTCAAACATTTTATTACATAAATTATAACATGAACATACTTTTTTTCCAATAATTTAAGAATTTGAGAATAAAGATAATAAACAAAATAAATGAAAAAATAATCGGAATCAGTCTTGGTAATAGCGGATGCTGAAAGTTGTGAATGTAAAAAATGTGGCATTTTCTTAACTCAGTGCATCATGTATTGACACTATCTGTAAATAATTAATAATTTAACTTACCTTTTTCCTGTGCTTGATCAATTCCAGATAGCAAATCAGAATTAGTACCTATCATTTTTCTTCGCTAAATACGCTAAATACTGGCTTCTTCTAGGTACAATAATTTAAGTTGGCTGATTTATTCATTTTTAGTCTTAACATACACACTTTAACATGAATGTAATAATATAACAACTATTGTTTAAGATTATTGAAGATAATATTGTGACCGTAAGCCGGGTAATATAAACAAAGATATATTCGCAATTCAGCAATAACTACATGGCAACAGTAGGATATGTGCGTAAGATAACTTGATGTTACAATAATATTTGTGAACAAAATGGGTAAACGACAAAATATAACTGTATGAATGTATGTTGTCTTAGTGTTGCATTAGGGATGGGAAAAACCTACCGGTTATAAACTAAAACCTACTTCGCAATAATCGGTTTTTCCTTTTTTTTTGTCCCGGCTATAACCGGTTTTTCTTTTTCAACTAATAACCGGTGAAAAACCGGATAAGTGGAAAAATATTGAATGCAGAGAAAAAATGGGAAAATTTTTCGCCCCTCGCACGCGAACGAGAAATTTTCTGATCGAAACCGATTTGATAACACTGATGACTGATATCGATTCGTATGAAGTATTGCAAACTAAAGAGCAATATAATTGTAATCTACTGGGTATTGGCTATTGACTTCCAAAAACCGAATACCGGTTTTTGGAATAACCTTTTTTTTTGACCGGTTATAACCGCCAGGTTAAACCGTAGTTAAAAAAAACGGTATAACCGAAAACCGGTGTTTTATCAACAACCTCCATCGCTATGTTGCATTATAAAATTTGGTTGAAAGGGAATTAAGCTACACAAGGATATGTAAAATTATGAAAAAAGTATTTCACTTTTTATTTATCTTAGTGTTACACTCAACCGAAGGGTTTATTTCGAATCCTTTGACATAAAAATCACAAAAGTAATTTTTTTTACATATTCTACTGTTGCTTTGAGGCTTCGCCGACGATATGAATGAGTTAGATAGAATTAAATTATTAGAAGCATTTTTTAAGGAGCAACAAAAACATTTTTTTTAATTCATTTATTTTTGTATTTTGATAATGATTTTCGAATTAATTTCAAAGTAAAATCGTGGCTTACTCCCAACTAAAATAGTAAATTCTATAAATAAAACTGAAATAATAAATAATAAACGTATACATCGGTATATTAAGGAATAATAATAGCCACTGACCATTCACGTTTGAAATAAACCCCACAATTTTAGTTTTACCTCTATATTTTACGATGAATTATAGGCCAGCTAAACGTTTTTCCCAAATGACACCCACTTTTTCTTCTGAGGCAATACATATAGGTACTAAATGAATGGGTCCTCTCCAAATTAAGTTGTAAAGTATTATAAAAATTTTCGTGGACCCGTAGAGAAATCCCGGCCAGTAATAAAGTCATTAAATCAATAAATTTGTTGATGCCCAAACATAAAAATCATGGGTCTCTAACGCGTGGAACAATAGTGTATACGCCTGTTTTTAAACATTCTGTATACGTGTGTGGCACACCTACGTTATAAATAATGAGACATTTTGTCAATAAAACTCAACGACGAACAATAAAATTGAAACTCGAAGTGAGGACCGAGAACTCACAGAGAGATTTTCGAATTTTTATCTCAATGCGATACCAAAGACATTGACAATAGTTATTGGACGACCATGTATCTAAATATCAGCATTATGGATATATATTATCAAATATAAGACGCTCCGTAGGCGTTGATATTGACATTTCAGATACGCTTAGATGTTGTTTAGCTTTATTCGATGAAAATAACATGTCAGTATTAAAATTGTTCATGTTGCTAGATCTCCGGGGAATCTTACACTTCTCAGATTCAGTAGAAAACATTCGTTTAATAGTTAAAAGAAACACTTACCCAGAGTCCAGAAAAAAACGTTCCTTTATTTTACAAGAAATATTTTCACAAATTAACATAATCATAAAAAAGAGGGTACAAAATGGGCAATGGAGAGATAAAAATATTCGGTTACACTGATGACACCGTCTTAGCAGCAGAGTGCGAAAACGACTTACAAATATTACTGCACGAATTCAACATTAACGCAAAAGAAATTAATATGAAAATATCAGCCTAAAAAACAAAAAACTTAGTAATAACCAAAGAACCAATAAGATGCAAATTGGAGTAAGACAATCAAATTATACAATAAGTAATGACTTTCAAATATCTGGGAATTAATCTATCAGCCGACAACAATATCAAAGAAGAGGTGAAAGACCAAACAATTAAAGCTAGTAGAACGACAAGATGCCCAAACGACACAAGTTGGAAAAACAAATACCTAAGAGTGGAAACAAAGGCCCGAATATATAAGTCAGTTATTATGCTGGTTATGACTTACACGGCCGAAACAAGACCAGATACAAGCAAAACACAAAGACATCTGGAGACAGACGAAATAAATATCTTAAGAAGGATTGCTGGAAAAGGATTGGGTACAGGACAAGGAGAGAAGTGAGAAAATCAAACGCATATGTGGGCTAGACCCTAGACCATATAAATACCTGGGTAAAGAACAGAAAAGAAGAGTGGAATCAACACATAAGCAGAATGTACAAATTAAGGATAGTAATAATAGCCAGGGACAAGTCACCGTTAGGCAGAAGAAGTATAGAAAGCCCAAAGAAACGATGGAATGACAATTTAGGGACAGAATGAAAGGCACCGTTGAAGAAAAACAGGCAGTACTGTCTATATAAAAGAAAAAGAAGAAGAAGAATAACGTAATCATACTATACTGCTACCCAAAAAATGGGCCACTTTAATTTTCAATTTTGTTCTGAAGCTATTGACTGGTGGCATTTGAATATTAATTATTTTAGTTTTAATTTGCCTGCTCCATTCGTAATGAAAACTCAGTCACATATTACACATTTTACAGTAGAAATCTTTAAAATAATATTGTCAATATCTTTCAGGAGTATTCCTCAAGGAGGTTTATTGATAGGGGTCGACAAGACAAGAATTCTTGTCTTGTCTTGAGAAAAAATCAAGAAATTTAAAAAAATCTTGTCTTGACATTTTCTTGACATTTTATATCTTGTCTTGACTCAAGAAATTTAAAGATCTTGAAAATTTCTTGATAGCCCGGCGACCTCTTTATTGTGTTGCGTGCTAACACGGCCACTGGGGTGAGTCCCGATCGAAAATCTAAATAAATGCAAAATATTGGATAAAGAATGGGTTCTGATCAGTAAATTTTGTCAGTATCTGAGAAGCTTTAAACACTTTCTTCAATACTCGAGGGCTCGAAGGGGAAATATTGCACACTCCCATTGGTGGTAATTGGAGTAAACTTACTTTTAGACAAACTGAAAATATTGGGCTCATTAACTTGATAATTAAATTGGTAAAGACACTACCGACGAGTAATTATTTTACTTCATTCAAGCTGAGATAGATAAAATACTGGAACACTATAACAAAACTAATTGGATACACTGTATAGCTCTTATTTTGGATCCTCGGCATAAAGTAGAGGCATTTTCCTCTTCATATTGGGGAAAGCTTCTACAATCAGACAGAGGCAGTACAAAAATTTGAAGAAATATTTAAAGCTTACTATTTTAATAAATCCCAGAATGATCTACAGAATCCAATACCAGCACTTAGTCTGAAAAAAGAAGGCAACGAATTTGATTTAGATATTACTTACCTATTTAAGAACGCTGACAATGACAATCTACAGGAAGTATGAAATTGCAAAATACATAAATGAGCCTAGGTCAGAATATACTAGTCTGAGAATATACTTGATTGGTGGTGAACACGTTTAAAGATCTTACCTGGAAAGTAATGGAAAAATATACAACAACGATGCAGAGGTACAAAAAACAACAATTGATGACTGATGAAATCCTGGAATTGATGGAGCAGAGAAGAAAACTGAAAGATAACAAGACAGAATACAAAAAAAAACAGAAACTAATTAAACAAAAAATAAAGGTAGCTAAAGAAAAATGGATGGAGGATAAATGCAAGGAATTAGAAAAGTTGAATGAAAAACATGATACGTTTAATATGTTTAAAAAAGTTAGAGAAGTAGCTGGTCTTTATCATAAGAAAACATACTATAACGGATTCGTCAGGAAAAATGATAATTGACGAACACGAAATTCGAACTACCTGGTATAATTATATAAATGAACTTTATAATGATGATAAACCCGAAGAACTGGAGACTTTAGATGAAGGTGAAGGACCAGAAATACTAAAATCAGAAATACTACACGCTATAAAATTGTCAAAAAACAAGAAAGCCGTTGGTCCTGAAAACATACCTACAGAAATATTAAAGCTCATAAATGAGGAAATTATTGGAATACTAGTCAAACTTTTCAATCATGTTTATTCGACTGGTGATATCCCTGAAGATTGGTTAAAATCCGAATTCATAACCCTACCAAAAAACAACGTCCGAAAAACTGTAGCGATTATAGAATGATAAGCCTTATGAGCCACACTTTGAAAATCTTTCTACGTATCATCCACAGTAGAATCAGAGATAAATGTGAAGAAGATCAGGATGAAACACAATTTGGCTTCAGAAATGGACTGGGAACCCGAGACGCACTCTTTTACACTAAATGTATTATTGCAGAAATGCCGAGATCAAAGGAAAGACGTCTTTGCTGTATTTACTGACTATGAGAAGGCCCTTGATCGAGTACAACATCACAAATTAATTATAATATTAAAGGATAAAGGAGTTGATAGTCAAGATGTACGAATCATAGAAAAATTATACTGGCGTCAAACAGCGACAGCTTGCATAAATGGAAAATCAACAGAAATATGCAAAATACAAAGAGGTGTCAGGCAGGGTTGTATACTGTCCCCACTGTTATTCAATTTATATTCAGATAGAATTAAGGAAGCGCTGCATAATTTTGAATGGGGTGTGAAAGTTAATGGAATTCTGATAAATACAATCAGAAATGCAGACGATACAGTTATTTTAAGTGATGATATGAATGGAACACTTTTTAAATGCTATTGACACAGTGGGAAGAGAGTTTGGCTTAAACATAAACTGTTAAAAAAAAAACCTGGTATTTAGCCGTTTGGCCCATCAAGCTTCACGGTTATATGTTGATGGTCATATAATTCAAAGAGTACCCACTTTTAAATATCTTGTTTGCCATATTACTGAACAACTAAATCCAGATAAAGAGATAAAATGTAGAATCGAGATAGCCCGCACGACATTTTTAAAAATGAGGTCATTCTTCTGTAATAATAACTTGCAAATTCAACTTCGAAAGCGCATGATTAAATGTTACATTTGGTCAGTCCTCTTGTATGGTGTCGAAGCATGGACATTAAAATATCCACCATTAATCGTTTGGAGGCCTTTGAAATGTGGCTGCACAGACGTACACTTAAAATACCATGGACGGCTATGCTGACAAATGTGGCAGTCCTTAAGAGAGCAAATGCTGCCCGCGAGCTGCTTAATAACATCAGATATAGAAAGATGGTCTATTTTGGACACGTTGTAAGGGGAGACCGGTATAATATTCTTCAACTTATTATTATGGGTAAAATCGAAGGACGCAGAGGAATTGGTAGAAAGCAAGCCTCTTGGTTGAAGAATATCCGGGAGTGGAGAGGAATAAAGAAAGCAGAACAACTATTTAGAATAGCTCGAGACAGAGACAGTTTCGCCATGTTAATCGCCAACGTCAAGGGGACTTGATAGGGCACGTTAAGAAGAAGAAAAAGAAGGTGGAGAAGACACGAAAATATCTACTCGTCGAAAATGGCCAAGGATTTTCTCGGAACGCCAGCAACATCTGTACCTGCGAAAATGCTATTTTCAAGAGCATCTTTAACAACAACAAAGCCAAGAAATCTGCTAGGCGTTGACTCCTTGAGAAGTGGTATCGGCCTTAATTCATGAATCATCAATTCCGATTTAAAAATGTGCTAAATTTGTTATTTAAAATAAAATCTATAATAATCACAATAATTATGATACATAAGAATAATTATGATTTTTGTATAAAACGACACTGTACTTATGTAATGTACCTTACAGAATTGAAATAGGACTATTTAAGCGGCCTCAGATATATATTAAAATTATAAACAATTTTTAGGCTTATAATCAAATAGAATATCTCGGGAAATATTAAATTAAATTAAATCATGAAAACGGTCTTGGAAAAAAAGCAGCAAGGCGCTTCTTTTAAAAGAAAAAACATTTAATTGTGATGAGTGGTTCCTGAGATACAACCGGTCAAAGTTGAGCGGCATTTACAGCAAAGATATAAACAATAGGATCCTAATTTTTGAACCACCACCTTTTTATTTTTGTCCTTGTTCTCCACACCATTTTCATATCTTTAAAATAGTCATAACATATATTATTATAATAAAAACTATCGATATTACAAGTGAAAATTGCCAAAAATAGCAAAATTCCAATCAAAAATTAGTTTGAAGGAAATGTAACATGTCCATTTTCAATGAAAAATTTCTAAGAGTTTTCGATATAATATGAAAAAAATAATCGATTTTCATTTTGTAACTTCAAAGGTCTGTAACTTTTTTTGTGTACACTATTGTATATGTATAGGTAAGTGAGATTCAATCAATCTATTTTTAACACCCGGGTCTGTGGTATAATTTTGACCAATCTTTTCGGGACACCCTGTATAAAACGTCTCACGGAGTTTTATTGGGATTCGGTATAAAATTCAACAGTAAGTAACAGTAACAGTAAGTAATTTTTTATTTTTATCATATAAATAAATTTTTTAAATACATTTAATAGTAGGAGATAATTCAAGCAGTAGGTACCTCCTATAGCACCGTCGATGCTATATTTGTGTCAAGCGACCTCAAAAACCCCGATATATAAAATTTCAACTATTTTTATAACAAAATTCCATAAAACTCCAGGAGAAGATGTAGATGCCGGGCACCAGGTACCTCATACAAGAGCGTCGATACAATATTTGTATTCAGCGACCTGAAAAACCCCGAGATAATAAATTTCAACTATTTTCATAAACTCCAAGATATGACGTAGATACTGGGCACCAGATACCTCGTACAGCATCCTCGATGCAAAATTCGTGTCCAGTGGCCTCAAAAACCTCGAGCTGATAAATTTCAACTATTTTCAAAACTAATTTCCATAATACTCCTGGAGAAGATGTAGATGCGACTCCAGCGACTCCAGCGACTCCAGCGACTCCAGAGAACCAGCGACCTCAAAAACCCCGATATAAAAAAATTCTACCATCTTTATAACGAATTTCCATAAAACCTACATAACATGCACCATATCCTATCGCCTACACCATATTCCTATTCAGTGACCTCAAAAATCCCCGGTAAATAAACACCCTTACATTAGCGGCGTTATTTACATAAAGTGCTTGTAATAGATAGATTAGATGTTCTGTAGTACCCATTTCTCTAAGTATATGCCACATTTTATCCCATTTTACGTTATCGAAAGCATTGGAGTAGTCAACAAAGCACAAATATGTTTCTACGTTAAACTCTCGAGATTTCTCGATAATTTGACGAATATTAAGAATGTGTTCTCGTGTTCTCTCGTTCCCCTACCTGGGACGAATCCGCATTTAGTCGAGGAAATGAAGCATTTTGGCTCGCAATTTTTTCGTCCAGCATGGATTTACTTGAAATTTTCACAGAAGGTAGGGAATAGTCCAAGGATCATTTTCTATATCATGCCGCTGTACACTAAAACCTTGGGGGTGGTTGCCACCCCATCTCGGGGGTGGAAATTTTTTATTACATTTTAACCATGTAAATCGATGTAAAACGTGATTCTAAGAAAAAAATGTATTGTACATTTTCTTCGTAAAACTAATATTTTTCGAGTTATTCGCGCTTAAAAGTAACGGTCTTTCGTCGAAAAAATCGACTTTTTTAGAGGGTTATTTGAGAATACCTCGAAAAATACGCATTTAATAAAAAAAACTGCAAGTAACAAAAGTGTGTCTTTTAGTAACGTAAACTTAATTTCTTTTCTATAATATCTTTAGGACCAATACAAACCGAGATACGGCATGTTAAAGATTAGCTTTTCTCGTCAAATGCATAATTTAAAATATCCAAAGCCAAATAACGGGAAAACTTTGCATTTTTCAAGGAAAACTGAAATAATCTTTTTCCAAGTATACAATTAATACTTTCAAAAAATAATAGTAAAAAAATTCCAGCATGAAAATAGAGTGACTTATGATCAAAAAAAGGTCGGTACCTGCTTTTCTCTACGAAAAAATCAGTGAAAATAACCCCCTAACTACCCTCCTAATTAAAAATTGGTCTTCACCTTTCTGTAATTCCTTGTACATTTGTATTGTTAATACATCCAAAAAGTTTGACCTATTTAAAAGGCCTAATTTTAGAAAAATTGGAGTTTAGAGAAAAATTGATTTTTTTACAATTTCGTATTTTTCACCTTTTACTTAAAAAAATCTGCGACAATACTGGAGATATGAAAAAAATGATAGATAACTAAATTGTAGCTTTTTTAATAATTAAAATTATATTTTGCATATGTTTTCATTAAAGTAAATAATTAGCGAGGTATAGCTGTTTAAAACCTCTATTTACGAGCAAACGCCCACTTATTCGAGGCCTTTAAACCCACTCCAATTAAAAACTAAGGGATCTAACGGTATTTAATCACAGTCTTATAGCTCTTCAAAAATCTTACGAAATCATTGTTTTAAAAAATTTTTATCGCCAAAAAATGAAGGAGCTATTTTTATAAAACCAATAAATATTTTTTCGAAATATTTGAATAGTCCGCTTATGGAACATTTTCAATGCATGTATAATACCACAGAACTGGTTCGTATACTGGAAGATGATTTAAAATTTATTTGTATTTATACTTCTACATATTTGTAAATTTGTGTTTTTGTGTAAATAAATGTTTTTGTAATCCTTTAATTCTACTTTTTTTTCTGTATAGATCTATTAAATTATCTACTTATAAAAATTGTAATGTTCTTAACGGTGGTTTTTAAGGGTTGAAATATTATGATATTATATCGTAAAGCATAAAACAATCATTATTTTTAGCCAATCAAAACCAAATTTTACCCATATTAAAGTTTACAATATTTTTATATATTTTTTGAAAATAAGGGGTAGTTTACACCCCTAAAAATAATCGACGCCCTTGAGCATGTTATAGAATATGAAGTACAGGGTGAGATGATCCTAATCCCAAATTTTTATGTAAAAAGATGCAAGCCGAAATTATTCTTTAAGGATAATAATTTTTTATATATAGCTCCAACAATGGTGGTTTTAAGGGTTGAAATATTATGATAGTATATCTTTAAGCATAAAACAATCATTATGTAACTAATAAGAACCAAATGTTGACAATATTAAAGTATAAAATGTTATTTTATAATTTTTTACAAGTAGTTTTTTTAGGGGTAGTGTTCACCCCTAAAAAACCAAAAGCGTACAACGGCTCAATATAGAAAATGAACTAGAGGGTGAAATGAGCCTAATCCCAAATTTTTCTACAAATCGATGCTGGACGAAAAAATTGCGAGGTTTTGCCATTTTTTCAGCTTCATTTCCTCGACTAATTGTTCTTGGGGAATTTGCGGTAAGAGAATGGATTTTAATCTACACCTATATCAGAAGAATTAAAACCTGATTGTGGCACTTTTTTGAGCATACTTAAATGCATTTAATATGTATATCAAAGCTTACATAAAATACTATAAACTACTGTCGAATTTAAAAATGTATTTTCTATAGCCTCGTTAAATTTTTTCGGCGTATTGTAGAATTTCAACCTTTTTGCAGAGGTATTTATGCCACCCAAGTATATATAGGTACTATTAGTTACACCTCATTTATTACTGTTTTACTAATAAAATGTTTAAGTTAAATAACATAGACTCACATATTTTACTATTCTTTCAATTAAATAAAATATTTATGAGGTAGTTGCCTTTAAGAGTAACTGTAATATATTGTAAATTAGTTCAAGTTTAATGTATATGCAAACACGTATAAGTTTAAAATTCAAAAATTATAATATTATGTTCAAAATTTTAAATTTGTACAGAATAAATGGCGAAATATTGAGTTTCTAATAAAAAATTTTTTATTAAGTACAGACCACATATTGTCCTTTTCATGAGCATTTTTCAGTGCGTAACAAATGATATAAAAAAGGGTAAGTCCGTGATAATACACATTTATGACATTTATTCTAACATGACATGTTAGTTTCAATTTGGAATAAAAACAAATCAAATGTGTTTCTTGCATTTATAAAATGGTATTTTCTTTGATTTGTATAGTCTTATAAATTATACAGATTATATTTGTAATATTATTATCTAATTAAATTTTTTTTTATTATGGCGCCATCTATCGAGAACTAGAATAACTAGAATAAATGTTATAAATGTCACCGACGAAATGTAATCACCGACGAGCGTTTTTTTCTGCCACATACAATTTAATGCGTTAGAAAGAAATCGAAAAACTGTGACGCACTGAAAGATGATCATGAGAAAAAGAATATCTGATATTTTCAACATTTTTATAAATTGTTTTTGGTCGAAATAATCACGTTTAATATATTATATCCTTCATCGGACTGGCGGGGTCTATTTTGACCCCAAATCACAAATTTTGGCTTTTGCTTTATAGATCTTAATTTTTAATCGGCACTCTTCCGTCTATATATCTGTAGTTTATTATATTTTATTGATAAAAATTCATACATGAATACAAGAACATTTAACGGTTAAAATCAGTTAAAATAGATTACAAAGCGTCACATTGTAGACTAATTCCCAGAACTTTTGGATATTAGTGAGCTCAGATAGAACAAAATAATACAAGCGGGCTGTGCCATTTGTGTTGTAGAGGTAAAAACAGAAAAACAAGTAAAATATTCGTAAAGTGTAATCATTTTTTAAACCTAGAACACGCGAAATGAGAGATAGTTTCTGTAAAAATGTATAAATATAAATAAATATTTATGTAGTTATATCTAAATATAACGATACCTATATAAATATAATATACAGTGAGCACGTAAAGGTTGGAATAAATTCATTTTCTCGAGAATGGACAATTTTGGAAAAAAAATCCGAAACAGGTCAATTTTTATTTTTAAATTACGACGTTTTGGCATACATTTCATGCTAGTGACGTCATCCGTCTGGGCGTGATGACGTCATCGATGATTTTTTTAAATAGGAATAGGGGTTGTGTGATAGCTCATTTGAAAGCTAATTTAATTCTCTATTCAGTAATATAAAAATTTACATAATTATTTATACAGGGTGTCCAAAAGAATTTTTTTTATTTAAATTTATTGACATAAAAAGAAGAATGCATGTAATTTATTTCATCTAAAATACATTTTACTGCTCTCAGAAAACAGAAAAAAATGTTTATTCGAAAAATATTCATTGCTTTTCGCTTAAACTAAATGTCCAAACTGTCCAGAGGAAGGTGGGTCGTGGCGGCTTTGCTATTGAATTTAAGCAAAAAACAATATTTATTTGTCAAATAAACATTATTTCCTGTTTTCTGATAGCAGTAAAATGTATCATGAGTTAAATAAATTACACACATTCTTCTTTTTATGTCAATAAATTTAATACAAAAAATTTTATTTTTGGACATTCTGTATAAATAAATATGTTAATGTTTATATTACTGAATAGAGAATTAAATTACCTTTCAAATGAGCTATCACACGACTCCTATTCTCATTTAAAAATTTTTAAGATGACGTCATCACGCCCAGATGGGTGACGTCACTAGAATGATACATATGCCAAAAAGTCGCAATTTAAAAATAAAAATTGACCTCTTTTGAGTTTTTTTTTTCAAAATCGTCTATTCTCGAGAAAATGAATTTATTCCAACCTTTACGTGCTCACTGTATAATGATGTACTTAGTATCACTCAGTAGAATGTGAATATATTTTGTAGTAATGTGTATACCCTTTAGTCTAATAAAAAATGTTCAATACTATAAAAATATAGTGTTATTGTTACAGTTTTTTTCCTATAGGCTTGTTCACCCATTATCAGAATGGGGTCCGTTAAGACCCCGTCTTTTGTGTAATATTTTGAGGCCCGTTCGATGAAGAATATACACGTTTGTTATTATACTTGAACTAGTTTATAATTGCAGTTACGTTTATGGCATTACCTCATAAATATGTTCTTTAATTGAAAGAATGGTAAAATGACGCCATGTTGACTTTACCAATATTTTATTAAGAAAATAGTAACAAATGAAGTGTAACTAATAGTAGCTCTATATATACTTGGGTGGCATAAATACCTTTGCAAAAAGTTGAAATTCCGCAATATGTCCAGTTTATATAAGACAGAAAATATATTTTATCGCCAACGGTCACTAAAGTCATTCATTATTGTACTCATTTGCCCTCATTTGCGGCAGTAAAGTAACACTTTATTGTACTGAAAGAAGAATTTTACTTTACCTGCCGCGATTAATCAAGATTGAATGTAAGTGGTCGATGGCAGTAATCGATTATTTATTTGAGTTAACTTACAATTTATTTACTTTAATTATTAAAAATATTGTACAAAATTTACGACATTGTTATATTGTTGTAATTGTATTGCTATATTGAAATACGTTGTATTTTGTAACTATATTCATATAAAATAAATTAAAACTTTACCGATTTAGTATTTTACCGAAAGTGGCCATCATGCAAAAGTCATCTGTCATCACTGTCATGAAATTTTAATTAAGTCTAAAATTAAAAAAATTCTTAAATTGTAAATTTTAAGTAAGTGTTAAAACCATTATCAAATTGTTGGCGATAAAATTTTGTATGCACCACGTCAGTAAAGCCTCTTTGGCGAACGAGTCTGATATTATGAGCCGAGCGAGCGTAGCGAGCAAGGCGAATAACAGACGAGTAACTTTACTGACTTGGTACATAAATAACCATTATCTCCAACCGTCACTAAAGTCATTCATTATTGTACTCATTTATTGTAACACTTTATTGTACTGAAAGAAGAATTTTACTTTACCTGCCGCAATTAATCAAAATAAACTGAGATTGAATGTAAGTGGTCGATGGCAGTAATCGATTATTTATTTGAGGGAACTTAAAATTTATTTACTTTAATTATTAAAAATATTGTACAAAATGTATGTTATTATTAATTAAATTTATGTCAGAAAGTGAAATTCTGTAGTATTTTGCAATTATATTTATAAAACATAAATTAAAACTTTACGGATTTAGTAATTAGGTACTTATTCAATATTGATAACAACTATCGATTAAACATCGAAATCGGCCATCATGCAAAAACTTTATGTCATTGTCATTACTGTCATACGCAATTTTTATTTCGTCTAAAATTAATAAAATTCTAAAATCTTTTAAGTTTTATATTAATGCAAACACAAATTGTATAATATTAAGAAATGGTGTTTTTGTTAATTCGATTACATGTATATAGGTGACATATCTTAATGATAATTTGTTAGCAAATACATATATTATTTACTTAGATTTTCTACTAGCCATCAAGGGAAAAGCAACTGCGCTGCGGGAGGCTACACTTCATAAACATACCGTAACTATTAACGGTATTTTTAATTTTTGGTATTTTATTTTAAGTGTTAAAATTGGTTTAATATTTAAATAAAAATACGATGAAACTGTCTAAATTATATTTATTTCGCTGAAATCATAATAATAGAATTATAACGTCTTACGTGCTCTTTTTCCATTAGGATGTAATTAAGTAAGTGTTAATGTTTTTTATGATTTGCGATAAAATTTTTATGCACCACGTCAGTAAAGACTCTTTATCGAACTCGTCTGTTATTCGCCTCGCTCGCTCGGCTCAAAATATCAGACTCGTTCGATAAAGAGGCACTTTACTGACTTGGTACATAAATACCTATAAATTCAACAATATGTTATCACTTTGTTTTATAAATTTATATTACTTACACCTATTATAGTCACCACAGAAAATACCAAAAAGAATAAAAGAACAAAACAAGAAAACAAGAACACAGTCAGATTTAATGCTTAATTATATTGAAGAAGAAACACAAGAAAGGACGTTGATTATGCGATAGGAATAGGGGGAGGGGATTATTCAAAAAGTAAGTATTGTAAAGTAAGTATAACACAAAATCAAGAATGTTTTGATGAATAATTCTACTTTGCCATTTGAAAAAATATGTAACCTAACAAGTATCATCAATACTAGAAACTGGAAGATGTAAACTTATGAAAGCATTAGGCCTGGTTCCCGCGTAACAAAAAAAAGTTTATTAATAGCAAGCTGAAAATTTTTTAATAGTTTAACGGTGTCTAGTCGGACAAGTTTTTTGTCCGTTTTAATTGTGGAACGTGATTTTAATTGTGGAAGTTGTCATCCTGAAAAGTTTATGATTGTGAAAACTAGTAGGTTGTTTTTAAGTTTATTCAATAGTAAACTTTATAAAATATGAAAAAATGTTTGTCGAACAAATATGTTGAACATTTTAATAAGTCCAACACGTATAACATGTCAAATGACAGGAATTATGTTGGTGAGAAACACCAGTCTGATTTTTGCATGAGAGTTTAATGAAAGGGTAACAAATCAATTGGAAGTCCTGTCCTACAAAGTACATGGGACGTTTTCGTAGTCTGACGTTCGAAACCTATAACCTGTTCCACAATGAAAAATTCACCTGTTCCAGTGTTCCCATACATCAAAGTTGGTCCGACTAGACACCGTTAAGCTACTAACAAATTAAAACACCCGGAATATTAATCAGCCTTTATACAGACGACACTGCAATTGCTTCAAAACACATGAACCTGGATATAGCTGTTAGAAATCTGCAGACGACATTGGATTCAATAGAAGAATGGAGTATCTAATGGAAAATAACAATAAATCTAGATAAGACCCAAGCGGTTATCTTCAAAACGACAAGAGGTAACCCAGAAGAACGGCTAACATTGTAAGAGAGACACATCGAATGGCAAAACGAAGCTAAATATTTAGGAGTCACAATAGACCAAGGTCTAACAGTCACATAACATGTCAACGCAACAGTCCAGAAAACAGCAGCGGCCAGAGCGGCAATAAGAGGACTCACAAGAAGAAGAAGCAAATTAGCCGTGAAAACAAAATAAGACTAATAAAATACCATTGTACTGCCAATAATTACATACGCACCTCTTGCATGGGGCCACAAAAGTCAAAGTAACAAAAAGAAGATACAAGCGGCACACAACAACTGCTTTGGAGAAGCTGGAACGTGCCCAGATTTGTCGCCGAACGCTTCTTATTTCGAGACCTAAAACAAATAAGAGTACTGGATATGATGGAGGAAAAAGCCAGAACAAAATTTGCTGAGCTAGAAGACCACCCAAACCGGATCCTGCATGAGGTATTAAGGTATGATGTGTATCATAGATGGAAACACAGAAGACCGAAACAGCAAATATTAGTAAATATAGTATGCGCCAAAATAAACGACTCTGAAAAACCAAAGCTTTATTAAACATTAATGACAACAAAAATTAAATAACAACATTTCAAATAATGCGAATTTTAAGTTTTGCTTGTATACAAAATGTGTTCAAGGTGCTAGCCATTGCGTTCCAAGCAGTACTCATAACGCTTAACAAGATTGCTTAGCATGTTCTTAAAAATAGGCTGCTGCATTCTTCTGAAAAAGGTCAAAATTTTTTCACGGAGTTCATCAATAGTTGCCGGTGGGTTCTCTGTAAAAATGGCTTGTTTCAGCATACCCCATACGTAGGCATCAAGAGTTGTTAGATCAGGTGAATGAGAAGGGCAAGGAAAATTCGTGTTACGGGAAATTACGCGGTCTTCAAATATTTCTCGAATCAGATCTTAGGATGCTCTCGTGGTATGACAAGTAGCTCCATCCTGTTGGAACCATTGGGTACTCAACTGTACGTTTCTGGCACGACAGAATTGCCTGAGATCAATAAACAATGGTGTTAAAATTTGTTCTCTATATCGCACTTGATTTAGTGTAACGGGTCTTTTACGCTCATCTTCCACGAAGTAAGGGCTCGATAATCCATTACCTGACACTGCGCACCAAATCATTACATGGTCACTATGAAGAGGTTTCTCTACGGTGATGTCTGGTCGTTCAAAACCAAGAAAATAATTTGTCTGTCGATTGATAAATCCATTCAGATGGATGTGGCATTCGTCGGTAAACCACACATTAGAAAAAAAAAATAGGGGTTGTTCATAAACCATTGCCAAGACTGAAGCACAATAAACAACTCTTGATTTCTTGTCTTGTCTTGTCAAGTGTTGCCCAATCTGTATTTTACAGGGAAAACTACCAATCTTCTTAAACATTTTTCGGATAGACGTTTCACTCAAATTCATTTTTAGAGATGTTCTGCGGAGACTTTTCTTTGGTGACTCTAACACCTGTTGAAATAGCCTTCCTTGATTCGCATTTGTTGTCACGGTAACTGGACGACCAGTACAGCTTTTGCATTGAGTTAGAACGCTTCCTGTTCGTCGAAATTTTGCAACGACTCTTAACAAGTCCTTATTATTCGGTGCAGGCTTCTGAAACTCTTCTCGAAATTGATTGGCAACCATTAACAAACTAGGTGCATTTGATCGTCCATTCTCGTATGAGCGGAAATAATACCTACTCAATGATAAATATTTTTTCTTGCGTTGTAAGCACGATTTCGAATATTTTTGAGAGTTTGTTAGAATAAACAATGTTTAAAAATACCATGACAACTATTGTCACTTGTTTCATATGACGCAATTATATTTCACAGGCTTCCTGATTTCAGTGTCCTTTGTTTTGGCGCATACCGTATATAATAAAGGTTAGATAATAGTAGCTATATCAAAAGAAGACAACGTTCTCACCTTTGGCATTGCATTATATTTATTAATGTTGATTTTTATACGTTTGAGGCATCCCTCAAAAAAAATCAACAAAAAACTCAAAAAAATCTTCGGCCACTAAAAAAAAACAATAAAACATTAACAGTAGGCGCAAGCCACAAAAAAATAATAACAAAACCCAAAAAACGGGCAAGAGGGGCCCACATCCTCGAGCGTTGAGTCACCGAACTGGACGTAGCTCAGAGCGGGGACTCGGCGCCCGAGCAAGCAATACAGATTGAAGATAAGTCACTAGAGATAGCGGGAATAGAGCGCCTCACGCTGGCATAGATCGGGGTAGGATTTCATGTGGGAGTCCGTGTACCCAAGCCTCCCATATGATACGCATTTTGCTGATTGAGAGCCCCCATAGCGCATCAGAGTGCTAGCGGGGAGAGGGGAAGGCTAGTGGATGGTCTGGAGCATTATAGCGGGGTGGAGTGATTCCTGCTTAGATTAGTTAATCCTTATCGCTTCAAGGAAGTCATTCTCAAGGGGTGAGCAAGTCCATAAGGCTGGGTGAAATCACTATTTCTTGCTTGCCGAATCTAAATATTCCCATTTGTGTCTAGCGTACGAAGTACGCCAAGCGACCACTGGGGTAAATAATACGCTAGCGACCACGTAAGACATTGCGTGCCACGCTTTAATCGGGATACTACTGTCAGGGGCCATTGATATCCACGGCCATGAAAGTTAGTCATACGTGTATATCAAAAATGAGCGACGTGACCCCTGGCAAAATATATGTGTCTCTCATAATATGAGCGACGTGGCACGCAATGTGTTAAGGGTTAATTAAATATAAATAAGCAATGTTTTGCTGCATAATTTTTAAAATAAATGTACAAATGTACATATTTTGACAGCAAAGTCAATAATAATAAATTCCAACAAATTTTATTAAATTTAATTGTGCAAATTAAACGATAAAATCATTTAACCAACTTCAAATAGTCAGCAACATCTACATCAATTTCATTTTATGACATTACAAGCACAACAACCTGGTAAATATTTTATGAATTTGAGATACATATCTATACTTTCTACAGCTATAACTCAATGGTTTTTAAAAGAAAACGGTGTATTTTGCATATATTCCACTTATTTTATTCGCCTTAGACATTCAGTTCACTTGTTAAAAAAAATAAATAATATGACTGAGTTAAATACCTGTTCAAACGAACCGCAATTACAGCAAATATGGAGAAACAACATCTAGATGCCGTAAAGATACAGTTTGTTCTAGTCTTATTTAATTAAATAAACACAAATTACTCATTTAGCGGCTATTCGTGTCCAACTTTGTTAAAAAGTGCTATAAATTAGAATTTAGAGTCAGGGACAACACTCTCTGTATTTTTTTTTAATTCGTGTTAAATATAACGTGCGATCCAAAATTATTGTCAGCATAGGTGGCTCTGAACGACAGAGATAGCTATACAGTGCATGCCTATTATTAATTCAGATATACTTTCCAGTTTACGTCAGCTTTGACAGGTACTTGTCAGTGTACCTACGTACGTCAACTTTAAAAACACTATAAGTGAACATAAAAAGTAGCAGAGGAAGCAAAATTTTTACTTTATACGCTCTGAGCTTCGCTGGTGTCGCTCCTAGCGGATTCTAATTCAACTTTCACCGGTAATTTTTAAATTTATTATTTAATTGTTATCGCTTAATATTTGCAACGCTAAAAAGTAATTAAATTTAAGATTTTGCTAATCATTTTGACGTTCTATTGGGACCGTGCAAGTTCGGCAAAGCGACCTCTATTTCTACGCTCTGTACTTTTATTCGCACTTTTAATTATATTGGCCAATTATATTAGTCCTGGTTGCTGGATAATTGTCAAGACCATAGTCCAAAAAAATAATAAGAAGAAAAAATAAGATGCAGGTTATGTTTAGCAAACGTAAACAATTGTATGTAGTAAATAAAATCAGTTATTAAAATGCAGTACTGCAAGCAAAATACAATTAATTAAATTTACCTTTATATAATAATTGCAAATCATATCAATATTGTGGAGCAATATATAATTTATCTGCGTCAATGACAGAAGGTATGAAATATACGTCAATTTGACAATTTCAATTGATAATATGAATTATTTAAGATAGTTGCAATATTTCTCCGCGACTCGCGCACGGTCGTTTCTCGTTTCCCTTTCCAAGTACTTGCACACCGCGAATTGATGAAATATTAATTTCTTACTTCGGATACTTTCACAATTATCGTGAAGATGGCGGCAAGATTAATAGAATAATTTATAATTTCATATTACGGAACATTAAAAAAACGTAAATTCAGTATTTAAAACGTAAGTATATTTAAGGTAAAAATATATACCACAGCTTTGACCAACTAATATTTTTTATAATTAATGTTTTTAATTTTAATTTTAAATTAATCACTTTGACATTTATGTCAAATTTCCGGTAAACGTTTACAGACTTGTCACTACTGGCGCTCGCGAATTTATAAATATCCCCTCTACGTACGAGCTCACAGCGTATAGGAATAGGGCTTTTCATTCAGTCATTTGTTTCAAGCTTCTGTCAAATGTCGTGTAATCCGTGTATATTAATATTATACCCAGATTATACAACATATGACGGAAGCTCGAAACAAATGACAATCGATAAAAAGCCCTATTAGAAGGTCTTGAGATTGGGTATCTTTTTAACGTGTTTTCAACAGAGACATGTTAAGGATATACTTGGCTAGGGATATGCCATTCAATGCATCGGGGTGTAACGTCGACATAGGATTAAGTGGTCTAGCCATCTTTGTCAGTCACATGCGCGGGATCGTTTGGTTAAAAGAGATAGGTAGACCACCGATTGACTGTTTACATGCTGTTTCCGCGTTATAGTCCATTCTTTCACGGTTTTTGCTCTAAATTTTAAAGAACCGCTTGGATTGACATGAAATTTGGCTTACGTATAGCTTACATATCAAAGAAAAAAAGTGATATTTTGCCGATGTGTGCTTTTGCCCTGGGGGTGACTTTCACCCCCTCTTGGGGGTGAAAAAATATATGTCCAAATAAGTCCGGAAATGGGTAAACTGACTAATTTTAAGTAACTTTTGTTCTATAAAGCTTTTTCGCCAAGTCAACACTTTTCGAGTTATTTGCAACTGAACATGTTCATTTTTCAACAAAATAACCACATTTTTAGATGGTTTTTCGCAAATAATTCAAAACGTAAGTATTTTGTTGAAAAAAACGTTCTTAGCAAAAATATAGCCTATAAAAAAGTAAAAAAAATGGTTTACGCGTTAGGTCTCTGGATCTCGTAGAACCAGAGTTATAGCCAATGAAATATAGATTCATATTCACCAAATTTCAAATAAAATATTTCGACGTGAAATATTCAAAAAACTAAGCACTTTTTGGGGAAAATCTATTACAACTTTTTTAAAGAGTTTAAAAAGCTTTATTTCTGTTTTTACAAAAAGTTTCTAGCATTAAATTTAAGCAAGTTACGCTCAAAATAAAGTTGGTCCCTTTTGTTTTTGCAAAAAAAAATCGGGAAGACCACCCCCTAATTAGCAATTTAAATTAAATTAAACGTTACCACTCCACAAATTATTTTACTTATGTTGTGTTTATATGATCTGTAAGTTTCATCGATTTAAAGTACTTATTTTTGAAAAAAATTAGTTTCAAAGTAAAATTTTTAAAAATATAAATTTTAAAAAATATGCTTTTTTTCAAAATAACTTAAAAATTGTTAGAGATACCAAAAATCTCGAAAAACAAAAAAAGTTAGATTTGCTTTTCTGAATATCATGTATTTTTTTGTTTTTCTGTCAGACAAAAATTGATTAAGATTTGGTGTTTCTAAATTTGCATACATTCGTGATCAGTGACTCGTTTAACCCATTTTAACTACAGCCCTTTCAATAATAAGGACTTTGAACCGATGAAACTTACAGATCATATAAAAAATATATACATGAGTCAAGAAACTTGTGAAGTCGTAACGATTAAGTTCATGTAAGATACTAATTAGGGGGTGATTTTCTCGATTTTTTTACCAAAACCAAAAGGGACTAACTTTATTTTGAGCGTAACTTGTTTAATTTTGATGCTAGAAATTCTTTTTATAAAACAAAAATGAAGCTTTTTTTAAACATTTTAAATAAGTTGTATTGAGTTTTCCCCGAAATGTGCTTCATTTTTGATTATTTCACGTTAAAGTATTCCATTTGGAATTTGACGAATATGAACCTATTTTTCATTAGATATAATTCCGCTTCTACTAGGTGTAGAGACGTGATATATACATACACCATTTTTTTTTTAAATTTTTTGCAGGCTATATTTTTGCTGAGAATGTTTTTTCGACAAAATACTTACTATTTGAGTTATTTGCGAAAAACCGTCTAAAAGCGTGGTTATTTTGTTGAAAAAATGAACATATTCACTGCCAAATAACTCGAAAAGTATTGACTTAGTGAAAAAACTCTATAGAAAAAAAAATACTTAAAATTAGCCAGTTTATCCATTTCCTGACTTTCTTTGGACGAATATTTTTTCACCCCCAAAGAGGGGGTGAAAACCACCCCCAGGGCAAAAGCACATATCGGCACAATATCACTTTTTTTCTTTGACTTGTTAGCTATGTGTATGCCAAATTTCATGTCAATCCAAGCGGTTCTTTAAAATTTAGAGGTTTTGCAATATTTTACCGTTAATGAACGGACTATTAGGCTTTTTTGAAGCGTATGCCGAGTCTATAGGCTTAATATGTCAATGGTTTTCAATCTTTATTCTTTGTTTGTAAAAGTGATCATAACAACACTGAATATAGTCGCAATTTTTCGTGACGTCACTCTCCGGCTGTCTTTCAGATTAAAACAAGACATAGGTACTACGTAATTTTTCCCACGGATAGCTTTAATCCCAATAATTGTGGATCGCTCGTTATTATGATTAATATAGTTGGTGAAATCGGTAAATTCGGTGTTTTTAAATTTTCGTCAATATTTCTAAAACTATGCGGTTTAGCATGAACAACCTTCTATACAAAAATGTTCTACATTAAATTTGAAATAAAAAAGGCCCTATGGGCCTAGTATGGTATAATTGGTCCAAAAAAAGGCCTAACCCAGACATCCAAAGTAAAAGTTTTCCTCCAACACCAAATTGTTCTATATGGTCCACCTATTGTTCAGTAAAAGTTACACCATTTTGAGCGTCGATTTGGGGGGGGGGGGATGGGGGAGATTTGGGTAAATTAGTAGTTTATTTACTTTTTCGTCAATATTTCTAAAACTAAACCATGTTCTATATAAGAATGTTTTACATAAAAATTTAAAACAAAAAAGGTCGTATACATAATTGTTATAAAATCAACGGTTCCAGAGTTACGGAGAGTGAAAAGTGGAGGTTTTCGATACTTTTAATATTACTTGGGCATTTGTTGCTGATTTTGGGTTGTGAGGTTGACGTTTCTTCAAGGGCTTATCACTCACATACCATCGGCCACTAAAATAGCAAATTTTATTTACAAAACACAATCCTGTTAAATAAAATTAATTTCATCAATAATAAATTGCCCAAAAAATATAAAAAGTATCGAAAACCTCCACTTTTCACCCTCCGTAACTTTGTAACCGTTTGAATATATAGAAATGATGGGAATAAATAATATAGATCTGAGACTTTTACAACATCTATATAGGAATCAAGAAGCTTTTATTCTGGTAGATGGCAAAGAGACAGAAAAATTTGCATTCAAAGAGGTGTCAGACACATATACTCAGAAATAATTTTTTCTACGGCCGTGCTAAAACATCCACTTTCCCGCACGCATTTCGTTTCCGAAAGTTGCACTTTTTCGCAGGGCGGCGTGCGGGAGCGTAGAATACCTTATAAAATGGCATTATAATAATATTATAATACAATAACTCCGCTATCACGTCGTTCGGGTCAACGGCAGTCTCGTGCGTGAAATATCACTTTCCGCACTAGTTAGGAAAATATTTAACGAAGCCTTGGAAGGGAAAATGGAGGTCGAATCGGGGGAGAAACTATTAACAACATCAGATATGCAGACAACACCGCGATCATGGCTGAAAGTATGGAAGATCTTCAATTCCTTATAGATCGAGTCATTAGAGAATGCTTCAATAAAGGACTTTGCATAAATACAAAAAAGACAAAGTTAATTGTGGTTAGCAAACAAAACGTCGGCCCTATGCAACTAATTGTTAGTGATGAACCTTTAACAAATGTTAACCATTTTAAATACCTAAGATGTTGGATAAACGACACGTTAAATCCGGATGAAGAAATTAAAACTTGTATAGAAATTGCAAGAAGAGCATCTATGAAACTTAGATCTGTCCTGAGCAACTCTCAGGTGAATTTACAACTAAAAATCAAGTTTCTAAAATGTTATGTGTATCCTGTATTACTATATGGATTATGGATGTGAAACCTGGATCATGAAGGTTAACATGATGAACAAATTAGAAGCCTTCAAGATGTGGTCATATCGTAGAATGCTCAGAATATCTTGGGTTCAACGCATTTCAAACAGAGAAGTCTTAAACAGAGTAGGTCAAGGCCAAGGTAACTTAATCAAGATGACAAAAAAGATAAAACTTGAATATATCGGGCATATAATGAGAGGTAGCAGATACAGAATGCTGCAGTTAGTGCTAAACGGAAAAATCGAAGAAAAAGGGAAATTGGTAGAAAGAAATATTCATGACTCCGAAACTTTCCTGGCTCCGAAACCTTACCGTCAATGGACTGGCTTATCAGCAGATCAACTATTACATGCCGCACAAGATCGAGAACGATATCGTCATGGAAGCTACCACGCCTAAAATTTGGGCAAGGTACTTAAAGAAGAAGAAGATATATTACAATATTATATTAAAATTTATTGTATTTACATTTATAATAGTAAAAAATATATAAAACCATCATACGGCCAATAGTAACATATTTTGTAGAAAGATGGATCATGACTGACAAGACAATAAACCTTATTAATACTTTTGAAAGAAAGATATTAAGGGATATACTGGGACCCATTTGCGACAATTTTATATGGAGAATAAAGTTCAACCACGAGTTATCCCAATATTACAGAGAACCCTCTATAGCAAATTATGCAAAAATACAAAGATTGCGTTATGCAGAATACCTAGTAGAACACTTAGCGGCACTATGGTGGGACATCGGCCACTAGGGAGACCAAAGAAGAGGTGGATAAATGAAGTGAGAACGGATGCTAAGGAGATATTGGGGGTGGACAACTGGAGAAAAACAGCCGGAGACAGAGATACTTGTAGGCGGGTGCTCGGGGAGGCCTGTAGTGCCATAGGAGTGCCATATTATAATAGTAAATATTAATTTTCTTTACTATTATTTATCATCTATACTCTTATCTATCTGGAATTTATAGGGATAAAAAGCAGATTTCGAGCATATAGTTTAATCAAATCTTGCCCAAGCATACTTTCGCTAACTTAGCACCATCAGGGGCATTTCTTCAAAACAGGAAGATATCCCAGCAAAATGTAGATAACATTTGTATGGCAAGAACGTAATTCAAAGAATTTTGCAACTAATAAATAACATCAAACACACACTGGACGAAGGACAAACAGATCAAAAATTAAATAAAATTTGCCGGATCCTACATCTTGGCAAGCTATGCAAGCTATGCTATCTTCTTTGCCAAGATGTAGTATCCGGCAAATTTTAATTAATCTTTGATCTGTTTGTTCTTCGTCCAGTGTGTGTTTAATGTTATTTATTAGTTGCAAAATTCGTTGAAATACGTTCTTGCCATACAAATGTTATCTATAATTTGTTGGGATATCTTCCTGTTTTGACGAAATGCCCCTGATGATGCTAAGTTAGAGAAAGTATACTTAGGCAAGATTTGATTAAACTATATGCTCGAAATCTGCCTTTTATCCCTATAAATTCCATATATTCGAGCATCCAACCTACTTCTATCTTATCTATCTATTTTCTATTTCTGTTTGCCAACGTGAACTGGCAAAGACCGTCTATCTACGTTCTGTGGTATCCTGGTTTAAGATTTTAAGGCTATATTCTGATTTTTTTTTATCCTGTAATATTTTATATACCACCCCGTATAAAAAACCAATGTTTTACCAGTCATTTAATACCTTTATCGCATAGTCGTAAAGCAAGGTTATCTTGCTTGGTAAACCAATGAACTAAAATTTTAGAACCCGAAATTTCGTTATACAGTACCACCACGACCAGATCTCATCGTGACGTAACAGCAGTGGTCTCATCCTCACCTAATTAGCAGTGACAAATGGCTACAGACAAATGACTAGAAATTGGAAATGACAATAGAACGGAAAACACAAATCCAAAAAAACTGAAAAGAGAACAAAGGACGGATACTGAGGATAACGACCCTGCAATGGATAATGACAATGAAGATAAAGTATCAAAAACAAATAAAATACAAACCCTAAAAAACGGAATGCAGAATGGAAGGTAGCTACTACCTGGAATGTCAGAGGAATAAACGGCAAGGAAATGGAGATTCTAGAACAATGTCCAAACCAAAATTTTACGGCAGAAGCTATTACGGAGACGAAGAAGAAAAGCCAGAGCATGCAATGGATAGGAGACGATAATTTACTAATATAAAATATGCAAGAGTAGATGAAAATAAAGGGGCCCAATCAGGAGTAGCATGCCTGATTCACAAAAATAAAGTAGAGAAGTTGAAAAACTAGGAATGTATAAACAACAGAATTCTAAAAGTAACAAGAGATATAAGTACGATCAATAATAGACTATATAATATGTAATAACATCTAGGTATTGTACAATAGTATATTGTGCAACAAGTGCAGAAAGGTACTAATTTCTCACGAGTTTGAAAAGTTGCGGTACGAGCGCAAGCGAGTGCCGCAATTCAAACGAGTGAGAAATTACCTTTCTGCACGTGTTTCACACTATACTTTTTCTACAAGCACAGTTTTTCCTAAAAATAAAAATCACAATTTCCAAACGACGATTAATTATAATAGGTACCTATGTGATAAATTTTAAACTGTATTTAATTAATACCTACTAATCAATTTAAATTCCTTATACCTAAATAAATTGCACAGAAATCAGTTAAAAAATTAATGCACTGCCTTAATTTGTTTAAATTTAAACAATTATTACACATTATTGACATTATATTTATGCAGTCACGGATTTACACAAAACCTACTTCATTCGACGTCTCTTGCACAGGTTGCTAAATCCTTATTGGTTATTTGATAATTATAAAATGTTTAATAAGAATAAAATTGTAAAATAAAACAGTTGTAACATCCATAACTTAGTTTCTATGCTGTAGTTAAATATAATAATTGTCTTATAGGTTATATATTTGTCTAAAGTTTAACCACGGATGTAAACAGAATATAACGTTACTCAGAATGCGGTAGTCCACGGATGTAAACAGAATATAACGTTACTCAGAATGAGGTAGTCAACTGTGCAGAAAAGAACTTTTTCTACAACCACTATTCAAAGTGCACTTTTCTGCACGGTTTTATGTTAGCAAACTTGATATTTTCTCACAGTATAAGATGTTTGACATTAGTGTGCAGAAAAGTGACGTTTCTGTGCCGCAAAGTGACGTTTCTGTGCCGCAAAGTTCTTTTCTGCACAGTTGACTACCTCATTCTGAGTAACGTTATATTCTGTTTACATCCGTAGACTACCGCATTCTGAGTAACGTTATATTCTGTTTACATCCGTGGTTAAACTTTAGACAAATATATAACCTATAAGACAATTATTATATTTAACTATAGCATAGAAACTAAATTATGGATGTTACAACTGTTTTATTTTACAATTTTATTCTTATTAAACATTTTATAATTATCAAATAACCAATAAGGATTTAACAACCTGTGCAAGAGACGTCGAATGAAGTAGGTTTTGTGTAAATCCGTGACTGCATAAATATAATGTCAATAATGTGTAATAATTGTTTAAATTTAAACAAATTAAGGCAGTGCATTCATTTTTTAACTGATTTCTGTGCAATTTATTTAGGTATAAGGAATTTAAATTGATTAGTAGGTATTAATTAAATACAGTTTAAAATTTATCACATAGGTACCTATTATAATTAATCGTCGTTTGGAAATTGTGATTTTTATTTTTAGGAAACACTGTGCTTGTAGAAAAAGTATAGTGTGAAACACGTGCAGAAAGGTAATTTCTCACTCGTTTGAATTGCGGCACTCGCTTGCGCTCGTACCGCAACTTTTCAAACTCGTGAGAAATTAGTACCTTTCTGCACTTGTTGCACAATATACTATTGCGGCACAGAAACGTCACTTTGCGGCACAGAAACGTCACTTTTCTACACACTAATGTCAAATATCTTATACTGTGAGAAAATATCAAGTTTGCTAACATAAAACCGTGCAGAAAAGTGCACTTTGAATAGTGGTTGTAGAAAAAAATACAAAATTACGATTTTTCTATCGCCACCTACGCTTCAAAAACTTGGACCATGAAAAAAGCAGATTCAAAGCGTATAATGGCATTTAACAAAAGGCGAATTTAGAGGATGAATGGAAAAAAATTCACAGATTCAATATTAAAAGTGGCAAGAGAAACATGTGGATATACCTAGTAGAAGTGGTAGTACCAAGAAACAAACAAGTTGGTGGGCCGGAAATATTAGGAAAGGCATTAAAGAAAAGAAAATACTGTGGAAAGATTCTCTACAAAGTAAAAGTCAACACACATGGCATATACAAAATACAAAGAAATAAAGTTAAAGAAATGATCAAAGAGGCAAGAAAGGATAGCTGGGAAGAGTTTGGAAGAAAAATGCAGGAAAATAGTGAAGAAAACAAGAAACTATTTTACGGAACACAGAGAAATATGAAATAGGTAACCAAAAAGTGTAAATCTTAATCAAATAAAAGATCAACAGGGAATTATCATAACGTACGCAGAAAAATTATCGAGCGATGTCAAAAATATTTTACAGGGCTACTAAATAGTGAAAATAAAATATTGATACGGAAAAGAAAAATGGGGTCTACAACATAACCGAATAAAATGAAACTGGGATACAAAAAAATGAAAAACTAGAGGAAGCTTTGAGTAAAATTAAAATAGGTAAAGCACCAGGATGTGTGTAAATTCGTAGGATCAAATGGGAAGAAAGATTTGCTGGAAATACTAAATGGCATGGAAAACTAAAATGATTACATCGGAGTGGAACATCGCAACAATCTTGCCAATACATAAGAAAGGAAATACTAGGGTTTGCGATAATTATAGAGGAATATCTCTGTTATGACTATATATGACTATAAATTACGTAATATGATGGAACCAAGACTAGCACAAAATGGATTTAGACCAGCGTACAGTGTACAAGACCACAATTTTACTTTGCAACAAATAATTGAAAAAGCTAAAGTCAAAAATGAAGAAATCTATTTAGCATTCTTATATATGAAAAAGGAGTTTGATATGGTGGACAGGACAGGAAACGGATAGGGCCTAGCGACAAAGAATGTAGATAAAGAACTGTTGAAGGTGGTATGTAATCTGTATGAAAATAGTAATAACCAATAACCAATTAAGAACAAGAAACAGAACTTCAAAAATCTTTAAATATAACGATGGAGTGAGACTATTGTGTACTGAGCCCATTATTGTTTGTAAGCGGGATGGACGAAGTAATAATAGCTTGCTGGCCAAAAACAAAAAATATATTGCAGGATACAGAAACATGCAAGTAGTCAAAGTAGAAGCAAACGTATTTGCAGATGATATAATGTTTATAAGAAAACCAAAAAAAGGCCTTCAAAAAACATGACAATGTGGACAGAAGAATCTAAATCATACAACTCACGAGTAAACACCAAGAAAACTAAAGTGATAGTAGTAACAAAAAACAAAACAAAAATAAACATTAACATTGAAGGAAATATAATCGAACAGATAGAAATATACAAGTATTTAGGGATAAGTTTAAATAATAAAGGGACACAAGAAGACGAGATTGGTCCTAGAAAAAATTCAACAACTGAAATATATCATACACTATACAAAAACTTTTTGAATAGAAAAAATATTAACAGAAACAAAAAATTATCAAACAGTGTACTAACCTGTACACTGGGGCAGAAAACAGGGTAGGGGAACAAGGGGGTTGTTGTAACAGGGGTAAGTAGTAACACGACTTTTTCGTAGGTTATTTAATCGTTTTTAACTAATTTAGCTGACTCAATCTTATTCTTTTATCGCCCTGCAAATGACACGGTCTAGCTAGTCATCCTCCTATAGTTGCAAATAGTAGTTTTGCGCACGTGCTTCATTTGGATGAGGTAATTTAAAATTTGACTCTCATAAAATTTTGGCTATCGCTATTGTTTTAAAAGGAAATGAAACTTTCGGTGTTTATTTCTTTTCTAAATTTAGTTATGGGTGATTCGCCAAAATAGACCGCAATTTCGAGGTAGAGAAATTTAATTTAAAACATGATTTAGAATTAGTTCATTTTTAAATATTTTTTATAAAATGAGCTATTTAACTTAGCCATGATACCAGCAGAGATCATTTTTAAATATTTTACGAAAAACGGAAATGTTGTGACTTCGGAGTTGACAAGTGTACACGGTGTTGACTTAATTCTCTCTTAATTGAAATTTATAATCGTAACAATTAAATAAAAACTGGTATGTAATAAAACTATACAAAACACTTCCATTTTGATATAAAGTCCTACAGAAAAACATGAAAAATAGGTAAAATATCAATTGCGTCGGAGTTGATTTAGAGCGGCCTTCGTGTTGACAAAGCTTTCCAATATTTAGTCGTGTCTTTTCCGTTAAACTTCAAAAATCTAATTTGCTTTTGAATACAATCTTGGCATTTCCTTTCTAAACATTCTTCTGTCTTTTCTCCATTTTCTCCATGTCAACATAATTATTTGTTATCCGCTTCCACACATGAACTCCATGTTTTCACATAATGTGCCTACATAGACAGCAGATGTCTCTTTTATCAACATTAGGGAAGACTACCCAAAATGGTATATTCTTACAGAAATAAGCATAGTTGCATAAAAAATTACTTTCTTTCATAAGATCTTTATTTAACGATTTTGGGGGCTTTCGCCTTCATTTTTCCGTCGTACTCCAGTGTATACGAGCCATTTTCTATAAAAAGAAGATAATTACCAAACCGACCGAAACATCTTGACAGCTTACCCAGTAACCCTTTTCCTATATCAGACTAAATTTAAATTGTATTTTTTTAGTTTAAGAATGACTATTCACACACTTTAAACAACTCCGAGGCACGTTCGTCAACTCCGAGGAACGACTGGGCTTCGGAGTTGATTGCTTCGGTGTTGATGATTTCATACACTTTTAATTCTACTTTCTACAAAATATTAAAGATAATTCTGCTTTATAATAAAACATATTAAACAATTAGCAAAATTAAGCTTTTACGAAGGCTTCGGTGTTGCCTGTATAAAAGCATACGCTTAGCTTAAGGCACCTTGAAAAATTTTCTATCGCTTAACGATATTATGTTCGTCCACTTTCTTCCACAATTTGGGTTAGACTGAAGCGTTTCTCTCTTGTCAATCTGCCTGCCATACAGTATAGTGCAGTTTGGCCTAAATTTTCATATATTTTCATGAGGCCTCGGCGTTGATGCACAAAGTTGGTTACAGTTTTTAGTAGTAGATTTTTATGGTTTAATTTTAAAAATGAAAATTATTAATTTGACAGTTTTAAATTACATTGGGTTTTTAATTAATTATTGATAAAATAATCTGCACTTTTGTAACTTTTCAGTGTGTAATACTATAAAACAGATCAAAAACCAAGGTGAGTTACAGCTTCGGAGTTGATATTTTGACATCAAAATTGAATAGAATGCTTGTAAAAATACTTTTTTTTTAATTAATGTTAAGTGGCGTATATTCATCTATTGTATAACTTAACTTTGGCAATACAATTTGAAACACAGTATGTAAAGGACTTAAGAAAAAAGCGAGTTACACAATATGCCGCTTATTTTGGCGAACCACCCTTATATGTACTTTGATGTTGCTTAACGATTTTACGATTAGCAAGATATTTTTACAGTTATTTTAATAAATATACAAAAGTGTGTTAGGGGCATCGTGTAACAAAACGTTTGGGCTTGTTGTAACATGTTACAAATGGCGCTGAATCTTACTAAATTTATGATCTACAATATAAAAACGTATTATTTAGTTTAGTAATAGTCCAGAATGAGACAACATAAAAGAAAATCAGAAAGGGCAACTCAAGGCAACTTAGGAGATCTAAGTATCTGAAGGGCTCATAAGTGGATCCTGCCCCGATGTACCATAACCAATGGCAACTCAAAGCCAGAAAGTGAAGTCTACCAGTTAGGTTCAGCGGAAATTTTAGATAATCAATGTAGCATAAAGCAAGCAAGTAAAACAGCACGGACTGTGTCATGTATCTCCATACCGATATAGAAAAAAAGAAAAACATTAAGAGTCTACAAAATTGGGCTGTACTAAACCAGGGATAGCTTTTACAGCCGAAGAAGAAACTAAAATGGCTTCGTATATTCTGAAGTGCACCGAAATATATTTTGGACTAATTGCCATGAAGATGCGAAAACTGCTTTACCAATGTGCTGTGAAACTCAGTGCTAAACAACTTCTTTCTTCTTGGTATCAAAATTATACGGTTGGTCCAGATTAGGTTCAAAATTTAATGGGTATCTATTTATGAACATCGGAAGCCACGTTATTAAGTCGAGCAACATCTTTCAACAGGATCAACGTTGGTATTTTCTGCGAAATATTCCAAAAAATTTGCATTCTCGTAATGTTACAACCTGCCCCAATAGATGTTACAACTAGCCTCAAGCGCGGGGTAAGTTGTAACAATGCACTTTTTTTGGTAAAATGCTAGTTGATTAAAAAATACCAGTCTTTTTAACTTTTCTTCAGTTCAATTTTGTTCAGAAAGAGTTTTAATGGCTTTGACATAGCCAATTAGCCAGACTATTTGTTTTTTTTTGTATGGTATTACAATAACAATTTTAAGTTAATATCTAAGCCTACTTATTATCTAAATTTACAGGGTGTTATAATACATTAATGGATACATTTTTCAATTTTGTGTGATATTTTTACAATTTTTAATTTTATTATCTAAAAACTAACGTTTAGTGTTTAATTAGTGATAATTGGGAAAATAGCTGTCAAGATATATTTGATTTTATGAAAATTGTTACAACTAGCCCCCTGCTCCCCTACTCGACGAAAAACAAACAAAGCGACTGAAAGTGAAATGAAATACTTGAGGAAAGTGCTGGGTGTTAGAAGAACAAACAGAAGAAGAAAACAAAGACGTTAGATAAGAACTAGGAACGAAATCACTAAATGACAAAGCAGAAAAAGAAACTGAAATGGTGGGGACCCATAATCAGAATGAACGAAACCAGATAGGCGAAGAAGATACGGGAAGCGAGAAAAATAGGGGAAAACCGTAGAGGACGACCAAGGTAAACATGAAACTATAGCACAAGCGAGACTCTCGAAGAAAAAAGGAAGACATGGAGTGAGGCGAAGGAACTAGCTAGAGACAGAAAAGAGTGGCGTAAATTTGTAGAAAAAATTTAAGAACTTCGTACACCCCGACACCTAGGGGTATAAGAGGTTTTCTATCTATGTACGCAGTAATATTTTATATATAACACCCCGTCTAAAAAACCAATGTTTTAAAAGTCATTCAGTATATTTATCGAAT